>NC_077233.1:201391818-201740834 GCF_027887165.1 Monodelphis domestica
GGGGCCTTCTCCTTTGGACTTCTCCTCAGGACTTCTGGTTTGGGGAGATTCCTGCCTTGGTGGCTCTGCAAGGAGACCCTCTCTGCTTCTTGGCCCATTGGTGGAACATTTCCTTCAACATCAGTTCTGTGAAGAGACTCTTTTCCTTGGATCCTGTATCAGCTTGCTGGTGAGTGACTTGGACTTCCACATGGAGATTGGAAGTTTTTGGAAGTTTCTCAGGGAGCAAGCTGAATTTTATCAGATTAGCACTTAGTGTACAACTCTCTATTTCTTTCCCTCCTACATTTCATATTACAACTCTTTCTCTTCATCTTTATAAATAAAAGCTGCTAACAGTTTTTTTTTTTTTTCTGGCTTAGGGATAACATTTTGAATTCGGCAACCACAACATTGAATTTATAACTCTCTTATTTAGTCAAACCCCAATTCAACCCTTACACATTAAATATAGCTTCCAATTTAATCCTTTGTCTGATGTAAGTACATTGTGGAGTTAATGGAGGATAAAGTATTAAGAAGATCTGATTCAGAGGACTTCCAGTCAAGATGGCAGCTTAGAGAAAGCTAAAGTCCAGATCTCCTGAAACCCTTCCTTACCAATCTCAAACCGAATGCTCCTAGGGCACCGAAATTCAAAACAATCAACAGCATAGACCCGGGGAGTCCTCCTCCTGGACCTGGATCAAAAGGTATGCCCCCCCCAAAAGGCCAGAACCCGAGACCACTCAGACCTAAGGGGTAGGCAAAAGGAAGGTCCTAGGACCCATCCCCCCCAACCCAGAGTGCCGAGTCCGAGTCCGAGGCAGCAGAGGCAACCTGAGAGCACCACGGCCTGGTACTCTGAAGGCCACATCCTGAAAACAACCTAACCCAGTCGAGGGTGAACCCAGACAGCAGGGAAACAGAGAGAGACGGGGGGAACTTGTAACCCCCTGGCTGGATCCTTCCATCTGAGTCTCACGAAAAAAGTCCCTGCCTCAAAGCATACTAAATTCAACCCAGGGAAAGCTAATCTCATTAGGAGCCCTCGGAGCTCCAGGAAGCCATGGCCCCTCCCCCTCAGAGAGCAGGGTCTTCTGGAACAACAGAAAACCTCAGGGATAGCAAAAGGGCCTCGGGAGCCAGATATTCTGAAGGCCACATCCTGAAAACAACCTGACCCAGTTGAGGAGGCACCCAGACAGCAGGGAAACAGAGAGAGAGAGAGGGGGGAGCTTGTAACCCCCTGGCTGTATCCTTCCATCAGAGTCTCATGAAAAAAGTCCCTGCCTCAAGGCAAACTAAATTCAACCCAGGGAAAGCTAATCTCATTAGGAGCCCTCTGAGCTCCAGGAAGCCACAGCCCCTACCCCCGCAGAGTGCAGGAGCTGGCCGGCTAAGGCACAGGAACAAGGGCCAAGCTAGGCTTACAGCATGGAAGTAAGGCAACGGAGAAGCATCAGGAGGGTGCTGAGGAGAGGAGGGCAGTTACAGGGACACACCAGCAACTCCTGGCTTCCCGGGAAGACAGAACAACAACTGCATAGAACGGACAATATGCCTAGGGCTAAAACCTCTGAACGCCAGACAGAGATAAGAAAAGCTAGTCCCCCCCACTGAGATAGAGATGGCAAACTCCACAGAAGCACAAAAGTCCCAAAATTCAAAAAGAAACAAGAAGAAGGGGGCGACTTTGGACACATTTTATGGAGCAAAAATACAAAACACAGAGGAGATAGAAGAGGAAACACAAGCAAATGCTCTGAAACCTTCCAAAGGAAATGGAAACTCTCCACAAACCCATGAAGAATTTGAATCTGAAATGATCAAAAAGATGGAAGCCTTCTGGGAGGAAAAGTGGGAAATAATGCAAAAGAAATTCACGCATCTACAAAACCAATTTGACCAAACTGTAAAAGAAAACTAGGCTTTAAAGCAAGAACTAATAAAGCAAAGCCAAAAGAGCAAGAAATTGGAAGAGAACAGAAAATATCTCACTGACAAAGTGACAGATTTGGAAAATAAAGGGAGAAGAGATAATTTAAGAATAATTGGACTTCCAGAAAAGCCAGAAATAAACAGCAAACTCGACATCGTAATACAAGAGATAATCAAAGAAAATTGCCCAGAGATTCTAGAACAAGGGGGCAATATAGCCACTGACAGAGCTCCCAGAACACCTTCTACACTAAACCCCCCAAAAGACAACTCCCAGGAATGTAATTGCCAAATTAAAAAACTCTCAAACAAAAGGAAAAATCCTACAAGAAGCCAGAAAAAGACAATATAGATATAAAGGAATGGCAATCAGGGTCACACAAGACCTTTCAAGTTCTACTCTAAATGATCATAAGGCATGGAACATGATATTCAGAAAGGCAAGAGAGCTGGGTCTTCAACCAAGAATCAGCTGTCCAGCAAAACTGACTATATACTTCCAAGGGAAAATATGGGCATTCAACAAAATAGAAGATTTCCAACTTTTTGCAAAGAAAAGACCAAAGTTCTGTGGAAAGTTCGATATTGAAAATCAAAGAGCATGGAATACATGAAAAGGTAAATATGAAAGAAAGGGAAAAGGAGAAAAATGTTATCTTCTTCTTTTACTCAAACTCTCTTCTATAAGGACTACATTTCTCTCAATCTACGTATACTAACATGTGGGGAAAATGTAATGTGTAAATAGGGGGAAAAGAAAGACCAAATAGAATAATCGTTCTCACACAAAGATTCACATGGGAAGGAGAGGGGAAGAAAACTCCTATAAGAAGGAGACGAAGAGAGTTTTTACTTAAACATTACTCTCAGGGAAATCAACTCTGAGAGGGAAAAACATCCAGATCCATTGGGATCTTGAATTCTATCTTACCCAACAAGGGTAGGGAGAAGGGAAAACCAAGGTGGGAAGGGAGAGAGGGAAAACAAAAGGGGAGGGAAAGAGAGGGGGGAAGGGGTGGGAACGAAAAAGGAGGGACTAAAAAGGGAAACATATCAAGGGAGGGGACAAGGGAGACCAATTTAAAGTAAATCACTGGACTAAAAGGTAGAGCCGAAGAAGAAAAGGTTAGAACCAGGGAAGGATATCAAAATGCCAGGGAGTCCACAAATGACAGTCATAATTTTGAACGTGAATGGGATGAACTCACCCATAAAACATAGACGAATAGCAGAATGGATTAGAATCCAAAACCCTACCATATGTTGTCTTCAAGAAACACACATGAGGCGGGTTGACACCCACAAGGTCAGAATTAAAAGATGGAGTAAGACCTTCTGGGCCTCAACTGACAGAAAGAAGGCAGGAGTGGTAATCATGATATCTGATAAAGCCAAAGCAAAAATAGACCTGATCAAAAGGGATAGGGAAGGTAATTATATTTTGTTAAAAGGGACCTTAGATAATGAGGAAATATCACTAATCAACATGTATGCACCAAATAATATAGCACCCAAATTTCTAATTGAGAAACTAGGAGAATTGAAGGAAGAAATAGACAGTAAATCCATATTAGTGGGAGACTTAAACCAACCATTACCAAATTTAGATAAATCAAACCAAAAAATAAATAAGAAAGAGGTAAAAGAAGTGAATGAAATCCTTGAAAAATTAGAATTAATAGATATATGGAGAAAATAAGTAGGGATAAAAAGGAATACACCTTCTTCTCAGCACCACATGGCACATTCACAAAAATTAACCATACATTAGGTCACAGAAACATAGCACACAAATGCAGAAAAGCAGAAATAATGAATGCAGCCTTCTCAGATCACAAGGCAATAAAAATAATGATCAGTAAAGCTACATGGAAAACCAAATCAAAAACTAATTGAAAATTAAACAATATGATACTCCAAAATCTTTTAGTTAAAGAAGAAATCATAGAAACAATTAATAATTTCATTGAGGAAAATGACCATGGCGAGACATCCTTTCAAACCTTTTGGGATGCAGCCAAAGCGGTAATCAGAGGTAAATTCATATCCCTGAGTGCATATATTAACAAACTAGGGAGAGCAGAGATCAATCAATTGGGAATGCAAATAAAAAAACTCAAAAGCAATCAAATTAAAAACCCCCAGCAGAAAACCAAACTATAAATTCTAAAAATTAAGGGAGAAATTAATAAAATTGAAAGTGATAGAACTATTGATTTAATAAATAAGACAAGAAGCTGGTACTTTGAAAAAACAAACAAAATAGACAAAGTACTGGTCAATCTGATTAAAAAAAGGAAGGAAGAAAAGCAAATTAACAGCATTAAAGATGAAAAGGGGGACATCACCTCCAATGAAGAGGAAATTAAGGCAATCATTAAAAATTACTTTGCCCAATTATATGGAAATAAATACACTAATTTAGGTGATATGGATGAATATATACAAAAATACAAACTGCCTAGACTAACAAGAGAAGAAATAGAATTCTTAAATAATCCCATATCAGAAAATGAAATGCAAAAAGCCATCAAAGAACTTCCTAAGAAAAAATCCCCAGGGCCCAATGGATTCATCAGTGAATTCTATCAAACATTCAGAGAACAGTTAATCCCAATACTATACAAACTATTTGACATAATAAGCAAAGAGGGAGTTCTACCAAACTCCTTTTATGACACAAACATGGTACTGATTCCAAAACCAGGCAGGTCAAAAACAGAGAAAGAAAACTAGACCAATCTCCCTAATGAATATAGATGCAAAAATCTTAAATAGGATACTAGCCAAAAGACTCCAGCAAGTGATCAGAAGGATCATCCACCATGATCAAGTAGGATTTATACCAGGGATGCAGGGCTGGTTCAATATTAGGAAAACCATCCACATAATTGACCACATCAACAAGCAAACCAGCAAGAATCACATGATTATCTCAATAGATGCAGAAAAAGCCTTTGATAAAATATAACACCCATTCCTATTAAAAACAGTAGAAAGCATAGGAATAGAAGGGTCATTCCTAAAAATAATAAACAGTATATATCTAAAACCATTAGCTAATATCATCTGCCATGGGGATAAACTAGATGCATTCCCAATAAGATCAGGAGTGAAACAAGGATGCCCATTATCACCTCTACTATTTGACATTGTACTAGAAACACTAGCAGTAGCAATTAGAGAAGAAAAAGAAATTGAAGGCATCAAAATAGGCAAGGAGGAGACCAAGTTATCACTCTTTGCAGATCACATGATGGTCTACTTAAAGAATCCTAGAAATTCAACCAAAAAGCTAATTGAAATAATCAACAACTTTAGCAAAGTTGCAGGATACAAAATAAACCCACATAAATCATCAGCTTTTCTATATGTCTCCAACACAGCTCAGCAGCAAAAACTAGAAAGTGAAATCCCATTCAAAATCACCTTAGACAAAATAAAACACCTAGGAATCTATCTCCCGAGACAAACACAGGAACTATATGAACACAACTACAAAACACTCTCCACACAACTAAAACTAGACTTGAACAATTGGAAAAACATTAACTGCTCATGGATAGGACAAGCCAATATAATAAAAATGACCATCCTACCCAAACTTATTTATCTATTTAGTGCCATACCCATGGAACTCCCAAAATATTTCTTTACTGCTTTAGAAAAAACCATAACAAAATTCATTTGGAATAACAAAAGATCAAAGATATCCAGGGAAATAATGAAAAAAAAAACACATATGATGGGGGCCTTGCAGTCCCAGACCTTAAACTATATTACAGAGCAGCAGTCATCAAAACAATTTGGTACTGGCTAAGAAACAGAAAGGAAGATCAGTGGAATAGACTGGGGGAAAGCGACCTCAGCAAGACAGTATACGATAAACCCAAAGATCCCAGCTTTTGGGACAAAAATCCACTATTCGATAAAAACTGCTGGGAAAATTGGAAGACAGTATGGGAGAGATTAGGAATTGATCAACACCTCACACCCTACACCAAGATAAATTCAAAATGGGTGAATGAATTAAACATAAAGAAGGAAACCATAAGTAAATTGGGCAAACACAGAATAGTATACATGTCAGACCTTTGGGTGGGGAAAGGCTTTAAAACCAAGCAAGACATAGAAAGAATCACAAAATGTAAAATAAATAATTTTGACTACATCAAACTAAAAAGGTTTTGTACAAACAAAACCAATGTAACTAAAATCAGAAGGGAAACAACAAATTGGGAAAAAATCTTCATAGAAATCTCTGACAAAGGTTTAATTACTCAAATTTATAAAGAGCTAAATCAATTGTACAAAAAATCAAGCCATTCTCCAATTGATAAATGGGCAAGGGACATGGATAGGCAATTCTCAGATAAAGAAATCTAAACTATTAATAAGCACATGAAGAAATGTAAGAGATGCAAATCAAAACAACTCTGAGGTATCCCCTCACACCTAGCAGATTGGCTAACATGATAGCAAAGGAAAGTAATGAATGCTGGAGGGGATGTGGCAAAGTAGGGACATTAATTCATTGCTGGTGGAGTTGTGAACTGATCCAACCATTCTGGAAGGCAATTTGGCACTATGCCCAAAGGGCGACAAAATAATGTCTACCCTTTGATCCAGCCATAGCACTGTCTGTACCCCAAAGAGATAATGGACAAAAAGACTTGTACAAAAATATTCATAGCTGCGCTCTTTGTGGTGGCCCAAAACTGGAAAATGAGGGGATGCCCATCAATTGGGGAATGGCTAAGCAAATTGTGGTATATGTTGGTAATGGAATAGTATTGTAGAAAAAGGAATAAAAAAGTGGAGGAATTCCATGGAGACTGGAACAACCTCCAGGAAGTGATGCAGAGCGAGAGGAGTAGAACCAGGAGAACATTGTACACAGAGACTAATACACTGTGGTATAATCGAATGTAAATGACTTCTCCATTGGGGTGATGTAATGTCCCTGAATAATCTGCAGGGATATAGGAGAAAAAACACTATTCATAAGCAAAGGGTAAACTATGGGAGTGGAAACACCGAGGAAAAGCAACTGCCTGACTACCGTGGTTGAGGGGACATGACAGAGGAGAGACTCTAAATGAAACTCTAATGCAAATATTGACAACATGGAAATGGGTTCGAATCAAGAACACATGTGACACCCAGTGGAATCACTAGTCGGCTATGGGGGGTGGGGGGAGGAAAAGAAAATGACCTTTTCTTTAATGAATAATGCTTGGAAATGATCAAATAAAATATTGTAAAAAAAAAAAAAGAAGATCTGATTCAAATCTATACTCTGCTTTTACTAGTTTTCTCACAAGGCAAGTCATATATGGGCATTTAGTTTCTATATTGTTAGGAAAAGTAAATGTTCCTTGAGGAATTTGCAGTTACTTTTTGTAATCCTTTAATGAGGCAAATTAACAATTCAATTTCTTAAACACTTGATAGGGGGCAGAGCTCTGAGCATTGGAGAAGATAGAAAGATTGGATGCTACAAAGGCCTTGCCTTCATGGTTCCCTTAAAAAAAAAAAAAAAAAAACTCTTACTTTCTGTCTTAGAATCAATACACATTATAAATTTCTCTTTTTTTAAATTTATTTAATTAATTTAGAATATTTTTCTAGATTACAAGGCTTCTAGGTTACAAGATTCATGTTCTTTCCCTCCCCTCCCCCAAAACCACTCCCATAGCCAATGCACAATTCCTCTGGGGTTTTACATGTATCATTGATCAAGACCCATTACCATACCATTGATATTTGCACTAGGATGATCATTTAGAGTATATATTCCCCAATTATATCCCCATTGACTCTTGTGATTGAGCAGTTGCTTTTATTCTATGTTTCTACTCCAACAATTTTTCCTCTGAATGTGGATAATTTTCTTTCTCATGAGTCCCTCAGAATTGTCCTTAATCAATGAATTGCTGTTAGTAGAGAAATTCAATACATTTGATTGTACCATGGTGTATCAGACTCAGGGTACATTGTTTTCCTTCTTTCCTTCTTTCAGTCTCCATCAATTCCTGGAGGTGATTCCAGTCCACATAGAATTCCTCCAGTTCATTATTCTTTTGAGCACAATAGTATTCCATCACCAATAGATACCATAATTTCTTCATCCATTTCCCAATTGAAGGGCATCCCCTAATTTTCCAATTTTTTTGCCACCACAAAGAGCTCAGCTATGAATACTCTTGTATAAGTCCCTTTCCTTATGATATCATAAGGGTACAAACCCAGCAGTGCTATGGGTGGATCAAAGGGTAGGCAGTGTTTTAGCACTCTTTGGGCATAGTTCCAGATTGCCATCCAGAATGTCTGGATCAATTCACAATTTCACAAGCAATGTATTTATGTCCCAATTTTGCCACATCCCCTCTAACATTCATTACTTTCCTTTGCTGTCAAGTTAGCCAATCTGTTGGGTATAAGGTATTAGCTCAGAATTGTTTTGATGCGCATTTCTCTGATTATAAGAGATTTAGAACACTTTTTCATGTGTTTATTGATAGTTTTATTTCTATATCTGAAAATTCACTATACATGTCCCTTGCCCATTTATAAACTGGGGAACATCTTGATTTTTTTGTACAATTGATTTAGCTCTTTATAAATTTGAGTAATTAGACCTTTGTCAGAGATTTTTGTTATGAAGATTTTTTCCCAATATGTTGCCTCCCTTCTCATTTTGGTTGCATTGGTTTTGTTTGTACAAAGATTTTTAATTTAATGTAATCAGAATTACTTATTTTACCTTTTGTAATTTTTTCTAACTCTTGTTTGGTCTTAAAATCTTTCCTTTCCCAAAGATCTGACAAGTATACTATTCTGTGTTCACCTAATTTACTTATAGTTTTCTTCTTTATATTCAAGTCATTCACTCATTCTGAGATTATCTTGCTGTAGGGTGTGAGATGTTGATCTAAACCTAATCTCTCCCAAACTGTTTTCCAATTTTCCCAGAAGTTTTCATCAACTAGTGGATTTTGATCCTGAAAGCTAGAGTCTTTGGGTTTATCATGGACTGTCTTACTAAGGTCAATTTTAATTTTTGATTTGCCTCTCCAAGTAGCCTTAGTAATTATTATTTTATTGCAGTATGATCTGAAAAGGTTGCATTTATTATTTCTGCTTTTTTGCACTTGTTTGCCATGATTTATGCCCTATTAAATGGTCAACCTTTATGAAAGTACTATGTGCTGCTGAAAAGAAGGTATATTC
Organism: Monodelphis domestica; assembly: GCF_027887165.1. Taxonomy (NCBI): domain Eukaryota; kingdom Metazoa; phylum Chordata; class Mammalia; order Didelphimorphia; family Didelphidae; genus Monodelphis; species Monodelphis domestica. Next base: position 201,400,972 of record NC_077233.1, read on the forward strand.
CTTTTTGTTCCTATTTATTTTTCTCCATATATCTATTAACTCTAATTTTTCTAAGATTTCATTCACATCTCTTATCTTTTTCTTATTTATTTTTTTGGTTTGATTCATCTAGAACTGATAGAGGAAGGTACAGGTTTCCCACTAGTACAATTTTACTATCTATTTCCTCCTTTAACTCCACTAGCTTCTTCTTTAAAAATGTGGATGCTATACCATTTGGTGCATACATGTTGATTACTGATATTTCCTCATTGTCTATACTGCCTTTTATCAGGATGTAATTACCTTCACTATCTCTTTTAATCAGATCTATTTTTACTTTGGCTTTGTCAGATATCATGATTGCAACTGCTGCCTTCTTTTTCTCAGTTTAGGCCCAATAGATTTGGCTCCAGCCTTTGATCCTTATTCTGTGAGTGTCTACCTGCCTCATGTGTGTTTCTTGTAGAAGACATGTGGTAGGATTTTGGTTTCTAATCCACTCTGCTATTTGCTTTTGTTTTATGGATCAGTTCACCTCTCTATTCCCCAACATTTTGATATCCTCACCTAGTTCTGCCCTTTCTTCTTTTGCTATATGTTTTTAAACCAATGGTTTGCTTTAATCAGCCCCCCTAATCCCCATCCTTATTAGACTTCCCTTTTCCCCCCTCCCTTTTTGTCCTCTTCTTTTTTTGTCAGTGTCTTTTAAATTCTCCCTCCTTTTCCTTCCCTTTTTGTACTCCCTCCCCCACTCCCCCATTCTTACTTTTTTCCTTCTTACTTTCCCTGTAGGGTAAGATAGAATTCTGTACCCCAATAAATCTAGATTTTCTTCCCTCTCAGAACTGATTTCACTGAAAATAAAGTTTAAGTATTTTCTATTAGCACTCTCTTCCTCTCCTTTTTATAATAGTATTCTTCCCCTCATTTTCCCATGCACCTCTGTGTGATATCAGTTATCCTATTTATCTCATTCCTTCAAGTTTCTCTTGGTGCCATCTTCTCTTCCCCATCCCTTTTCCTTTTTTTAAAATATATCATCTTAGACCACTTATTACCCCAATTTTTACCTATGAATGATTCTTATAGTTATTATAATAGTGAATATAATTTTTGAGTGTTACAAATTACAATTTTCTACATATTAATATAAATAATTTGATCTTATTGAAGCCCTTAAAGAAGAAAATTTAAATAAAAAAAAAAGGTCCCCCTTTCCTCTCTCTTTATTATTTACATTTTCATGTTTCTCTTGATCTTTATGTTTGGCTATCCAACTTTCAGCTTAGTTCTGGTATTTTCTTTACAAATACTTGGGAATCTTCTATCTTGTTGAATGCCCATACTTTCCGCTGGAAGTATATAATCAGTTTTGATGGGTAGATGATCCTTGGTTGAAGACCCAGTTCTCTTGCCTTTCAGAATATTGTATTCCAAGCCTTGTGGTCCTTTATTGTGAAACTGCCAGATCTTGTATAATTCTGATTGGTGCTCCTTGATATCTGAATTGTCTCTTTTTGGCTTCTTATAAACTTTTTTCCTTAGCTTGGAAGCTCTTAAATTTGACAATTACATTCCTAGGGGTTGTATTTTGAGGATTTAGTATAGAGGGTATTCTATGAACTCATTCAATGTCTAGTTTTCCCCCTTGTTCAAGAACAACAGGGCAGTTTTCTTGGATAATTTCTTGTAGTATGTTGTCAAAGTTTCTTTTTATTTTGGGGTTTTCAGGTAGATCAATGATTATCAAATTGCCTCTTCTAGACCTGTTTTATTGGACAGTCATCTTCTCAGTGAGATATTTCATGTTTACTTTTATTTTGTCAATCTTTTGATTTTGCTTTATTAATTCTTGCTGTATTGTGAGATCACTGCCTTCCAATTGCCCAATTCTGGCCATTAAAGACTGGGTTTTCCACTATCATCTTTTGATTTTCCTTTTTGGTATGGTCTATCCTGCTTTTCATGGCTTCCAGCTATTTAATTTTGGTCTCCAATTGGGAGTTCCTGTATTTTAAACTGTCATTTTCTTTTTTAACTATTTCCCACTTTTCCTGCAAAATTTTCCAACTTTTTCATAAGCTCTGTTTTAAATTCTTTAAGAGCTTGTGGCAAATTTATATTTTTTGGAAGGTTTGGATGCATTTATTTGTTTGTCCTCTTCTGCTATTTCCTCTGTAGTCTGAATTTTTCCTCCTTAAAAAATTATCCAGTGTCAATGCCTTCTTCTTGTTCTTCCTTCTTGGTGTTGGGAAGTTGTTTTTCCTGGACATTGTTTGCCATCACTATGCTGGTTTTTCCTTCCCTTTCCAGTCAGAAATCTGAGTGAGGAAGGCAGCTTCATTGTGAATGGAGCTAAGGAGCACATTTTTGCCTGAGGCCACCTCTCAAGTCTCAACAGCTTCTATTGTTTGTAGCCCTTGTCTGGGCTATCTCTGAGCCCAAGGTCTGTGCTCTTCAGCCTGCTGGGGTCTCAGGTATAGCTGCTCTCAGTGGTAGGCTTATGGTGGTCTTAGTCAGCTGCCAAGGACCTAGAGGTGCCACTTGCTCGCTCACTGATTCTAGCACATTGGCTCCCTGTGTGGGGTGGGAGAAGTTTGATCAGCTCAAATTTAGGTGAAAGCTATTTCACCCTCTTATAGTGTGAAAATGCCCAAATCCCATGTACCTTTAATGTTGCATCCTACTGTGTAGTACCTTTGTTCATATGAATTTGTTTTTTTTTTGGCCTTTTGAGGTAGTGTATATTGGTAGGCAATGATAAGAGGAAGAGTCCTGTGTCTATAGTGACATCATATTTACCCAGAAGCCATGTCTATTAGTTTCAAGGCAGAAGAGAACTAGGCAATAGGGAATAAATGACTTGCCTAGGGTCACACAAATAGAAAGTGTCTGAAGACAGATTTGAACCTAGGACCTCCAGTCTTTAAGCCTGGCTTTCAATCCTCTGATCCACCTTGCTGAACACCCTATAGGTTACTTTCTAGCAGAAGAATCAAAATATTCAGAAATAACTTTCATTAGAAAGGAAGTATATGTTTTAAACATAAATGAAGTCTGGATTTGGAGCCAAGAGACCCAGGCTTAAATTTCAATTCCCTTTGATTTCTCAGGCTTTACTTCCTCACTAATAAAATAGCTTTGATAATGATTATTATGTCTGTCTCATAAGATTGCTATAGCAAAATCACTTTGTAAGCCTTTTAATGTTATATAAATGTCAGGTCTTAATTATTATAACATATGGAAATTATATTCAGAATTTTAAAAAGTATAGTCCAAAGGAAAAAGTCATCTACAGAGTTGAAGCAAGTTATCTCATTTTGGAGATTTCATTTCAGTAAGCCAAAGCAGCCATCCCTTAGGCAACAACATACAAGTGTGATCATTTTTGTTGTTTCCTAATACAAATTCTTTATCTCTGCCCTCAGTGTTATCCACAAATGGGATTATGTATACTAAAAAAGTCCTGAAAAGAAAAAGAAAAGGAATCAAACTGATAGATAATCATACCTGTTTCCTACCAGAAACATTTCCTGAAGCCATAATCTTTTTTTCATGATATGGCCAATTACTAGATGGCTTTGTAGGTAATTCTATGTCATGTAGGATCATGACTACAGGCAGGAAAAGGGCATCAAGAAGAGATAAACTATTAATAGGAATGTAAAATCTTTGAGGGTAAGTGTCCCTATGATAAACTAGAAGTAATAACAAAAGTGATTGTTACCAGAATGAGGTCTATTTCTCATGAAATAAGAGGGGTGGGGTTAATATATTATACTTTAGAAGAAAATCTAAAACCAGAACTGACTTCCTAGTAACAAAGTATATGGACATGGTAATTCATTTTTTCCTTTTTATGGCCTGAATTTAACTTCCTTGTGGAACCATCAATATATAAGGTACTTCTTAGAGAGATAACCAGGGAATAGTTTGAATGAGATCCTTTCCCAGGGGCAAATGTTGAAGTCTTTTGGCTCTGTATTCAGTTATTACTTTCTTGACTTGGATTTTAAGGACTCAACTGAATTTTCATATAAAAGTGACTGACTTGTGTGTTCCTTATCCAATTTGGCAATCTTTGGCATGAGGCACATAGCACACAATTTTCTCATCTGTAAAATGGGGAGTAGTTCTTTTTTTACCACTTGACTAATATCATTCCTGCTACTTATTGTATGCAGGAAGTCACCTAAGCTTGAGTTCACTTCCTGGCAAAACAATAGAATATCAAATTGAAAGAATGGGTTTTTGAACATCTAAAAAAGTATGGAGGAGTGACCATAGAGCCAGCATGACTTCAATAAGAACAATTCATACCACATTAGCCTCAAGTTTTTTTGACAGGGTTATGAGAAGTGTTAGAATAAGAGACTATAAATATAGTCTACCTAGATTTTAGCAAAATGTTTGGACATCTTTCATACTATTTTTGTGGACAAGATGGAAAAATGTAGGCTAGAAAACACTACTGATAGTATTTTTAGAGCAGGTTGAATGTTCATGCTCAACGAGTCATCATTAATGAATCAATATCAAGTTGAGAAGAAGACTAGTGGATTGTCCTAGGGATTTCTCCCTAGCTATAATTGATTCAACATTGTTATCACTGATTTGGCTGAAAGAATGCATTCATATCAAGTTTTCAGATGACACAAAACAAGGAGGACAGAGTTAAAATAGCAGATAAGGGTATCTAAAACAAATCTTGAGAGGCTAATATAGTGTTGGGACAAGCCAAGTGAAATCAAATTTATTAAGGATCAAGTTCTAGAGATTAGTTAAAGTAATGAATTTTACAAGTATAAGAAAGGAGAGATGAGGCTAGGCAATACTTCATTATAACAAACAGTCTGAATTTATCAAACACTAGATTACTATGGTTATTTACTACTGTGCATCATAAAGTTAATCTATTCCACTGATCCACCAATCTATTTCTTCATCAGTACCAGATTAGTTTAATGATTATTGCTTTGTAATATAGTTTGCAATCCTGAACATCTAAACCTTCCTTCATATATCCCCTCCTTGTATCCCTTAATAGTCTTGACTTTTTGTTCTTTTGTATGAATTTTGTTATAATTTTTTTCTAGATCTATAATTTTGGTACTTTGGTATGGCACTGAATAAACTAACTAACTTAGAATTAATTTTTATTATATTGGGTTGGTCTGGCCACAAGCAATTCATATTTCTCAATTTGTTTGAATTTCTCTTTAATTGTGTGAATTTTTTTTCTATAATTGTGTTCATATAAACTACAGGCTTTTCTTGGCAGGTAAACTATCACATATTTTCTATAATCTGCAGTTATTTTTAATAGAATTTCTCCTTCTACTTGTTGCTGCTGGACTTTTGTTGGGAGTTTATAGAAATGCTAATAACATATCTGTTTGTTGTCCTCTTTAATAGAATAACTTATTTTTTCTATTATTGTTCTTTGACATACTCATTTTTTAGGATTAGATGCTTAGATTTCCAATTGTTTGTTCATCTGTTTCTTTGGCCCTTTATTAAATAATTTTTTTGCATTTTGGTTTGAAAAGAAAGAATTTAGTATTTCTGTTTTTCTGCATTTGGTCGTTATGTTTTATGACCTAATTCATCGCCATTTTTTTTGAAGGTGCCATGTACAGATGAGAAAAAGGCATGCTCCTTAGTTTTCCTATTCTCCAGAGGTATGTCAGGGATTTTTTCCAGTTTTCTCCAGAATATATATCATACCTAACTTTTCTAAGATTCTCTTCATCTTCTTGACTTTTTATCTTATGTTTAGATTTATCTAGGTCTTCCAATAAAACAATTTTACCCCCTATTTCACTTTGTAATTTACTTGAATTCATTTAAGATGCTATGCCATTTCATACATACATGAATAGTACTGATATGCCTACTTCGTTGATATACTTTTTAGCAAGATGTACTTTCATTGATTATCCCTTTTAATTAGGTCGATTTTTCCCCTTTTCTTTGTCTTATGTCATGATTTTTACCCATGCCTTTTTTTTACTTCAACTGAAACATTAGATTCTGCTCCAGTCCCTTATTTTAACTCTGTGTCTCTCTGACTCATGTGTTTTATGTAAATAACATATCAATGGATTCTGATTTCTGATACATTCTGCTCATTGATTCTGTTTGATGTGTGAGTTCATCTAATTGATGTTTACAGTTATGATGGCTGCCTTTGTATTTCCTTGAATCCTATTTTCTTCTATTTATTCTTCTTTCTTTTTTTTATCCTGTCTTTCCATTAAAGTAGGTTTTTCTTCTGACTGCCTTATTTTATCTACATTCATTTTTACCACTCCTACCCCTATGTTTCTCTTATTCCTTTCATCTCCTTTTTCTCTGTAGGGTGAGACATATTTTTATTATCAAAAGTATATATACACATGTATACACACATTTTCCCCTTTTTGAATCAATCTACATATGAGCTTCAATATTGCTCAACTCCACATCATTTCCTCCTCTACTGTAAAAGCTATTCCTTGTAAATCTCTTTTAGAAAAGATAATTTATCCCACTCTTCCTGTTCTGTCATCCCTCTACCAAGAGACTCCTCTTTCTTGCCTTGATGTTTTTTGTCATCCCAAAATGATTGATTCACTCCAAATCTTTCTTTCTATGTGGAATCCTTGTAACTGCCCTAATAATGATATAGTTTTTAGGAATTATAGATATCACCTTTGCATAAAGAAAGGTAAACAATTTAACCTTATTAAGTACTATATGAGTTCTCTTATATCTACCTTTTTATATCTACCTTATATCTACCTATATCTACCCTGAGTCTTATATTTAAAAGTCAGATCTTCTATTCAACTCTGGTCTTTTCATCAGAAATTCTTATAAGTCTTCCATTTTATTAAATATCCATCCCTCCCCACTCCAGAATGATTATATTCAGTTTTGCTCCATAAACTATTTGTAGTTCTTTTCCCATTCTTTTTGCCTTATGGAATATTTTATTCCAAATTCTCTGCTCCTTTAATATAATAGCTAATTAATTGTGTGTGATTCTGATTGTGATATTTGGGTTATTTCTTTCTGTCTTGAAATATTTTCTCTAACCCTGGAATTTGACTACAATATTCCTAAGAATTTTATTTTCAGGACTTCTTATAGGAGATGATGAGTGGCTTCTTCTTATTTCTATTTCACTCTTGTTATAGACAGGGCAGCAGTTTCCCCTTTGAATTTTTTTTGAAATATCATATCTGTGCCCTTTCTTTGGTTATGCCCTTTCAAATAATCTAAAACTTAAATATATCTCCTTTATCTTTATAGAGGTTAGTTGGTTTTTTTTTTATGATGAGATAGTTCACATTTTCTTTTATATTTTCATTCATTATTTTGACCTTGCCTTATTTTCTTGAAGTCTTATGAAGTCATTAGCCTCTGCTTACCAAATTCAAATTTTTAAGAAATTATTTTTAACTTACTGTTAATCTCTGTTCCCAATATGTAGTGGGGGCAGTGTGGGGAGGGACAGTGCCTTAATCTTTACCCTTTTTTCACATTGCTACTTTCAGATACTTATGAACATTTAGAAATTTTCAGTGCTTCCTAAATGGTGTGATCTTGAGAGTCAAGATGGCGACATAGAGGCAGTAAACATTCAGACCTCTGAAAACCCTTCCTTACCAATTACAAACTAAATACTTCAAGGGAACTGAAAAGCAAACCTAACAACAAGACAAAGACAAAATCAAGGAACCCTCCTGCTGGACCCAACTTAAAAGGTACCCTCCCCCCAAGCCAGAATTCAAGAATACTCTGTTTTAAGGGGAAGGAAGAAAAAAGGTCTCAGGGCCCCTCACCCACATAGAGCACTAAGCCTCCAGTGGTAGCTGGAACCTCTAGATGGGCAAAGGCACTTGTCTGGAGGGAGTACCTTGTGGGCAAAGCTGTGCCAGGCTCAGAGTGTCCAACACAGTCAGTGGGGAAACAGATAAAGACACACAGAACACAAAGCGGGCAGCAGTTGCAGTAGTGGAGACACTCCATATTGCTCCCCCACCTTCCCAAGGTTTTGGCCTCAGGGCACATCCAGCAACCCAGCTGGACTTAATCCCTTTAAAGCATTCAGAGGGCAGGGAAGCTCAAGCTCAAAAACCCCTCCCCCACAGACTGCACTGAGATATTTACTGACAAAACTCTAAGGTTGAAGGCAGAAAGAAAAGCCCCAAACCACAAAAAAATAAGAGGAGAAAGAGCTCAGGCAACTGCAGGGAGTAAAGAAGGGGTAGATATGAGCAAACAACAGAAAAAGAAAAAATAAATTACAATCGACAACTTCTATGCAGTCAATGAACAAAGAGCAAATGGAACAGGGAAGGATAAGGGAACACCAAGCAAATAAAAAAGAAAACCCAGCAAATTGGATACAGGCTCAGGAAGAACTCAAAATACAATTCAAAACACAATTAAGAGAGGCTGAAGACAATTGGGAAAAGAACTTAAAAACTAAGATAAATCATCTGGAAACAGAGACACTTGAACTAAAACAAGAAAATAGTGTCTTGAAAGCAAAGCCAAAATCAACCAGTTTGAAAATGAGGCAAAGGAGATGAAAGATGAGGCAAAGAAAATGAACAATGAGGCAAAGAGGATGAAAGATGACCTCCAAAGAAAATCAGACCAGAAGGAGAAGGGTGACCAAAAAGCCAAAGATGAAATCCAGTCTTTAAGAACCAGAATACAACAACTAGAATCAAGTGACTTCAAAAGGCACCAGGACACTAAAAAACAAAATCAAAAGAATTAAAAAAAATTGAGGAAAATATGAAGCACCTCATTCACAAAACAGAAGATTTAGAAAATTGTTCCAGGAGAGACAACTTAAGAATCATTGGTCTACTGGAAGAGCATGACAAAAGGAAAAGCCTGGACATCATATTGCAGGAAATTATCCAAGAAAAATGCTCCAATATTCTAGAATAAGAGGGAAAAGTGGAGATTGAATGAATCCACAGTTTACCTCCTATACTTAATCCCCAACTGAAAACAACCAGGACTGTTATACCAAATTCAAGAACTATCAGACCAAGAAAAAAATATTACAAGCTGCTAAGAAGAAACCATTCAGATACCATGGAACCCACAGTGAGGATAACACAGGGTCTGGCTGCATCTACACTGAAGCACCAAAAGGCATGGAATATGATGTTCTGGAAAGCAAGGGAACTAGGTCTACAACCAATAATCAACTACTCAGCAAAACTGACACTATTCTTACAGGGGAAAGTATGGTCATTTAACAAAATAGGAGAATTCCAAGCATTTGTAGAGAAAAGACCAGACCTGAACAGAAAATTTGATGCCAAAATGATGTGATCTTAGGATGTTTTGATCACTCTTCTCTTGGTCTGCAATCTAGTCCTTACCAGAAGGGACTCTGATCTCTTTAAATTAAAATTAATATTGTTTCTCAGGGCCCCTACTCCTTTAGGACCTGAAGTTATACTTTTCTTCAGTATCCCTGATCCCTTGAGATAAAAAATAATCACTCTCAGGACTTCCATTCCCTGTTTAAAGCTTTTTAAAAAACAACTAATTTCATCCTCTCAGCAACCTTCTGAGGTAAATGCTATTATCATCTCCATTTCTTTTTATAATTGAGTAAACTGAGACAAAGAAAGACTTGGTGACTTGCCCTGGTTCATATAGCAGATAATAGTTTGAGGACAAATTTGAATTCAAATATTCTTTACTCCAGAACTCTATTTACTCTTTCATTAGGTATGTCTGTCCTTATCATAGTTTATAAGATGTTTATAATTAATGCTATCATCTATCTGATACAAAATGAAATGAGCAAAAAGAGGAAGAGACTATACAGAATGACTAAAACTATGTAAATTCTAATGTAGAGTATAATAACAAAATAATCAACATGGCAACCTGTGGAATTATGATTAATGATGATCCAAAAAAGAAACATGAGAAAGCACTCTCAATTCTTTGCAGTGTTGGTGGTCTCTGTGTGAAACATTAGATAAATAGTCATCCAATTTTGGTTTGCTTTTTCTTAAGTTTCCCCCACATTAAAAAACTTTTCATTATGAGAGATGTTTCTTTTGGAGAAGGAGGGGAATTATTAGGAAATAGAGTTAATGTAAAATAATTGTTAGTAATGTTATATCAATGTCATTTTATTTATAATAAATGTTAAATAATAAAAAAACATTAAGAATAAAATGTAAAAATCCTCTTTATGCACTTATATGAAATTGACTTTCCTACTCCTAATCCTCCAGATTGGCCTTTGCATCCCTATCCTTATATAAATCACATAGACTTCTAGTCAGATGAATTAGTTTACCATGATCTTCCCTTAATTTCATGTCCTCATTCTGCCTCCATCCCAAGTGCTCCTCTTTTTTGAACCTCTGATCCTGGATGAATTTCTGATTTTATTTCTGTTTCTAGCATATTGTGGCTCCTGGGTCATAGACTTAAAAGCCATTAAATAACTCACATTTTTTCCCTAGACTTTATATTGTTCTATTTGACTTCCTGCTCTCAAATTATGCATTTAGAGCTAGAAGGAACCTTAAATATTATTAAACATTGTTCATTTTATAGATGATGAAATTGTTGTTCTTGGAGATGTTACTTGCCCTGGTAGTAAGGTGAATATCCATGATGAAAACCGAGGTCTATGATTCTAAATTCAGTGCTATTTTCCAGGGCCAAGACTAGAAAGTATTTTATCTGGAGGCAAACAGCATAAAAGTCACTCTTAGTTGAGGGTATAGAGGAGACCATTTGGTAAGGATAGAGACCTTAAGAAACTATGATGCCACTACTGTAATGACTTCCCCTCCCACACCCCAACCTTCCTCTTCAGAGGCAACAGACCATTTGGTAGCTTCCTATTTTAACTAATTATTCTCCATAACTAGGTGCTAATGTCAGTTGTTTCTTTACAGTTGGCAATCATGAAGCTGATTATAGGGGTGAGTGTTAAGGTGGAGTGATAACCCTAAGGGCCAAAAGAAAAATACTTTTAAGAAAATGACTGAACATGGGTTTGAAGCCAATCTCCTTCCCTGCTGTCTCTGCTCCTGCAGATTTTTAAATAATCATATTAGAACTGGAGGGAACCTTAGAGTTCAACTTCTTCATTTGAATGAAGAGAAAATAGATAGGGGAAGTTACTTGCCTAAGATCAGAGTTAAAACAAAAAGGGAACATGTTTTGTGACATCCTCATTTTACTGAGAAAGAAATAAACTGATAGGCAGAGATTAAATCTCAATTGTCCTGATACAGTAGGCCTTTCTCCTCTTTTCATGGTCACATTAACAATTAGAACAAGAAGTTACTTTCTAGACTACTTTGTCCAATCCCTTCATTTCTTAAGGAAGGAAAGCTAGACCTTTTAGAGTTAGTGTCAAACAGGCACTAGAGTCCAGGCTCCCTGATTCCTATTCTAGGGCTCATTTAGTTACATTGTTGAAATTTGTTTACCCTCAGACATAAAGGACCACTAGTCCTTCTAGAGCAGTAAACTACTCTCCTAACTAAAGACAAATAGTTGTACAAGAAAGGGCATTAGAGGTGAGGTTGTACTTTTTCCAGGTTCCCTTTGGTTAAAAGCTCACTCCCCTTCCTCACCTTTTCTGCTCCATGAGAAAGTCTGAGCATCTTGGGAGTGTGAAGCTTCCCATGAAAGATAATGCTTCCAGGATGAAGGAACAAAGACATCTCTAGAAAAGCATGGTCTTCCAATAGGGTGTAGGGGCTATTTTATTTCCTTGTTTGGAGCTATAGGAAATCCATCTCCCACATTATTGTGCCTGTCTTATGTTCAGAGTTGAACTATTACCAATAATTTGGAATCCATTTCCTTCTTTCTGTACCCCAGGTCTCCTTTTTTTCACATTTCATAGGACTCTGAAATGCATCCCTCACAACTAAACAGATTTGGTCCTCCTGCCCAACAGATTTGAGAAGATGAGAATGTAAAACTTCAAAAGAAAGGAAAATTCCCCAAGACTGGAAAAATGAAGCCTAACCAAAGAAGGCATGTCCCTCCAACATGGGGATAATTGTTATTTTTGGGGTTTGGTTTTTTTTTTTCTGCCTCAAGAACTGCCCTCCCCAGGGATAGATCATTAGTGAAGCTGCTTCATAGATCACCATAGCCCATTATTCCCTGGGGTCCAAGAATACTAAGCTGATGTGCTATCCTCTCTCCATCAATATAGTGAATAATGCTTTGAGACATTTTCTCCACTGATGAACTAGTACCATCCATACTGAAAGGATCCAGCTCATTGGTCCAGGTCCAGAACTAGGTCCCCTTCTCCACTTCTAGTCTAGTCCATAACTCAGTTTCCTATAATCTCTATCTGTCCCTAAGAAATACTGAAAAATGTTTGAGTGGTAACCACAGATAATACACCATTCAAATAACTCTATCTCCATCACCAGGCTCAACTCTATCCCACCAGATTCTCCTCACACATTTTCCTTTAAAAATCTGTATGTGCTTTATATATCTTTATATTTCCTTCCCTTGGAAAAATTAATTTTTTCTGGGGCAAATACTTTTCCTAGTATTAAAAACTCTTAATTTCCCCACCTGAATTACAGCTATGTTCTTTTTATAAAAGCATGATACTTTTTCTGGGAAATAAGCTTCATAGTATACAGGCTTTCTGACTTAAAAAAAAATATATATGAACATTTCAATATATTGTATCAAAATAATAGTCTTCTCTCTATAAAAGAAAGATTTGATTCTATAGTTTGCCTTTGGCATTAAAATTTTATCAGAGTGCTCATTTGGTGAATTTCAGAAATGAATAACATCAGGACAGAACTCTGAACTGAGCACTAAAAAAGATGTTAAATACCAATAGCATTTTTCTTCTAAGAAATGTATCTTCTATTAGATAGTAATTTGTAGTCTTTGCTAGTATTATACCTGATATCATGTCTTCAGCAGCAACATATAGCCTAACAGAGAATTGAATGTGTCCAAAATAAAGGAAATAAAAATACATTTATTTTCTTACTTTTGTTGTTTCTTCTTAGTAGCTAAATGACATGATAAAATCATTTTAATGGAATTCAGTAAACCTACCTCAAAGTCAATTTAGATCACTATATGAGAGAGCTCAGTGATTGGATGGCAATTTAACATTTAATGTGATCTTTCAAAAAGATTTGGATAAAAGACCAAGCCTAGTAACCACAGATAAATATTCTCTAAAACTTATTTATCAACTTAATAACAGCATATTTAGTTTAAGGAAGACATAATATAAAACATTTTTACGTACTTCAAAGTCTCATCTTATTTTGCTTTAGTTCATTAATTTGATTTCAAATTTATTTAATTTAAAACATTCTAGAACTTTTTCTCTAACAAGTAAATTTTACAGAGCATAAATATGATTTTTTTAAATGAAATCACTTTCAATCAGACTTAATTAAAACATTTAAGGTATAAATTTATCATAGTGAAAATTCAAGTTAATGAAATGTCTGTTGAATTTGAAGTCAGAAAATTCTAGGTTCAAATTCTAGCTAAGCCACAGCTTGGATGACCTTAGATACTTCACTTAATGAGTCTTAGTCTAGTTTCATTGTCTTTAAAATGAGGGAATCCAGGGTAGCTAGATACACAGTGGATAGAGCAGTGGACCCAGAGTAGGAAGGACCTGGTTTCAAATCTGGCCTCAGACACATTGTAGCTATATGACCCCGGGCAAGTCACTTAACCTCAAATGCGTAGCCTTAGACACTTTTCTGACTTGGAAACAATACGTAAAAAGAAGTGTATATTCTAGACCATCAACAAACCTTATCTGTAACTGGAATAAATAAGACTCCTTCCCTACAAAATCAGGATCAAAACAAGGATGTCCTCATTATTTAAGTATTATTTAAGATTGCACCAGAAATGTAGCAATAGCAATAAGAGAAGAAAAAAATTGAAGATATTAGAATGGGCAAAGAGGTAAAACAACTATCTTTTTTGAAGACAATTTGAATTTTATATGTATAATACATAATCCTAGAGTCTGAACTTAAAATTAATTGAAATGATCATTAATCTTGCAAAGTAGAAGGGTATATAATAAACTGCCACAAATTATCAGGATTTTAAAATATCACTAAAAATGTCCTGCAAGCAGAAATAGTAAGAAACAACTCATTTAAATTAACCATAGAGAGAATAAAATACCTAAGTATATATCTTCCAAAATAAATCCAGAAACTATAGGAACATAATTATGAAAAACTTTTTTTTGTAACAATAAAATCAAATTGAAATAATTGGAGAAATATTAATTGTTCACGGGCAGGAAGAGACAATATAATTAAAATGATAATTCTACCTAAACTAATTACTTATTAAAAGAATTTCCAATTAAATTACCAAAAAAATATTTTATTGAACCAGAAAAAATAAATAACAGTATTTACTTGGAAAATCAAAAGGTTAAGAATATCAAAGGAAGTAATAAAAAAAATTAACAAAGGAGTTCTGGCCATACCAGAAAATGACACAGAAAATGTTTATAAACTCATAACTGGATAAAATATTTGCATGGTTTTATATATATCAACATATTTTATCTTTTAAGTCCATAAGTATACACAGTAAATGTTTCATAAAATAAAGCCACAGATAACACAACACTTTCCAAAAATTTCCATTTAATTTCTTTTTTTTTCCCATTTGAATTAGTTTATTTAGTCAATTTAGAACATTATTCCTTGGTTAAAATAATCACATTATTTCCCTCCCTCCCCTCCACCCTCCCTTTCTGCAGTCAATGTGAAATCCCCCTGGGTATTCCATGTGTTCTTGATCAGAACCTATTTCCATGTTGTTGTTCACAGTAGGATGTTCATTTAGAGTCTACATCCCCAACCATATCCCTTCTACCCATGTAGTCAAGCAGTTGTTTTTCTTTTTTACTCCCACAGTTTCCTCTGAATGTGAATAGTGGTTTTTCTCTTAGGTTCCTCCGGGTTGTTCAGGATCACTGCATTGCCACTAATGGAGAAGTCCATTACATTCGATTGCACCATAGTGTACCAGTCTCTGTATACAATGTTCTCCTGGTTCTTCTCCTCTCACTCTGCATCAATTTCTGGAAGTTGTTCCAGTCCCCATGGAATTCCTCATTTTATTTCTTATTCTGACATAAAGTATATTGAAACCATAATGGGGAAAATTGCAATATGGAAGGGATACTTGTATATATTCTAAAATATTTATAGGAGTTCTTTTTTGTGGTGGCAATTAAATGGAAACTGAAGGGATATTCACCACTTAGGGAATGGCCAGACAGATTGTGGCATATTATTGCAATGGAATAGTATTGTAACATAAGAAATCGCAAATGAAATAATCCCCTAAAACCCTGGAAATAATTATATGAAGTGATGCAAAGCAAAGTGAGCACAATCAGGAGAACTTTGTAAACAGTAATAATAATGTAGGAAGATCAACCTAGATGACTTTACTGTTATCAATAAGGCAAGGAACCAGGAAACCCTAAGGGATTTAAGATGAAAAAGGATATCTATCACAATAGAAGGAATTTGAATACAGATTGAAATATAACATTTCCATTTCATTTCCTACATGAATTTTTCACTGCTGTAAGCAATATGTTTCTTATTTTACAACACAATGAATAGAATACTATGTCTTATATGATAATATAAGTATAGCTTTTGCCATATTATCTGTCTTCCTGGGGAGTTGGGAAGGGTAGGACAGAAAGTAATAAAAAAAGAATAAGATGTAAATTTTTGGACATTGCAAATATGATAATATGTTTCTCTTGGATGAGCATATTAATTATAATTTATTACATTTGTATAATAAATAATATGAATTCTATTATTATCATATATTTTATTGTCATATATGATTTAAAAAACAATTGGTAATAAAAAAGAATTGATATTTAGTATCTATTCCAAGAATAAAGGCAAATATTTTTTTTAATAATTAAAATGAAGGAGTGAAAGTAAGCTTTCTTCTACTTCTCTATTATATACTTAAATGCTTTGAGGTAAAGAACTATATGGATTCCAAGATATGATATTTATTTTTTCTGTTCTTACTCTTATCAAATGGAACCATCATTAGTCATTTTTACCCAAATATTTTTAAAATAGTTTCCTATACATAACTTTTATTTTTAATAGTCGGGATTTACCTCCTTTTCTCTCTCCTTTTCTCTCCCAGGGACCTATCCCTCATAACTAATTTTCAAAGACAGATTTTCTATGTATCTCCTTATCTTTATAATGGTAATGAAAATAACTTTATAAGCATCTTAATGTTTTCAAAGTGCTCAAGTCACAACAACCCTATGAAATAGTGAAATCATTTCTCTTTAGAAAAAGAAAACTAAGACTCCAAGATATCCATTAATTTTCCCATTCTGTTATCACATTCACTGTGGCATAGCTAATATTTAACATACATTAGTGATATTACTAAGATTTGGCTATTATTACTTTTAATAATTCAGGGATCTGATCATCACTTCCTTGTACCTCATGTTAAAATGTTGGATCACCATCATTTAAAAAGAAATTTAGTGGCAATGGGGACCAGCTTCATAGTCATGACCCACCGGATTCAAGTCCTGCTTCTGGGATACACACATTTTAACCTTGGAAAAGTCATTTAACTTTTTAATGACCTAGACAACTCTCTATGACTATAAATTATAAGGTACTTATCTGATGAAATCATAGATCTTGACAAAAAGAGTTGTTATCATTTATGTCAAAAAGAACTGTGATTTCGTCTGAGAGGGAACTCCCTTTACAAATGACTTCACCTGCCTTAGTAAATAATTTCATCAGTTATTATGTTCCAAATTTTCTTTACCACTTTGTGGCTTACCTGATGATGATGATCAGGGTGGTGTTGGTGATGATGATGATGATGATGATGATGATGAAAATAATAATGGTGATGATAATAGTGGTTGGGGTGAGAATGACTGAAGTACAGTAGAAAGCAATCTAGATTAAGTGTAGAGGAACTGTGTACAAATCATAGCTTGGCCATTTATGTAACCTTTTACAATTCATTTAACCTCTCTGGACCAAGCATACTTATTTGTCTTGGTCTTTGTCTTCCTTATATTTTTTGATAGTCTAATTGACTTTGAAAATTTTAATTAATTAATTTTAATGTTAAAATACCCAGGTAACACCCTCCCTCCCTTCCCCTAATTAGAGAAGGCATTATTTGACCATAAGATATATATATATATATATATATATATATATATATAAACTATGTCTGTCTTAGTTCTATTTATCAGTTCTCAGTTCTTTCTCTGGAGATGGACATACACAAGTACAAAAGTCATCCTTTAAACATGAAATTGTATCATTAATTTATTATTTTTATATAGATGACACTCAGATTTATTTGCCTATTACTAATTTTTTCCTGAATTGATGAACAACTCTATCTGGATGTCCCAAACTTAACAAGTTCAAAGTCAAACTACTTTATTCCATTATCCTTTGCCACCTAATACACTCTTCTTACTCTTCAACAATTTCCTTTAAGAGTGCAACCATTCATCCTGTGGCCTAGTTCCCAAACTAGAAGTCATATTATATTAATTAACCTTATTCATTGCCTTATCAAACAAATCTTTCTGATTATCTCTTTTCAACATTTCTCACTTCAATCCTTTGCTCTCAACTCACATCAAAACTACCTTGGTTTAAATCTTTATTACCTCTCACCTAGACTATTTATTATAAGAGGCTTATAATTACTTTCCATTCCATGCATGTCCTCTCTTTCTTTTCTAATCTATCATTCATATAGTTACTAAGTTGTTACTCATAAATTTAAAGTCTGATCTTATCACTCCTATGCTCAGAGTTTCAGTAGTTCTCCATTGTTTGGGGAATATTTAAAGGACTTTGGGATCTGACCCAAGTCAGTCTTTGTAGGCTCCCTATAAATCACTGTCCTTTCAACACTACATTCTAACCAAATTTACCTATTTTATAACATATTATTCTAATTTTTGTCTCTGGGTTTTTGCATGTGCCTAGAATGCTCTTCCTCCTAACCTTTTAACAATCTTTAAATACCAACTCTTCAAAAATACCTTTGTTGATTTCCATAATTTTGAGTACCTCTTTTATCACATTCTTTTTATGTTGTATATATCACATATTCATGAATCTCTGAACATAGTATAGCTCTCCAATAGAACATTAGCTCTTTGAGTGCATTAACTAAGTCATTTTTGCATGTGTGTTGCTAGCACTTAGTAGAGTGTCTGGCATATAATGTGCTCAATAAATAATAGATGGTTGAAAGGCAGGATGGTATAGGAGCTAAGGTGCTAGAATTTAAGTTCAGGAAGATCTAGGTTTAAATATCTCTTTGGATAGTTATTAATAATATGATCCTTGACAAGTCTCAGATTGGCTCTCAAATTGGTCGAAAGAAAGAAAGGAAGGAAGGAAGGAAGGAAGGAAGGAAGGAAGGAAGGAAGGAAGGAAGGAAGGAAGGAAGGAAGGAAGGAAGAAAGAGTAGAAAGATGTAGTAGGAGGCTGTGTAAGGGAAAGAGAAAAGTGGCAAGGAAAAAGAGGCAAATTATTCTAAGATTAGAGCACTGGTATTGAGTATGCTGTCTTCCCCTTTGTAAATAAGGGTCAGGAAGTAAAGACATTCAAACATGAAAGAGAATAGGATGGACAAAAATAATTAAGAGTTAAATTTGAATGGAATCCCAACAATTTTCTATTTAGAAGACTGTAATGACATACACATATATACACAGATATATATAAATATACATACATACACTTATATACATACACACATAGTATTGTATTATAAGGACCATTGAAGAAAGGATGCCAAATTAGTGGTGACTAAATAACCTCATCCTAAAGAATGAGAGGGTCAAAGAATAAATCATGGAAGCAATAGATAATTTCACTAAAGAAATTACAACAGTAAGAAATCATATAAAAATTATTGGATGTTGCCAAAGCAGTCTTTAGCAAAAATTCATAACTTTAACAAAAGAGTTTGACAAGTAGATCATGGACCAAAATGAAAACCTAGAAAAATATCCAATTAAAAAAGAAAACAATATATAATTTCTGAAAATTAAAGAAGAGATTACCAAAATTGAAAGCAAAAATTGCATTTAATTTCTATAATTAGAAACTGCTTTTGTAAAAAGAAAAATAAATAAAATAATAGCTAATTTGATTTTTTAAAGAAATGAAATAACTAAGACAAAAAAGTGAATTCACAACAAATAAAGAAGAAATAAAAGATGCTATTAAAAACTTTTTAAGCAAATTGTATTATATGAGTAACATATAAAACTGACAGCCTAAATGTAATGGACAGATTTTTAGAGGAAAAAAAAAATAAAATGATCATATTAACATAACTAGCAAAAAATTCAATCTTGAAAAAATACACTGAGCACTGTGTAAATGATATCCCAAAACAGAATGGAAAGTAGAGTGAGACAACAAGAAAAAATGGATTCATATGCTCTTTGAGAAAAAATAGAAAAATCATAAAGTTGATAAGCATCTTTTAATGTGTCTACAATGTATCAAGCACTATGAATAGTATTGGATACCAAGAAATACAAATTGGATACCAAGAAATACAAACAATAGCTACAATAAATGTTTTAAATTAAGTATTAGTAAAGAAGTTTCTACAACACATCAATAGGATTTTACACTTCAACCAAGATGAATTAAATTAATAACAAGAACAACAAAAGCATTTTATAAAGAGATGTACAGGAAAGTTTTTAAAAGGACATTTTCATTTTTGTTAAAAATACCCTAAACCATAGGACTAAAAGGACCTTTTTTATTATAATTCATTTACTTATTTAGAATATTTTTCAAAGGTTACATGATTCTGGGAAAACACGGAGGAAATTATAAGAAAGAATGCTATCCACATCCAGAGAAAGAACTGTGGGAGTAGGAATTCAGAAGAAAAACATGTGATCAATCACATGCTTCAATGGCGATATGGTTGGGTTTTTGGCATTAAAAGATCACTCTATTGCAAATACAAATAATATGTAAATATGTTTTGAACAATGATACATATATAGCCCAGTGGAGTCGTTTATCAGCTCTGGGAGTGGTCAGGAAAAAAGGGTGAAAAAACTCATGAATCATAAATGGACCTTTTCTTAATGAGATAGGTAGTATCTAGAAATGAGAGCCAGCATTATTTAAAGGTGGATAAAGTAGAGACCTTTCTAAGAAGATCAGGAGTAAATCAAGTATATTAATCATCAATACTTTTGTTTGATATAGTGCCAGGGATATTAGGTATACAAGTAAGATAAGAAAAATGAATTGAGAGATAAGCTAGATAAATAGGAAACAAAGTTATTGCTTCATAGATATGAAAGTTTAGTTAGAGAACCAGCAAGTCAATTAAAAATTGATTGAGCAATATTGAAAACAAAATAACAAAATTATAGGACAGAAAATCAATTTACATTAAATATCAAATTTTAAATAGATTACCAGTAAAACTTCAGAAAAAGGAAATTAAAAGAAAAATTTCATGAAAAATAGCTCTAGGATATATAAAATATTGAGGAGTCTAAGTATAAGCAACTTGAGAAGTGCATAAATCCAACTATAAAACATTCTTACAGAAATAAAAACAGATCTATATAATTATTAAAAATAGGTTAGAGAATATACCTAGTGGTGGTATTACTGGGTCAAAAGGGATACATAATTTTATAATTCTTGATTGCTCTCCAAAATGGTTAAATCAGTTCACAGTTCCACCAACAATGTATTAGTGATATTTTTTAACATCTCATCCAACATTTATCAATTTTCCCTTTTTACATTGTAGGCAATCTCACAGATGTGAGATTATGTCTTAGAGTTATTTTGATTTGCATTTCTCTAATCAATAATGATTTATAGACTTTTAAAAGTAATTATATATAGTTTTGATTTCTTCTCTCAAAAGTTGTCTGTTCATATCAATGTGGAAATGGTTCATATTCTTAAAACAAAGTATTTCTTATGAAAACTAGAAAAAAATGAAATTCATATGGAGGAACACAAGGCCAGATATCTCAAGGAAAAAAAAATGTGGTCAAGAAAGTATCCTATCAGTAGCACATCTCAAACTCTTCTATAATGATGTAATCATCAAATGATTTCTTAACAGTTTAAAAAAATAAGCTGATCAGAGGAACAACATGGTAAAGCAGAGGAATAGAAGTAATTTAACATTTGATAAACCCAAAGACATCAGCTGTTAGGAAAATATATTAATATCTATCCAAAAAATAAGAACAAACAACCCGTCATTCAAAAAAAAAAAAAACCCTTCATGAAAAATTGGAAAGCAGAGTGAAAGGAGCAGAACCAGGAGAACAATATACACAGAGACTGATACACTGTGGTAATATTGAATGTAATAGACTTTTTATTAGTAGCACTGCATTAATCCAGAACAATTCGGAGGGATTTATGAGAAAGAATGCTATCCACATTCAGAGAATGAATTGTGGGAGCAGAAACACAGAAGAAAAGCAAATTCTTGATCTCATGGGTCTATGGGGATATGATTAGGAATATAGACTCTAAATGATTACCCTATTACAACCATCAATAATATGGAAATAGGTTTTGATCAATGACACATGTAAAACCCAGTGAAATTGTGGGTCAGTTACAGGAGGGGCTGAGGAGAGGGGAGGGAAAGAACATGATTCTTGTTACCAAGGAAAAATATTCTCTTATCTAAAAATTTTTTTAAAAAACCTGGAAAGCAATCTGACAAAAATATCATACAGATCAACATCTCATACTATATATTAAGATATCTGATTTTAAAAATTATAGGTAATATTCATTATATTCACATGTACATTTGATTATGTACATGTTGCAGAGATATAACATTTCACATATACATATATAATTTATTCTTTTTTAAATCAATTTTGCTAATTTTATGGGAGTGTGTGTGAAAGAGTTAGGTTTGTTTTAATGTGCATTTCTCTATTAGTGATTTGGATTACTTTTTCATATACCTTGGTATCTTGTGTATCTTTCTATGAGAACTACCTATTTCTATATTTAAACATTTGTTAATAGAGGAATGGATTTTATTCTTAAAAACTTGAATTGGTTCCTTATATATCATGGAAATGAGATGTTTATCTAAGAAACTTGTTACAAAAATAGCCCCCACCCACTTAATTATTTCTCTTCTAATCTTATATATATAATTACATATGTGTATAATATATGTATGTATATATATTTACATACATATAAAAACATTGCATCTAGAATTAGAAAGGAAATAATAGTTAAACATTAATATTTAAGACTATAAATAAATGAGCAGCTAGGTGGTACAACGGATAGAGTACAGGGCCTTGAGTCAAGAAGATTCATCTTGTTGAATTCAAATCAGATCTTGGACTTAGCTCTGTGACCCTGAATAAATCACTTAACCCTATTTGTTTCGATTTCCTTTTTTAAATAAAATGAACTGTAGAAAGAAATTGGTAACTACTCTAGTATCTTTACCAAGAAAATCCCAAATGGGGTCATGAAGAGTTGGACATGACTAAAAAAGCATTAACAACACCAAATATTCATACATATGAATAGGTAGTCCTCAAAGGAAGATATTTGATCTACAAAGTTCCATGAAAAAGTGATCCAAATGACTAATGGAAATACCAAACAAAAATTCTGATGTTCCACCTCATCTACCATCGAATTGGCAGTTTTTTTTTTTTAATCAAAAGGAAAACAGCCAATTCAGAGAGGCTGAAAGAAAATAGGTATATTGTGGACCCAGTGGAACTGTGAATTGGTCTAATCATTCTAGAAAGCAATTTGGAACTATATATTCAAGTTTGCTAATCTAATGCAACAATGCAACTACTTGTCCTATATCTCAAAGATATCAAAAAAATAGGAAAAGAATCTATAGTTCAAAATGACTTATAGCAATTTTTTTTGGGTGGCAAAAAAACTGAAAACTAAGTAGGTATTAGAGAATCATCTGGAAATATCTGAATAGAAATATTGGTTGGTATGCTATCATAATGTAAGAACTTATGAAAAGGAAAATTTTAAAGAAAACTGGGGAGACTTGCATGTACAAACACAGAGCAAAGTTAGCAGAACTAAAACAACTTTGAAAGACTTAACAAATCTGATATATGTAATGATCAACCATGATTCTAGAAGACTAAAGAAAAAGCATAATATGTATCGCCCCATGAGAGGGGTGGAGTGAAGGTACAAAATTAGGCATATATATTTGTTATGGCCAAAGCATAATTTTATATTGCTTTATTCTGCATTTTTACAAAGGTTTTTGTTTGTTTGGGGTAGATCATGGATGAGAAGGGAAAACATATTTCAAAATAAATATTCTAATTTTAAAATCTCGATATATTTTGGGACTTCTGGGTAAACATGGCAGCAAGCTAGATGCAGGACTCTTCCTCTCCTTACCACCTACCAATACAGACTACCAAAAAAAGTAAAAAAAACCCAAATTCATATGAAGGAAGGGACTCTACAATAGGGTGCAGCATTGAAGGTATGTGGGATTGGGGCATTTCCATATCATAAGGGGGTGAAAAAGCTTCCACCAAAATGTGAATTGATCCACCCTCCTCCACCCCACATATGGAGCCAGAGTCAGAGCTAGCACTTGCTAGAATCAATGAGTGAGTAAGGGCACCTCTGGAGTGAGTGAAGGGCACCCCTGGGTCCTTGGCATCTAACTGAGACCACCAAGGACCTACCCCTGAGAGCAGCTAGACCTGAGGGCCCAGCAGGCTGAGGAGCGTGGACTGTGGGCACTGGCAGGGAGATAACACAGAAAAGGGCAGCAAACAGCTGAAGCTACAGAGACTTGAGAGCTGGCCTCAACCAAAATCTTTGCTCCTTAGATCCATACACAAAGAGCCTGCCCATCTCACTCATATTTCTAACTGGAAAGGGAAGAGAAAACCACTACAGTAATGGTAAACAGTGCCCAGGAACAAACAACTTCCCCAAACCAAATAAAACAAGAAGGAGTTGACTCTGGATAATTTTTACAGAGGAAAAACCCAGGCTACAGAGAAAATAGAAGAGGAAATACAAATAAATGCACCAAAATCTTGCAAAAAAAATGGAAATTGTCCACAAGCTCTTGAAGAATTTAAATTGGAGCTTATCAAAAATATGGAAGCCCTCTGGCAAGAAAAGTGGGAAATGGTACAAAAAAGAAAATAACAGTTTAAAGGACAAGAATTCCCGATTGGAGAAACAGCTTGAAGACATGAAAAGCAAGATAGACCAAAACAAAAAGGAAAACCATTTCTTAAGGACCAGAATTGGGCAATTGGAAGGCAATGATCTTGCAAAACTATAAGAATTAATAAAGCAAAGTCGAAAGACTGACACGATAGAAGAAAACATAAAATAGCTCACTAACAAGATCAGGAAACAGAGCATGAAGAGACAATTTGAGAATCATTGGTCTACCTGAAAACCCAGAAATAAACAGAAATCTTGACATCATAATACAAGAAATTATCCAAGAAAACTACCCTAATGTTCTTGAACCAGGGGACAAAAAAGACCTTGAAAGAGTTCATAGAACACCCTCTACACTAAATCCTCAAAAGACAACTCCCAGGAATGTAATTGCCAAATTCAAGAGATTCCAAGTTAAGGAGAAAACTTTACAAGAAGCCAAAAAGAGACAATTCAGTTATCAAGGAGCACCAATCAAGATTACACAAGATCTGGCATCTTTCATACTAAAGGATTGCAAGGCTTGGAATGCAATATCCAGAAAAGCAAGAGAATTGGGTCTTCAACCAAGGATCACCTATCCATCAAAACTGACTATATACATCGAGGGGAAAGTATGGGCATTCAACAAAATAGATGATTTCCAAGTATTTGTAAAGAAAAGACCATAACTAATTGGAAAGTTTGATATCCAAACACAAAGATCAAGAGAAACATGAAAATGTAAATAAGAAAGAGAGTGAAAAGGGGAAAAATGTTTTTTATGCAAACTTTCTTCTTTAAGGGCTTCAATAAGATCAAATATTTATATTTGGGGAAGTTTTTATATTTATATATGGGATATATATTTATATATGGGGAAAATGATATTTGTAACAATCAAAAATTATATTCACTATTATAGTAATTAGAGGAATCATTCACAGGAAGAGATGTGGTAATAAGTGTTATAACATGATAGGCAAAAAATAAAGAAAAATGGAGGGGGGAATTGAATATGGCACTATTGAGAAATACTTGAAGAAATAAAATAAATAGGATAATCTTTATCACACAAAGTTACACATGGGAAGGGGAGGGGAAGAATACTCTAATAAGTAGAGGAAAAGAATGATAATAGATAATACTTAAACCTTACTCTTAGTGAAATCATTTCTGAGAGGGAATAGCATCTAGATTCACTGGGATATTGAATTCTATCTTATCCTACAAGGAAAGTTAGAAGGGAAAACTAAGGGACTAGGGGGGCAGGGAGTAGAAAATGGAGGGAAAGAGAGGGGGAAGGGAACTTAATAAACCCTAAAAAATAAAAAGGGAACAAAAAGGGAGAGGACAGAAAGGGAAGCTTATTAAGTATGGAGATTAGGGGGACTGATTAAAAGCAAACCACTGGTTTAAAAGGATTTAGCAAAAGAAGAAAGGACAGAAGTAGGAGTGGATATCAAAACGCTAGGGAATTCACAAGTGACAATCATAACTTTGAAATTGAATGGGAGGAACTCACTCATAAAATGAAAACAAATAGGAGAGTGGATTAGAAATAAAAATCCTACCATATGTTGTCGTCAAGAAACACACTTGAGGCAAGTAGACATTCACAAGGTTATAATTAAAGGTTGATCAAAACCTATTTGGCCTCAATGGATAGAAAGAAGGCAGGAGTTACAGTCATGATATCTGACAAAGCCAAAGTATAAATAGATCTGATTAAAAGAGATAGGGAAGATCACTACATCCTGATAAAAGACAGTATAGACAATGAGGAAATATCAGTAATCAACATGTATGTGCCAAATGGTATAGCATCCAAATTTCTAAAGGAGAAACTAGTGGAGTTGAAGGAGGAAATAAATAGTAAAACTATACTAGTGGGAGACCTGAACTTACCACTATCAATTTAGATAAATCAAATAAAAAATAAATAAGAAAGAGGTAAGAGATGTGAATGAAATCTTATAAAAATTAGAGTTAATAGATTTATGGAGAAATATAAATAGGGACATAAAGGAATACACCTTTTCAGCAGCACATGGTACATTCACAAAGATTGACCATGTGCTAGTTCATAAAAACATGGCAAACAAATTAAGTAAAGCAGAAATAATAAATATAACCTTTTCAGATCATAATACAAGAAAAATAATAATCAGTAAGGGTACATGTAGAGCCAATTTAAAAATTAATTGGAAATTAAATAATATGATTCTCATTGAAGCAATTAATAATTTAATTGAAGTAAATAACAATAATTAGACATCCTTTCAAAATTTATGGGATAGAGCCAACACAGTACTCAGGGGGAAATTTATATCCTTGAATTCATATATTAACAAATTAGGGAGGGCAGAGGTCAATGAATTGGAAATGTAACTACAAAAACTTGAAAGTGAATGATCAAAAATCCCCAGATGAAAACTAAATTAGAGATCTTAAAAATTAAGAGAGAAATTAATAAAATTTAAAATGAAAGAACTATTGAACTAATAAATAAGATGAAAAGTTGGTATTTAAGCAAGACAAACTAAATAAATAAAGTACTGGTCAATCTAATTTAAAAAAAAGGAAAGAAGAAAACCAAATTAAAAGTATCCAAGAGGAAAAGGGAGTCCTCACCTCCAAATGAAGAGAAAATTAAGGCAATCATTAAAAACTATTTTGCCCAATTATATGGCAATCTAGGTGATATGGACGAGAATTTACAAAAATAGAAATTGCTTAAATTAACAGAAAAAGAAATAGAATTCTTAAATAATTCAATATCAGAAAAAGAAATTGTACAAGCCATCAAAGAATTCCCCAAGAAAAATCACTAGGGCCTGATGGATTTACAAGTGTATTCTATCAAACATTCAAAGAACAACTAATCCCAATATTATACAAATTATTTGACATAATAAGCAGAGGGAGTTCTACCAAATTCCTTTTGTAACACAAATATGGTACTGATTCCAAAGCCAAGCACGTCAAAAACAGAAAAATAAAACTATAGATAAATCTCCTTAATGAACATAGATACAAAAATCTTAAATAAAATAACATCAAAAAGGCTCCAGCAACTAATCACAAGGGTTATTCATTATGATGAGGTGGGATTTATACCAGGACTACAAGAGTGGTTCAATATTAGGAAAACCATTCACATAATTGACTATATTAACAAGCAAACCAACAAAAACCACATGATTATCTCAATAGATGAAGAAAAAGCCTTTGACAAAATACAACATTCATTCATATTGAAAACACTAGAAAGTATAGGAATAGAAGGGCCTTTCCTAAAAATAATAAACATTATATATCTAAAACCATCAGCCAACACCATCTGTAATAGGAATAAACTAGATGAATTCCAAATAAGATCAGGAGTGAAACAAGGATGCCCATTATTATATTTATTATTTCACATTGTACTAGAAACACTAGCAGTAGCAATTAGAAAAGAAAAAGAAATTGAAGGCATTAAAATTGGCAATGAGGAGACCAAGTTATCACTCTTTGCAGATGATATGATGGTCTACTTAAAGAATCCTAGAGAATCAGCTAAAAAGCTAGTGGAAATAATCACCAACTTTAGCAAAGTTGCAGGACACAAAATAAACCCACATAAGTCATCAGCATTTCTATATATCTCCAACCCATCTCAGCAGCAAGAATTAGAAAGAGAAATTCCATTTAAAATCACCATAGGCAATACAAAATACTTGTGAATCTATCTGCCAAGACAAACACAGGAACTATATGAACACAACTGCAAAATACTTTCCATGAAATTAAAACTCAATCTAAACAATTGGAAAAACATTAATTTATTATGGGTAGGATGAGCTAACATAATAAAAATGACCATTCATTCCAAACTTATTTACTTATTTAGCACCATACCCATCGAACTACAAAAACACTTTTTTACTGAAATAGAAAAAACCATAACAAAGTTCATTTGGAAGGACAAAAGATCAAGAATATCCTTTGAAATCATGGGAAAAAAAAGGTGAAGGAAGGTGGCCTTGCAGTACCAGATTTCAAACTATACTATAAAGCAGTGGTCATCAAAACAATATGTTTACTGGCTAAGAGACAAAAAGGAGGATCAGTGGAATAGACTTGGGGTAAGTGACCTTAGCAAGACATTCTATGATAAGCCCAAAGATCCCAGCTTTTGGGACCAACACCCACTATATGATAAAAAAAAAAACTGCTGGGAAAATTGGAAGACAGTATGGAAGAAATTAGGTTTGGATGAACATCTGACACCCTACACCAAGATAAACTCAGAATGGGTGAATGACTTAAACATAAAAAAGGAAACTATAAGAAAATTAGGTGAATACAGAATAGTACACATGTCAGATCTTTGGGAAAGGAAAGATTTAAAAACCAAGCAAGAGTTAGAAAAAAATCATAAAATGTAAAATCAATAATTTTGATTACATCAAATTAAAAAGGTTTCGTACAAACAAAACCAATGCAACCAAAATTAGAAGGGAAATAACAAATTGGGAAATAATCTTCATAACAAAAACCTCTGACAATGGTCTAATTACTCAAATTTATAAAGAGCTAAATCAATTTGACAAAAAATCAAGCTATTCTCCAATTGACAAATGGTTAAGGGACATGAATAGGCAATTTTCAGTTAAAGAAATCAAAACTATTAATAAGCACATGAAAAATTGTTCGAAATGTCTTATAATCAGAGAGATGCAAGTCAAAACAACTCTGAGGTATCACCTCACACCTAGCAGATTGGCTAACATGACAGCAATGGAAAGTAATGAATATTGGAGTGGATGTGGCAAAGTTGGAACATTAATGCATTGCTGTTAGAGTTGTGAATTGATCCAACCATTCTGAAGGGCAATTTGAAACTATGTCCAAAGGGCACTAAAAGACTGTCTTCCCTTTGACCCAGCCATAGCCCTGTTGGATTTGTACCCCAAACAGATAATAAGGAAAAATACATGTACAAGAATATTCATAGCTGTGCTGTTTGTGTTGGCAAAAAATTCGAAAATGAGGGTATGCCCTTTAATTGGGGAATGGCTGAACAAATTGTGGTATATATTGGTGATGACATACTATTGTGCTCAAAGAAATAATAAACTGGAGGAATTCCATGTGAACTGGAATGACCTTCAGGAATTGAAGCAGAGTGAAAGGAACAGAACCAGGAGAACATTGTACACAGAGACTGACACTGGAGTACAATGGAATGTAATGGACTTGTCCATTAGTTGCAATTCAATGTGATCCTGAATAACCTGGAGGGATCTATGAGAAAGAACACAATTCACATTCACAGGAAAAACTGTGGGAGTAGAAACAGAAGAAAAACAACTGCTTGACTACATGGGTTCAGGGGGATATGATTGGGGATGTAGACTCTAAATGCACATCATAGTGCAAAGATCAACAACATGGAAATAGGTTCTGATCAAGGACAACTGTAATACCCAGTGGAATTACACGTGGGCTAAGGAAAGGGTGAGGGGTGGGAAGGATGTGGAGTGGAATGTGAGGGATAGAATATGATTATTGTAACCAAGGAATAATGTTATAATTCATTAAATAATTTTTTTTAAATGATAACTTTAAAATCTCTATTTTGCTTACTATATGACTTTTCATAAATAATTTCCTCTGTTTCATTTTTTAAATCTACATAATAAGATGATTGGATTTAATGACCTCAAAGGTCACTTGCAGTTTTAACTTCTCTGACCTAGAAAAGAACAAAGAAAAATGACCTCAGCTTGTAGAATAAAATAGCTAAATGAGATATTTCAGAACGAAGGCAAATGGTATTATTATGGGAAAATAAAACATTTTCCAAAAACATTAAAGAGAGTAGACTAGATTGTGAAATGTTGAAGTCAGTTTAATTTATTTGGATTTAGACCAGATTTCTAAGTGTGTGGTTTGACTAAGTTCTTATTTTATCTTCATGGCTTTTTCCTTCAAGTTGTCTATAGTCACTCAATGTTTTCAACTATCCAAGTGTGTCCTTGCTGGACAGTTACTGATACTCTAGATTTATGTCTCATTTTTCATTCTTATCAGAAGGTACCTGTCCAACATTTCATTTTCTCAACACACAACTCACTGCTTTTAAAGGTAATATTTTGTAGTAGAAACAACACTAGCCACGAGATCAGAAAACTTGGCTTTGTACTCTATATCTACTATTTTCTAATTGTGATTTTGATTTAGTTACTTAATCTTTCTAAGATTCTATTGTCTCACTCATAAATTAGGAAAAGTAATTCCCAAGTGACTTAAAAGGAATGAATCTCTGATGGTAAAAAATTTTAGTCACTACAAAATACTGATGAGGAGCATCTTTATGGATAGGAGAACTTTGATATCTCTGAAAGGAACAGTTAGGTGCAGCTATTTATTTTGGGTAGCTTTAAATTAAGTGAATGGTTTTCAGAGTTTTTATGACTCAGATGATTTGATTAATTTTTGTATTAAATAAAAAAAATTATTCTACTCTTTGTAATCACAGAAAATAAGAGGATGGATCTTTTGAGCAAAATATATGAGTTCTAAACTGAGGTTTACAATAATGCCATAGAAGGAAAAAAATATTTATAGCATCACTTATAAGCAGGCCATTTGAAAATCATTCATGGGTAGCAGTGTCTCTTTATAAAAAAAGTCTTCCACAGCTAATCTGTCTTTATAGTCCTTAGAAATCCTTCGAAAAACCAGACTAAGGGTAGAAATGTAATTTTTTTTGAGGCTTGAAAAAATATAGAGAGAGCTCCAGGAAGCCACAGTCCCTCCCCCCTCAGAGAGCAGGGTCCTCTGAAACAACAGTAACCCTCAGGGCTGGCAAAAGGGCCTCGGTAGCCGGCTATTCTGAAGGCCACATCCTGAAAACAACCTGACCCAGTCACTGGGGCACCCAGACAGCAGGGAAATAGAAAGAGACGGGGGAGCCTGCAGTCCCCTGGCTGGATCCTTCCATCCAAGTCTCAAGGTCCCTGCCTCAAAGCATACTCAGTTCAACCCAGAGAAAGTTAATCTTATCAGGAGCCCTCGGAGCTCCGGGAAGCCGTGGCCCCTCCCCCCTCAGAGTGCTGGCTCTTCTGGCCAGCTAAGGCACAGAAACAAACACTGCGAAGAAAGGGCCAAGCCAGGCTCAGAGTGTGGAAGTAAGGCAACAGAGAAGCACTGGGAGGGAACTGAGGAGGGCAGTAACATGGAAACAGCAACAATTCCTGGCTTCCCTGGGAAGACAAAACAAAAACTGCAAAGAACGGACAATATGCCTAGGGCTAAAACCTCTGAACACCAGACAGAGATAAGAAAAGCTAGTCCTCCCCACTCAGATAGAGATGGCAAATTCCACAGAAGCACAAAAGCCCCAAAATTCCTAGAAAAACAAGAAGAAGGGGGAGACTTTGGACACATTTTATGGAGCAAAAATACAAAACACAGAGGAGATAGAAGAGGAAACACAAGCAAATGCTCTGAAACCTTCCAAAGGAAGGTGGAAACTTTCCACAAACCCATGAAGAATTTGAATCAGAAAGGATAAAAAAGATGGAAGCCTTCTGGGAGGAAAAGTGGGAAAAAATGCAAAAGAAATTCACCCATCTACAAAACCAGTTTGACCAAACTGAAAAGGAAAACCAGGCTTTAAAGGTCAGAATTAGGCAACTCAAAGACAACGAGCAGGTAAAAGAGCAAGAATCAATAAAGCAAAGCCAAAAGATCAAGAAATTAGAAGAGAACATAAAATATCTCACTGACAAGGTGACAGCCTTGGAAAATGGAGGAAGAAGAGATAATTTAAGAATAATTGGACTTCCAGAAAAGCCAGAAATAACCAGCAAACTGAACATCATAATACAAGATGTAATCAAAGAAAATTGCCCAGAGATTCTAGAACAAGGGGGCAATACAGCCACTGACAGCTCACAGAACACCCTCTACACTAAATCCCCAAAAGACAACTCCCCGGAATGTAATTGCCAAATTCCAAAGCTTTCAAAGAAAAGAAAAAATCCTACAGGAAGCCAGAAAAAGACAATTTAGATATAAAGGAATGCCAATCAGGGTTACACAAGACCTTGCAAGTTCCACTCTGAATGATCGTAAGGCATGGAACATGATTTTCAGAAAGGCAAGAGAGCTGGGTCTTCAACCAAGAATCAGCTATCCAGCAAAACTGACTATATACTTCCAAGGGAAAGTATGGGCATTCAACAAAATAGAAGATTTCCAACTTTTTGCAAAGAAAAGACCAAAGCTCTGTGGAAAGTTCAATATCAAAAATTAAAGAGCATGGAATACCTGAAAAGGTAAATATGAAGGAAAGGGAAAAGGAGAAAAATGTTATCTTTTTCTTTTACCCAAACTCTCTTCTATAAGGACTACATTTATATCAATCTATGTATACTAACATGTGGGGAAAATGTAATGTGTAAATAGGGGGAAAAGAAAGACCAAAAATAATAATCTTTCTCACACAAAGATTCATACGGGAAGGGGAGGGGAAGAAAACTCCTATAAGAAGGAGAGGAAAAGAGTTTTTACTTAAACCTTACTCTCAGGGAAATCAACTCTGAGAGGGAAGAACATCCAGATCCATTGGGATCGTGAATTCTGTCTTACCAACAAGGGAAGGGAGAAGGGAAAACCAAGGAGGGGGAAGGAGGGAACACAAAAAATGGAGGGAAGAAGAGGGGGGAGGGGGAGAGAACAAAAAAGGGAGGGACTAGAAAGGGAAACATATCAAGGGAGGGGACAAGGGGGGCTGATTTAAAGTAAATCACTGGACTAAAAGGTAGAACTGAAGAAGAAAGCTTAGAATTAGGGAAGGATATGAAAATGCCAGAGTGTCCACCAGTGACAGTCATAACGTTGAACGTGAATGGGATGAACTCACCCATAAAACGTAGACGAATAGCAGAATGGATTAGAATCCAAAACCCTACCATATGATGTCTTCAAGAAACACACATGAGGCGGGTAGACACCCACAAGGTCAGAATTAAAGGATGGAGTAAGACCTTCTGGGCCTCAACTGACAGAAAGAAGGCAGAAGTTGCAATCATGATATCTGATAGAAGCAAAGCAAAAATAGACCTGATCAAAAGGGATAGGGAAGGTAATTATATTTTGTTAAAAGGGACCTTAGATAATGAGGAAATATCACTAATCAACATGTATGCACCAAAAAATACAGCACCCAAATTTCTAATGGACAAACTAGGAGAATTGAAGGAAGAAATTGACAGTAAAACCATATTAGTGGGAGACTTAAACCAACCATTACCAAATTTAGATAAATCAAACCAAAAAATAAATAAGAAAGAGGTGAAAGAAGTGAATGAAATCTTAGAAAAATTAGAATTAATAGACATATGGAGAAAAATAAATAGGGATAAAAAGGCTTCTTCTCAGCACCACATGGCACATTCACAAAGATTGACCATACATTAGGTCACAGAAACATGGCACACAAATGCAGAAAAGCAGAAATAATAAACACAGCCTTTTCAGATCACAAGGCAATAAAAATAATGATCAGTAATGGTACATGGAAAACCAAATCAAAAACTATTTGGAAATTAAACAATATGATACTCCAAAATTGTTTAGTTAGAGAAGAAATTATAGAAACAATTAATAATTTCACCGAGGAAAATGACAATGGCAAGACATCCTTTCAAACCTTTTGGGATGCAGCCAAGGTGGTAATCAGAGGTAAATTCATATCCTTGAGTGCATATATTAACAAACTATGGAGAGCAGAGATCAATCAATTGGAAATGCAAATAAAAAAACTCAAAAGTGATCAAATTAAAAAACCCATGAAGAAAACCAAACTAGAAATCCTAAAAATTAAGGGAGAAATTAATAAAATTGAAAGTGATAGAACTATTGATTTAATAAATAAGACAAGAAGCTGGTACTTTGAAAAAACAAACAAAATAGACAAAGTACTGGTCAATCTGATTAAAAAAAGGAAAGAAGAAAAGCAAACTAACAGCATCAAAGACAAAAAGGGGGACATCACCTCCAATGAAGAGGAAATTAAGGCAATCATTCAAAATTACTTTGCCCAATTATATGGCAATAAATACACCAATTTAGGTGATATGGATGAATATATACAGAAATACAAACTGCCTAGACTAACAGAAGAAGAAATATAATTCTTAAATAATCCCATATCAGAAAATGAAATCCAACAGGCCATCAAAGAACTTCCTAAGAAAAAATCCCCAGGGCCCAATGGATTCACCAGTGAATTCTATCAAACATTCAGAAAACAGTTAATCCCAATATTATACAAACTATTTGACACAATAAGCAAAGAGGGAGTTCTACCAAACTCCTTTTATGACACAAACATGGTACTGATTCCAAAACCAGGCAGGTCAAAAACAGAGAAAGAAAACTAGACCAATCTCCCTAATGAATATAGATGCAAAAATCTTAAATAGGATACTAGCCAAAAGACTCCAGCAAGTGATCAGAAGGATCATCCACCATGATCAAGTAGGATTAATACCAGGGATGCAGGGCTAGTTCAATATTAGGAAAACCATCCACATAATTGACCACATCAACAAGCAAACCAACAAGAACCACATGATTATCTCAATAGATGCAGAAAAAGCCTTTGATAAAATATAACACCCATTCCTATTAAAAACAGTAGAAAGCATAGGAATAGAAGGGTCATTTCTAAAAATAATAAACAGTATATATCTACAACCATCAGCTAATATCATCTGCAATGGGGATAAAGTAGATGCATTCCCAATAAGATCAGGAGTGAAACAAGGATACCCATTATCACCTCTACTATTTGACATTGTACTAGAAACAATAGCAGTAGCAATTAGAGAAGAAAAAGAAATTGAAGGCATCAAAATAGGCAACGAGGAGACCAACCTATCACTCTTTGCAGATGATATGATGGTCTACTTAAAGAATCCTAGAGATTCAACCAAAAAGCTAATTGAAATAATCACCAACTTTAGCAAAGTTGCAGGACACAAAATAAACCCACATAAGTCATCAGCTTTTCTATATATCTCCAACACAGTTCAGCAGCAAAAACGAGAAAGAGAAATCCCATTCAAAATCACCTTAGACAAAATAAAACACCTAGGAATCTATCTCCCGAGACAAACACAGGAACTATATGAACACAACTACAAAACACTCTCCACACAACTAAAACTAGACTTGAACAATTGGAAAAACATTAACTGTTCATGGATAGGATGAGCTAATATAATAAAAATGACCATCCTACCCAAACTTATTTATCTATTTAGTGCCATACCCATGGAAATCCCAAAATATTTCTTTACTGATTTAGAAAAAAAACATAACAAAGTTCATTTGGAATAACAAAAGTTCAAGGATATCCAGGGAAATAATGGAAAAAAAAACACAAATAATGGGGCCTTGCAGTCCCAGACTTTAAACTATATTACAAAGCAGCAGTCATCAAAACAATTTCGTACTGGATAAGAGACAGAAAGGAGGATCAGTCGAATAGACTGGGGGCAAGAGACCTCAGCAAGACAGTATACAATAAACCCAAAGATCCCAGCTTTTGGGATAAAAATCCACTATTCGATAAAAACTGCTGGGAAAATTGGAAAACAGTGTGGGAGAGATTAAGAATTGATCAACACCTCACACCCTACACCAAGATAAATTCAAAATGGGTGAATGACTTAAACATAAAGAAGGAAACCATAAGTAAATTGGGTAAACACAGAATAATAGACATGTTAGACCTTTGGGAGGGGAAAGACTTTAAAACCAAGCAAGACATAGAGTCACAAAATGTAAAATAAATAATTTTGACTACATCAAATTAAAATGCTTTTGTACAAGCAAAACCAATTTAACTAAAATCAGAAGGGAAACAACAAATTGGGAAAAAATTTTCATAAAAACTTCTGACAAAGGTTTAATTACTCAAATTTATAAAGAGCTAAATTTATTGTACAAAAATCAAAGCCATTCTCCAATTGATAAATGGGCAAGGGACATGGATAGGCAGTTTTCAGATAAAGAAATCAAAACTATTAATAAGCACATGAAGAAATGTTCTAAATCTCTTATAATCAGAGAGATGCAAATCAAAACAACTCTGAGGTATCACCTCACACCTAGCAGATTGGCTAACATGATAGCAAAGGAAAGTAATGAATGCTGGAGGGGATGTGGCATAGTAGGGACATTAATTTATTGCTGGTGGAGTTGTGAACTGATCCAACCATTCTGGAAGGCAATTTGGAACTATGCCTAAAGGACGATAAAAGAATTTCTACCCTTTGATCCAGCCATAGCACTGCTGGATTTGTATCCCAAAGAG
Source organism: Monodelphis domestica (assembly GCF_027887165.1). NCBI lineage: Eukaryota > Metazoa > Chordata > Mammalia > Didelphimorphia > Didelphidae > Monodelphis > Monodelphis domestica. Next base: position 201,437,665 of record NC_077233.1, read on the forward strand.
ATAATGGACAAAAAGACTTGTACAAAAATATTCATAGCTGTGCTCTTTGTGGTGGCCAAAAACTGGAAAACGAGGGGATGCCCATCAATTGGGGAATGGCTGAGCAAATTGTGGTATATGTTGGTGATGGAATACTATTGTGCAAAAAGGAATAATAAAGTGGAGGAATTCCATGGAGACTGGAACGACCTCCAGGAAGTGATGTAGAGCGAAAGGAGCAGAACCAGGAGAACATTGTACACAGAGACTAATACACTGTGGTATAATTGAATGTAATGGACTTCTCCATTAGTAGCGGTGTAATGTCCCTGAACTGCAGGGATCTAGGAGAAAAAACACTATTCATAAGCAGAGGACAAACTGTGGGATTAGAAACACCGAGGAAAAGCAACTGCCCAACTACAGAGGTTGAGGGGACATGACAGAGGAGAGACTCTAAAGGAACACTGTAATGCAAATACTAACAACATGACAATGGGTTTAAATCAAGAACACATGATACCCAGTGGAATCATGAGTCAGCTATGGGGGGTGTGTGGGGAGGAAAAGAAAATGATCTTTGTCTTTAATCAATAATGCTTGGAAATGATCAAATAAAATATTATTTAAAAAAAAGAAAAAATATATACTTTAAACTCCTAAGAACTTCGCAAATTCTTAAACTCACATGGTCATTTAAGTAATTATATGGGTGTTCCCATGGGAAATGTAGTATTACTTCCTTCCACAAAATGATTCATTTTAAAAGCTAATAAAACTTAGCCCTGTGTCCTGCAGACTTAAGATTGAATTTCAGTTTTCTATCTGGATTTACTACTGGTTAAAATTTTAAAACATAAAAAGGTGGAAAGGAGGGGTTCCTCCCCTCACCCCTTTCCCTTCCTTTCCCTTCTCTCACTCCAGCAAAGAGATGTTACCCTAAGAACAGAGTCTTTTTTAAAGATACTCCCATTATTCAGTTCTAGTCAAAATGATTCAGATATTCTCCTTCTCCTCTCCCCCTGAAAATGACAAAGCCATGAGTCACCAAACCAAAGTCAGACTTCTTGAACTTCTGTTATTCTTGCGCAAACTCAGCTCACAAAATGGAAACTTGTTTCCTTACTCAATCTATTTCCTTCTGTTGTAGTATCTATATTTAAGCCTTTTCTCCCATCCTTGTATTTAAGGCATCTTTTCTATAAAGACTTTAAAAGTAACAAATGCCCCATAGCTACATTTAATTCAGTATAGTGTATCCATATATAAATGTAGCAAGCTAAACCTTATAGTTGAGAGGAAATGGGGTAAAACTTTTCCCTTGGCAGAGTCCATCAGATTGTTCTCTCGTTCTGCATTTAATTTCCATATTGCAAATATCAAATGCTTTCTACAATATTTGTATAGCCCATCTTTCCAATCCCAGGATGTTTTTACATATTCTCTTTCTGCCCCTGAACTAATCTTTTATCCCTTTCAGGCATAGAGTACTTTAAGTAAATTTACCTGTGTCCATAGTAAACAATCCACAGCTCAGGGCAGCTGACTTCTTGTTCACCCAGATGGAAATCAAACTGAAATGTGGATAATGCAGGCACCTGCCACAATCCTCTTAAAAATGCAAGACCTTAACCAGGCAACAGGATCCTGTTTCAAATAGAAAGAAAAGTCTATGAAGGGTCATAGGATTGTTAACACTCTAAGCTATCAAATGGGCTGTTACTAACTGCATTGTTTTGGGGATTTCCTTAGACTTCAACTGGAATTCTACTAATTCTAATAAATGTTTTTTCCTTCCTTCCTTCCTTCCTTCCTTCCTTCCTTCCTTCCTTCCTTCCTTCCTTCCTTCCTTCCTTCCTTCCTTCCTTCCTTCCTTCCTTCCTTCCTTCCTTCCTTCCTTCTTTCCTTCCTTCCTTCCTTCCTTCCTTCCTTCCTTCCTTCCTTCCTTCCTTCCTTCCTTCCTTCCTTCCTTCCTTCCTTCCTAATCTTGAACTTGTGTCAAATCACTCATTCACTTTTGAAGAGCTCTATGTAGATGTCCCATCAGAATCTCTTAGAAAACATGTCCTAAAGGCAATGCATTGTTTGTCTCCTAACATTGCCTGTTCTCCAAATTTTCCTCTTTCTGTTTCAGACACTTGTGCCCTGCCCCAGTCAACATAGTTTATTTTTAACTGAATCAATTTGAATTACTTCTCTCCCTCCCCTCTTCTAATATCCAATCTGGTTCTGACTCATGGCAATTCTACATTCCAGCTAAAATCAACTAGTTGTTCCTTAAATTCAGCATACTATTTCCTTGCCTCGTTCTAAATACTGGCTATGCTATATTACTAAACTGTGGGTTCCTTGAAAAAATGTTTTTAATTATGCCTTCATATCCTTAGTATCTAGCCTGCAATTAACTGAACTGATCATACTCCCTGCTCATTTCTGCCTCAGAATCTTATCTTCCTTTCTAGCTCATTGCAAGCACCTTTCCTCTGAAAATCTTTTAATGGTCCTTTATCTTGTTACTCCTCTTTTCCTCTCTGAATCTCTTCATATTTATTTGTCTTTGAAGTTTTTTTTTTTAAACAGAAAATATGTTCCTTTCAAGGCAATACAGTCTCTTTTTTGTCTTTGTATGCCTTGCATCTATATGCAATGTAGTATAATTTTATACCTTTTCCTACAGTATTGGAACTATAATTGAATCAGCTCTGCCTTTATTCCTAGATGAAATATATCGATCTGTTCTTGTATGGATTCACTCACTATCCCTATAATTTTCCAGTCCAAATTACCCCTTCTTATCTACCATTCTCCTGTGTATGTGTGTATGTGTGTTTTCCTTCATTTCAGTGTTATGTCTTTGAGGGCAGGAATGGTCTATGCTTTTGTATTTTTATTTGCAGAGCTCAGCACAATGCTTGGCTTAAGCAAATGCTTAACATATCTATCCCCCTCACTGTTTCATTTATTGAATTTATTAATGAAATGGTCTAGTATAGTATAGTATAGTATAGTATAGTATAGTATAGTATAGTATAGTATAGTAGAGTAGAGTAGAGTAGAGTATAGTATAGTATAGTATAGTATAGTATAGTATAGTATAGTATAGTATAGTATAGTATAGTATAGTATAGGAATCATTATCCTGGACCCTTGAGTTTCTTTTTTTGAAATATTTTGATAACTCAAAATAATTGGTCTCCTTTGATAGGCTTTGTATTTTAATTTAGGCATTTAAAAACATTATTGTAAGAATGGGTCCAAAGATTTAATCAGACTGCAAAAGAAATTCATACACAGACAATATAGGTTAAGGTTTCTTATTACTGTATAAAGGAGATTGGATTTATAATTAGATATCCTGGATTCAAATCCTAGTCTTCCTACCACTTATAATATATGTGACCTAACAGGATTGTGTTTTCTCATCCCCCAAAATGAGATATTGGTCCAGATGATCTCTAAATGGTCTTTTCAGTGTCCTATCCCAAGGAAAATATTTCATTGTATATGCCATAAAGAAAATGTTTATTGTGTTTTAGCCAGAACATGAAGAAACTAATTAGGTGCCAAGAATAAGAAACTGTTATAGGAGAATAATTTATATCAAAAACAAACAGACAAAAAAGTCCTTGAAGGTATAATTATAAAGCATGACATTTCACAAGGTTTCTATATAAATGATTTTCTTACTGAACTTGGAAGGTCTAGTATGACCAGAGTGAAAACATCAGGTCACACCTTACCTTTTCTTTAGTGACATCTTTTTAAAGGAAGGATTTAGACTGAAATTAATCATAATGACTAACAAAGGAAGTGACCATGATGTGATTTTATTTTCTTTTGTTCTTTGGTTTATCTATAGCAGAAAATGGATGCCCCAATCAAGAATAACAAAGGCTTTCTGAAATATTATCTTAATCTTCACATCATCCCTCTGTTGGGAAGTGTCTTTTATGAATCACCAAGAGGGTTGGGTGACTGATCCTAAGTAACACAAGACTTAAGTACAGAGATACCATTGGAATCTGAATTATTGCTGTTCTAATAGTATACTCCATTTTAAGAAATGGCCAAATGTGATCTGATCACACATATAACAATTATCCCCACTAATCCCATAGTTCAGTAAAACAAAATAAGAAAGTAGAGCTCCAAAACAGTAAGAGTGTACAGGGAAGAAGGAACACTCATAATGTCAGCTGGTTAACCCATTAACAATTTGATTTGTAGTCATGTATGAAGACACTTCTGAATTTTGAGTCCAAAGATCAGCTATTGGGCAATGTGGATAGAGCAACAGACCTGGATTGGGGAGGACCTGGATTCAAATGTGGCCTTAACCACTTCCTAGCTGTGTGACCCTGTACAAGTCATTTCACCCCATTTTAATAGCCCTTGACTTTCTACTTTAGAGATGTCACTAAGACAGATATTAATTTGTTTAAGGTTTTTGTTTCCAGTTAAGTAGTAGGCCAAACTTTATCTTCTTTAGCCAACTCAACTGTTGTTAATAACATTTGCAGAATTTTATATGAAGCACTTAGGATCACATGATATTCACCCCAAAATTTTAAAGTAACTCAAGGATGGAAATGTGGGAGAGTTGACCAAACATATTTTTAGCTTTCTAGTATATTCATATTAATAAATTGATGTAAGAGTTCTAGAGTGGGGGAACATGCTCTGGGCACACTGCTGAGTGCTACTAAAAATACATTAATCAGAGTTCTGACCTCTGTTTCATAGCAACTTGAAATGGTTTCCTTTAATAATGTATTATCCCCAATTAAGCAAGAATACTCTGTCCAGCAGTGCTAGCAGGTAAATGGAACTGTGTTCTAAATATTATACTGCACTTTAGTCCCAGGTCATATTCTTTTAATTTTTTGCCACTAAATTCAATTTGTCCTAAATTCCTTCTCCTCCTCCTTTCCCTCTTCTTGTTCTTCCTCCCCTTACTTTCCATCTTAGAATCAATATTGTCTATTAGCTAGGCAAAGAGAACTAAGTGACTTGCCCAGGGCCACACAGCTAGGATGTATCTGAAGAAAGATTTGAACCCAGGACCTCTCTTTTCCTGGCCTGGGCCTGGCTCTTGATCCACTGAGCCAAATAGCTCCACCCAAGTTCCTGTCTTCTTAATATTCTTCAAAAAATTCTATTTTTTTTAAATGGGCTTTAATCTTCTGAACTTGGCCTATTTCCCTATCTATGTTTACTAGATTGAGTCATTTAATCTGACCTTTCTGACAGTAGGATCTTTGTGTCTCCATCTCTTTGTATTATTGGAATAATTGAAGCAATATAGAAATATCTGAATAATAAACAGCTTCCTTGGAAGTAGTCCTAGAATAATCTTAAGTACTTAACTGAAAGAGAAAGGATTGTTTGGAATAATTGACAGGGTACATTTTGACTTTTGACAAATCTCTTGCCTGCATTTTTTAAAGTTTCTCTTCATTATAGATTTTTGCTCAATCATTATCAGTGAACTACTATGCAATTATCAACATTATCAGATTTTTGTATATGGAATACACAGAAGTACTAGAAAGGAAAAGGCTATGGGCCATTCTGTTAAAAGCAGTTATTATAGACTTTCTTTTTTTTAGTGGGTGGAATTAAAGTTGAGTCATCATCATTCAGAGGCCAGAAGAGGAATGAATCACTCTCCTGAAGATGTTACCTAACATTTCAGTCAAACAACACATAGAGGCCACAATTAGTCTCTAAGTATATATATATATATATATATATATATATATATATATATATATATATATATATATATATTGGCATCAATTATGTTTCCATTCTTTTCTGCCTATGTATCTCTTATTTTTGTTGTTTTAAAATGTGCTAATAGACTATCACCAGGATAATAAATGGGTCTTTTTCCTCCTTTAAAAGTGGGAGTTTCACTTTAAAATGGTGCTACTTTATCTTGCAATTATATCTGGTTACTTAAAAATATCAGTGCCTTTTTATTTTATGTTTAAAGTATTATATGCTTCCAGATTTTCTAATACAATTTGAATCCAAATGTATAACCCATTTAGAGATTTTTATGCCCATGTTCTCATAACAGCAACAATAATAATGATAGTCATAATAGAAAGTGATTGGTACATTTGCTTAAGAAAGAGTAAGGAGCATTTTTGTTTGTTTTATATTTTTTTGTCATTTCCCCTATGTACATCACTACATGGAGAAGGGAGATATTATTTATACATCAGTGGCAGAATTGCTGTTTTAAAATTCTTAGCAGCCACAAGTTATGAGTGGTGAGAGGGGCAAATACAAATCTGGCAAACACATTTTTGAAAATCACCAGTCATTCTTTCCTTTGTTCAGTTACCCAAACATGGATGCTTGAAATGAAAATCTAGAATCATAGCCTGTTAGAGTTTGAAGGGGTCTGAGCTATCATCTTGTACAGTTTCCTCATTTTATTTAGATCCCCATTAAAACTCAGAGAGGTCAAGCACTCAAATCTCAGGCTCCAAAATTTCTAGCCTAGTGTACCTGCCTCTAGTAGGTACATTGCAATTAAGAGGGGACTATTCCATTTATGTATTGGTCCCAGGATTTGGATCTTTAAATATATTATTATTAATGTTATTATTTTGGTAAATTTTCATACATTTGAAATTCACTGATGATATATATTGACAACGAAATGTTCCTTTCCAGCTGGAGGCAATTCTGGGTATTATAGGGTATACTAACAGAACACAAATTCTGGCACATCCTGCCAATATGGAAAAGTTACAAAAAGAATTGTTAATGTTTTCTATTCAAAGACTAGCATAGCAAATTCTTAGGAGGCTTGTCAGCAGAATTTGGCCACAAAGTGATGTTTTTGCTATTGTTACTGCTGCTGGTAGTGCTATCCTTATTCTTGATTTCACCCACAGAAACTCTGAAGAATGTTTATTTATTTTTTTTCTTTTTAAACCCTTATCTCTCACTTTAGAATTAATACTGAGTATTGGTTCTAAGGCAGAATAGTTTTAAGAGCTAGAGAATGGGCATTACAAGTGACTTGCCCAGGGTCACACATCTGGAAGTCTCTAAGATCATACTTGAACCTAGGACCTCCCTTCTCCCAGACTGACTTTTAATCCACTGAGCCACCTAGCTGTCCTCTGAAGATTGTTTATTAAGACACAAAAGATTGGGTTTTGATCTAAGTTTCTAGAAGTGTCCAGCCCAATAAAAACATGAATGTTTGAAGTATTAGCAGATCAAGGATCAGGGATGAAAAGCTAAAAGGGATTTCAGAGACTCGCTAGTTCAATATCCTCAGCTAAGAGATTGGAGGAACCAAGGCCAGGAAAATTAAGTGATTTCCCAGAATCACTTAGGCAGCTTATCATATGATATTTGAATCAATTCCAAGGCTGAATGGGTTAGACAATTGGGGTTAAGTTAACTTGCCCAAGCTCACAAGGGTAGTTAGTGTCTGAGGCCAAATCTGAATTCAGGTCTTCCAGACTCAAGGCTTGGCACTATGTGCTACTTACCTGCCCCTATATTAATGGTTAACTGAAAGATGACTGGTGAAAACAATGAGGCAGTGAGTCTTGACAGATAGAATACTAGACCAGGATCAGGAAGACCTGCATTCAAATCCTGCTGCAAACAAGTATTCTAGAACAACTCATTTACCTTTTCTTAGACTCAGTTTCCCCAACTGTAAAGTGGGAGAAATACATGTAGCATTTCCCTCCTAGGGCTGTTTTCGGGGTCAAATGAGATAAAATATGTAAAGCATTTTGCAGACTTTATAGTAGGGAGGAAATAATTATTTATTTTCTATTTTTAAGCAAACATTTTAAAAGTAGTTATTGCGTGCCTGGAACTGTGCTAATTTTGTTATAAATATTTTTTCATCTGATTCTTGCAATAACCCAGGGAATTTTGTGCTATTATTATTCCCAATTTTATACTTGAAGATACTGATGCAGACAGAGGTAAAGTGACTTGCTCAGGATTGCACAACTATTAAGTGCTCAAGGTGATAATTGAACTCATGTCTTTATGATTCCAGACATGACACTCTATCTACTGTACCACCTAGCTGTTTCTAGTACTGTATAAATATAATTCGTAATCATGTAAACTTAGTAAACCCAGTTTCATGATTACATTTAAAGTAGTAACAATTTGTAGTTCCAGGTATTCATTTAAAAAAACTGAATCATTGGTGAGAGAACAAAATCTCCATTCTTACATCATACAGGAAACTTCTTAGAATACCTGTTCTTGATTCATCATTCTTTCATACATCTTATAATTTTACTTCCCAATTTAACATGCATTTGTACATTTACACAACTGCCAAGAACTCAATTATTTTAGAGCTCACATTTAACAATCTATATAAAAGAAGATGCACATACAGACCCTTTCCTAATTAAAATAAAAAACAAGACAAAACAAAATCCATTGTATCATGGCATTGCAAACCATTTCTTAAGTGTTTTTTTCAATAGTGATGCATTACAGAAATCACTGTTTTCAACTGCACATTTTTCATAAATCAAAGGCATAGTTTCAAATATAAGCTAACAAAATATGATCCTGCCCAATCAAAATAAACAAAGAAGTCCCCAAAGGATGATGCATATAGCACAGTCTTTTACAGAGTTTATGTATTATTAAAAAAATACTTGTTTGAAACAGTGGGGGCATTTTATTGCTATGACATTATACATTTTTACCAAAAAATATTTTCTATAATAGCTCAGGACATTTTAAAATTATGGCCCAAATCGACTTGAACTACCTTATAGGCAAAGTTTTCTTTCTCAAATCTTACAGGCAAAAAATGAATAAAGCCTATAAAAAGTGATTTTTCTCCCCCAATGTATTCTTAGACCTATTTTCTGGAAAGAGTTCTTGTTTGGGGGTGCGATTGATTAGTCCATCCTCAAGTGACAGATACTTAAAATAGCTGAAATTTCATATCAATCAAGGGGAAAGAAACACTAGGCAACAAACCAGTTTTTCTTTTCTAAGCTTCCTAACTAATAGCAAGGATTGACAGTAGAAAAAATCAACCTGATAATTGTCCCACTTCTCTAGTTATCATGCTGCTTAACTAAACATAAGAGTAATGTTTCTCAAATTGTGCTGCAAAGAGTGCTGAAATACCTGAATTGTGAATGTTTTTATGAACCCTGTGTTGTTTGTTAAAAGGCATTAAAATACTAATTTCAGAGAACTTAACTAGAGAGTTATACCAACATTTTGTTTCAACTGAAAGGTTCCATCAATATTGTGGCAAAGTTTGAGAACCGCTGCTTTAGAAGCTTTCTGCCTTTTGTCCTAGATACTTTTCCCTCTCTTGCCACTCCAAGGAATGGTTCCAAAAGCTTTTTCTAACTTTTTTTGGGAGAGAAATTAAAATCAAGGGAATTGATCAATTGTAGAGATATTCACTTGCATCCTTCAGGGACTAACGGGGCCATAGATGTAGAACTAGTAGGTACATTTAGAGGACAATCTAACCAAGCCTCACTTTTGCATTTGAGTACACAGAAACCCAGAGACCTGCCCAAAATAAGCCAGGTAGGAAGGAGAGCTGGAACTTGAACTTGAATCCTGTAATTGATGATTAGTACTTTCCCCATTGTGTGGACTACACTGTTTCTATACATGGACTTCTCAGTCTGAACTGTCAGCTCTTGGAACATAAGCATAGTTAAATATAAACTCCTGAAAACATCTATACTATAGTTATGTTATAGTGCTTTGAACATTGTAGGCAATTAACAAATGTTTTGGAATGGAAATGTCTCTGGGTTTTCCTCTATAACATTTCAAGTCTCAAAATCTTTTTGTTTTTCCCCCAGGTCAAGCAGAAATCAAAAGTTAAAAAAAGAAAAGTAGCATATCTATCCATCCTAATTTTTCAAGTTGCAGCCTCTTCCTCTTACCTCCCTCCTCCCCCCTCCCCCCCTTTTAGAAGTCAGCTCTGAGCTGGCTAGCTTTGCAAGCCTGATTACATTTTGTTTAGGGGGAGGACTTAGTCATATCCTCTAGACAAAAGGCAACCAATCACCGAAGTTTGTATTGCAACTTTGGTTGCTAGGTGTGGTCAGCCCTTCCATATATATAAAAAATGACCAGCCTTAACGTTTCACACTTCCAGCTTGAAACTTTCCCTGACGGTTCTTTCATTAGCTGTTTTGCAGAGAAAGAGGTGAGTTTTAATTTTCTACTTCAGAGCTGTCTCTTTCTTTTTTTTTAAAACTTTCTTACAACTCTACCCCCTGAAACTTAGCTCTTGGAAGCAGCTGACTCTGAAAGTTGTAGCAGAGGTCGGTGTAACTTTACATTTTTCTCAAAGTTTTGTTTTGTTTTGTTTTGGTTTTTTTGGGGGGGGGTAAAAATGTTTGTGAAATTATATTTTCAGGATCAGTGTTGAAATTAACAACATTGTTTACTTTTGTTGGCCACTGGATAAAAGAATTATGCAGAAAGAATGTCGTCTGGCCAGTTTACTTGGCATTCTAATCCTTCACAGTTACCATGGAAAAAGATGTTTTTTTCTTCCCCTGCAATTTACCAGTTTCCAGCAAGCTATGCCTGCCTTATATGGACAGGAAAGGGAGGGGAAGGGAAGAGGCAGCCTGCAAGTTTCCAGTGAGTCTCCTTCAAAGAGGAGGCTATTCATAATTTAGTTTACCGAGGCTGGAAGCCAAAAGTTAACCCAATTTGGGTTCACTGTAGTAGTAATAAATAAACTGTTTCTAATTAAGGTATTTAGAGATTGATGCTTTTGTTTTAGTAGTCCTTCATAAGCTAGAGATAAGCTTCCCCTCACTTTTCTTTTACCAGGGTGTGGCCACATTCCTTTTCTGGGTAGTTCATGTGCTGACCTGTTCTTCAATTCTATATGCCATACTTGAGGGGAAAGAAAATAGATGTTTTTCTGGGTGGTGTCCTAATAATGGCATAACGTGAAGAAATGAGATCAGGGCCTCTAAGGCCTTCCTCATTTCCTGAACCCCTATCATTGAAGATATTAATGGGTGGGGCAAGCCAGAAGAAAAGAATCATTATGGAGACAGTTCTCTTATAGGGGAGACAAAGCTGATTTAGAATTTAGAAGAACTGTATCTTTAAGTCTCAGTTCTGTATTTTCTGCCGATATAAAGGTGGGGAAGTTAAGTGCTCTGTGCCTCATTTTCTTATTTTCTCAGAGGCAGCCAACCATAGAGATTAAAGAATCTGGGAGACTTGCATTCAGATCCTGCTTCTGCTAAATTCTAGTTGTGTGTCTCACACCTCTTGATGCTGGCAAATCTTTAAAACTCTTTTACTCTCTTTTAAACTCTTTAACTCTCTAAACTAACAATTGCTTTGGAGGAGAGGTTTCCTTGTATTACAGGCCCTGTCTTCCCCAAATCCCCTAAACAAATTCTACCTCCCAAAAGGGTATTTGAATTACTTGAACTTTACTGTGCTTTCTATCTCAAAATGTATGATCTTAATGAAACTTTTTTTATGTTTTGAGAATTAGAAATAATGGGGATGCATTACATTGGGACTATTTATTATCTCAAACTGTCTTTCAAAGATGATTGCTGAAATCCTTTTTTTGAATGGTAAATTTATAAACACTTATTAAAAGAGTTGCTTATATTTAAATATCATGTACACAATTTAAATACCACGAAGCATTTGCTGAAGTTTAGAATACTCTTAAAAATCTTCTTCTCTCCCTTTTGGAAACTTCATGTTGAAAAGAATTTAAATGTGATGAAATTCTGGTTCAATTATATACTTAATAGTGTAATAATGACTTAGCCACAGGTGCTACCTCATTTGGAAGGTGGGGAATTAAAAACCTTTTTAAGTGGATACATAACAGGTAATTATTAACAATTTAATTATCTAATCTAATAATGATTTTGCTAACCATTAAAAATATTTATTTAAGAAGTTACTAAAGAGAAATAAGTTGGAAATCTATACCTGGTGAACTGAATGCCTCCCAGTCCACTACTTAATTCAAGAAGTATTTATTAAGTAACTACAATGTAAGGTGAGAGATTGCATGAGAGACAACATGATGTAGTGGAAAGAAGACTGGTCTTAAAGTCAGGAAAACCTGGGTTCAAGTCCCTTCTCAGATCCATACTATCTGTGACCAGATAGCTCATTTAACTTCTCTCTATGTCTTAATGAACTGCATTCTAACACTATAAGGTAAAGGTGAGTTGCTAAGGAGTTTGGTAATAGAATATCTTTCTCTTCCTCTTTTCTTTTCTTTCTCTTTTATTCTCTCTCTTTGTCCCCTCCTCTTTCTCTTCCTCTGTCTGTTTTTGTAACTCCCTCCCCCCAGATTTGGAGGATGGGACACTCAAAGTCTAAAGTCATGATAAAGGAAGACAAAGTTTAAGGAAGAACAATTAGATCAGTTTGAGTGGAATATAGAGTAGTTGAAGGTAAATGACTTGAGTGGTCTTGAATGATAGGCTGAAGCTAGATTGTGATGACATTTAAATGTCAAAGAAAGTTATTTGTGTTTTATTCTAGTAGCAATAGGAAAGTCCTGAAAATTTGCAAAAAGGGGGACTGCCTTGACTTACTCTTTGTTAAAATTATTTTGGGGGCTGTGTGTATCTTCAAAATAAGATTTGAGTTTGAAATAAACTGAAACAAAGGTCATATAAATTTTTTCCTAAGAGCACTAATCTGAGAATCTGAGTCCTAGTTGTGTCACTAGGTAACTAAATAATCCTATTTAAATAATTTAAGGAAATTGAAGTTAGACAGGTTTAATGACTTGTCTAAAATAATAATGTGCACATCATTCTATAAAATTCCTTACTCTAAACAAAAATATTAGCAATTAATACATTTAATAAATCAATTCATACAATTCATACATCAATTAATCAATAAGCACTAAAATATATATTATATGGAGGCAGCTAGGAAGTGTAGTAAGTAGCACACTACTCCTGGATTCTGGAAGACGAAAGTTCAAATCTGGCCTCAGATACTCATTAGCTTTGTAACGTTGGGCAAGTCATTCAACCCTGTTTGCCTCAGTTTCCTCATCTGTCACTCCAGTATCTTTGCCAAGAAAATGCCAAATGAGGTCACAAAGAGTCAGACACAACTTCAAAAACAACTGAGTGCATAAAAAAACATGATTTTCCAAAGATATTAAAAGCGTAATTCACATTTTCAGGAGTTAGCCTCTCACAGTTTAGTATTTGTAGAAAGGTAAAATGATCATCTTTTTCATTTACATAGGTATGGGAGATTCTTGTGGTCAAGAAACAACAAGGTATAGGCCGACAGATTTTTAAAATCCACTTTCAAGTCCCTAAGGGTCTCCTAGGTCCCTCAGGGTTTTAAAAACTTGCCACTTAACTGATCTAGTATTCAGTGACCATATGTTTTCATTTTGAAAGGAATTTTAATTCCAAGTAGAAATATTGAATGAACAATTGAGTTGCAAAATGCCCTGGGCATGGAATTATGATGGGTTGCTATATTAAAATTGTGCAGCCGTCTTGAGTCTAACATGAGTATGATGCCCTAGTTTTACCAGAACTTTGTCTTCTCAAATTCAAGAAACATGCATTTATTAAGCAGTGAGAGCAGACAGTGATTAGAAAAAAAATTAAAATTTTTAAAAACTTGAGAAGTTTCAAGGTCTATTAAATTCAAGTGAGTTGAGTATTACTAATATACTGCTTCTGGAATGCTTTTATCTCAATTTGTACTTAAAAGGTGTCCTTTGTTTATTTAGCTGGCCTTAATATACTTATAAAGCAATTATTTACTTTGTTCAAATATTCCTTACTGCATAAACTGAACAAAGATCTCCTTGGACATGCAAATATAGAAGCATTGCTAATCTCTAGAAATCCACATATTCAGCAGCAGATATCCTAGGATAAGTAGTGAGTGATTGTTCAATAACATTCATTAAAGACAAGAGATATATATTGTTGCTGCTAATGTGATAGGGGAGGATTTAGTTTTCTACAGTGAAAATAGCTGATCTGCACACATGTTTAAAGGAGAACTGTTGAAGTATAGAGAATCTTTTTTGGAGTGATAAAATAAAGTTGGGGTTTTGTTGGCATTTTACAAAGAGAAATGGATTTGGAGTCATAGGATTTGGAATCAGATTCTGACTCTGTCATTGTCATATAGGGAAAGTCACTAAACCCTTTAGCCATCAGAAGTTTCTATGAAATGGAGGAGCTAGACTAGATGACTTATGGGTAGGCTACTTATTTCCTCAGTGCCTCAGATTCTCAAAAGTTATACTATACTATTGATGATGTTGGTGGTGTTGGAGGGACTTTCCCTACTAGGAATTCACTGTAATGCATGCATGGGAACGTGTTCGTTCATGTTTGTTGTTACCCTCTAGTGTTTGTGCTTATATAGTTGAATGCTCTGACTTTTCCATGAAGGTTAGCTTTCAAAGACTCACTCTGATTATCTTAGAGCTTCTAATTGAATGATTTTTCCACCCCATTTTAGTCTACTTACAATTCTCTGTGGGCTATGAAAGTAGATAATGAGTATTTGAATGATGAGTGCGTAAAGAACTATAGTGAATGCAATCCTTTCTTGTTCCAGTTCTTTTTTTCTTCTGATTGAATGTCATCTAAGTTGTGTGATAAGAAAATTGTGTAGTATAGAATTGACCTTATCTATCAGTTTCAATGGGTTCATGCCAAATTACTACAGGAAAATGAGCATTAAAATGCTAGTTAAGGCTCATTGCCCCTTCGTTTTAACTTTTGCTTATGCTTTCTTTTCAGGTACTTCTTTGAAAATGGCTATGGTAGCAGAATTCCTCAAGCAGGCCTGGTTTATAGACAATGAAGAGCAGGAGTATGTTGTAAGTATAGATATTAGAGGTTGACTAAAAGTGTGATATCTTCGCCCTCCCCTTTTCTATCTCTTCTTCATGTATTATATTTCCATATTAGAGTGGAAGCTTTAAGAGGGCTGGACTGCCTTATTTCCTTATATTTGCTTCTCCTCTGCCCACAGTACTTAACACAGTTCCTTAACACAGTATTCACATCCTGAGCAGTTAATAAATACTATATCTGTCAATCAACATTTAATCCAAAGCTGGGTATTTAGAAACAAAATAATTTTTTTCCCCCATAGAAAACTGTGAAGGGATCAAAAGGAGGACCTGGACCATCAGTTAATACCTACCCTAACTTCAATCCATCTTCTGATGTTGCTGCACTGGACAAAGCTCTTACTGTTAAAGGTAATCATGCCTCATCAGAACATTCCTCTTTGAAAAACATATGGATACATAATGTTTAAACATGGACCATGAGGACAGAATAATACCTCATCAGAAAAATTTTCTCCCGCAGTGCCTAGCAAAGGAGTCACTAAATGAATATATGTTTGAATTGAAACAAATGAGGAAAATCTTACTTCATTTCAAAGTTGAGTTATTTCCAGGTCTAATGAAGCTGCAATTTATTAGTAGTTAGGAGAGGCTTTATTTCTTATTGGTGACTTCAGATTTGCAGAAGCATAGGCTGGCCCTAAAGTTGGAGGGGATAGTAGTTTCTTAAGGTTAGTACAAGAAAATAATATTATTATTCCTTTCCACTCACTGTCTGGTCCAAAGAATCTGGATTGAAACTTTTTTTTCTTTGTTCCTTATTGTTCAACCACAGCTCAGTCTAAGAATTACAAGGCAGGGAAGAGACAAAGCTATTTTACTTTTATCCTTACTAATGAAAGGTTGCCTGACATAATACATAAAAATGTGGCCTCAATGCCACAAATTAAAATTCTACCTCTAATGTGTGACCCTCAACAAGTCATTAACATGTCAGAGCTCTACATAGCTCTCTAACACTATAAAAGACAAAGGGCCAACCTGCATTGGTAGAAGGAATATCTTCACTAGGGAGTTTCATTTACTAATAAAATGATATGTCCAATATCTTTTCAAGATGGATGAGATTTATTTGTTGACTATTCCCACATAAATATTAAGAGAAGAATAATTTTAAGGCTATCTATTATTTAATGTACTCCTTTGATAAATGAAATTGGAAAATGGCTTTTGGAAATAAATATTAGGTTAAAAAAATCTAAAATGATTAATATTTTAATAAATTCCCTTAAGTGTGACTCAAACTCAAAGTAGGTGGTGAATTGACTTCATAAAACAATCTAACCTACATTTTAATGTTTAGCAGAGTTTTGTTTTTCAGGGAAAAATGTAATGGAATAAATTTGTTTTTCACCATTTTGACATTACTGTAAATACAATCTCACCAATAATATCAAAGATAAAAAATGATTCTGAAGTGCAATTGTCCATCAATTTTTAGGTGTGGATGAAGCAACCATCATTGATATCTTAACAAAGAGAAATAATGCTCAGCGTCAGCAGATTAAAGAAGCATACCTCCAGGCCAAAGGAAAGGTAAGTAAACTAGAGACTTCTTTCATGAGCCCAAGATCTGAATTTTAGCCTTTTTTGAAGGAATTCCAGGATAACAAATAAGAGGTGAAATAGTTCTACCTATGAAGTAAGAAGATCCAATTTCTGCTACTTATTCTCTGTGTGATCTTAGACAATTAACTTAATATGCCTAAGTCTCCATTTCTCCTTCTAAGAAATGTGGTGGTTTTACTAGATACAAATACAAGATGCATAAATGCTATAAACCTACAAGAAATATAACTTTGAAGTCTATTTTAATATTTATTGTTATTTAGCTTTGTGAATTTTGATTCACATTTTTTTTTATTTTAAGGAGATAGTGCAACTTGTCATTCATTTTATATGCGATAATTTCTGGATGACACTTTTCTCCAAGTTGGTGGATCAGTAAAAGAAATCCTCTCAATTGGACAGCTTATATTCCTAGGCCTCAATATCCCCATCTATAGGATGAAGGGATTGGGCATGATTAACCTTTAAGGCTCCTTCTAACTAAAATTCTACAATTCCTCTAAATTAAGGTTCATTTCAAGAACATATTGCACTTCTTTCTTCCCTCAGTGTCTGAAGGTGTTTTAGTAATTTGTCAATACCATTTTATGGATTCCTCCTTAATCCTCTTTGAATGTTTGTACTTATTGTTCATAATGTGGATCATGGTCTTTGATGATTGCTTTGTTTGGGTGGTAGTAGGTTCCCTCTAGGCTTATTCATGGAAAAAGCTTTGGAACTACAGAGAATATCAAGGCACTTCATCATTTGACTCATCATATGCTACTGATTCTCTTCTATAGACCCTGGAGGATGCTCTAAAGAAAGGCCTTACAGGCCATCTGGAAGAAGTTGCCGTGGCTTTGTTGAAAACGCCAGCCCAGTTTGATGCTGAGCAGTTGAGAGGTGCTATGAAGGTAATATATGATGTATGAAAAATATCTAACTGATACACTCACTAATTAGATCCTCCTTGTTGGCCATCACCATAGGACCTAGTGCATGGACCATAGGGTTCAGTAATTTGATCAACAGACATTTCAGAAGTGGCAGGCAATATGCTGAATATTGGGGATACACAGAAAGGCAAAAATATAGTCCTTGCCCACAGGGAGGTCATGTTCTAATGGAAGTGACAGCATGTAAATAACTATGTACATACAAGATATATATATATATATATATATATACATATATGTATATGTATATATATATATACATATATATATATAGCATTGTTGTACCTCTAGGGGTCCTACAGACACCATTCTAAGGGGAAGTCTTTTAACTCTTTGGGGTATTCTTGATACTCCCATTACATTCTCTGAGCCAACAGAATAATATTGCAAATCAGGTGTTCTCTTTAATACAGACCAGGAAGCCCCAGTGTCTAATACACAATCATAGTAAGTGTTACCCACCTTTAAAGTAACATGGGGTTCATTAGTATGGGGGGGTAGTGGATAGGGACAACAGGTAATAGGACATCAGGGTCCGGAAAATCAAAGGTTGTATCCTCTGATTCCAGTGCCCCAGCCCTCCCCGGACACCTTCATTGTATTTGGGAAGTTCCTTGGGAATCACCCTGAAGGGCACTCCTTGAGGGGCATTAGCACCACGAGTATTTTTTGGATGAGCACCATTTTTTATATATTGTTGTGGAGTTATTTCATTTGAGTTATCATTTTCCCAATATCCATTCCTATAGTCCTCATTCCTAAAGTGGTTTTCATTGTCATAATTATATTTATTTCTATAATTATCACTTCTGTAGTTGTTATTAAAGTGCGTATTCCTTCCTATAAACTTCATAAAAGCTCTACACTGTACTGTATTGTGGCCCTTCGTCCCACAGAAGTGGCAGGTAATAGATTGATAATTAAATTTCTGGAGAGGGGCAACTGTCATTGGTTCATTATCATGCCCACTTTCTAATTTACCTATCTTATCTTTTAAATATCTCATTTCTTTCTTCATTTCCTCCATGTCATCATTATTTTCTTCCTCCTTTTCTTTGTTCCCTTTAAAACATATATAGCTGTTTTTCACAATTCTTCAATGTCCATCTCTGACCATCTTGGACAATGTGTTCTAAAATAATTCTTAATCGCTTTGCAAGAGTTATTGACAAAGATTCTTCTAACTTGTCTTAAGCTATTCTCTTTAGTTAGGTCCCAATCCAGGTATCTGTTCCCAATCTCGATTATTCTATCCATTAATCTGGAGGGTGTTTCTTCCTCCTTTTGCTTAATTTTTTCAAGTTCTATCCACTTATCTGTACTGTCTGCACATTCCCTCATTGATGTAAGGATGGCCTCTCTGCAACTGTATAGTTGTAGATAATCCTTAGGGTTGTTATAGTCCCATTCGAGATCTTGAGATGGCCAATGTGCTGCATTACGCCCCTGGGTTTTGTTGACATGAGCAATTATTTTATTTTTCTCACGTTCAGTTAAAAAAGCCTGTAGCAAGTCCTTGTAAGACAGATTATACTGAAAAAATATGTCTCCCATCTTTTTTGTTACTAGAAAGGGATCTTGTTCATATGTGGGGATATTTCGTGTAAATTCATTTATTTCTTGGTGAGTAAACGGTATCCTGTGTCTTAAAGTCACCACATCTCCATTCCGTCCTATTTCAGGTACTTCTCTTAGAGGAAATAGGCCTCTAGTTAAATTTTGTACCTGTGGGTCAGTTTGACAAGGACAGGTTTCTCTAGGAGGATGAGATCTCCTTTGGGCTGGAATTTGGTTTTCTGTAGGAGAGGGAACATGAGAAACTGAGATTGCAGGGGAAGGGTTTTGGGGATTAAATTCAGTCAAAATTTGCACTACAAGAGAGAAGCAGTCTGTTGACTGAGATATAGAGAAGGTGTTTTCCATCTGTATTTCAGGGAAGGACATTTCCTCATTCAAAGGTTCTGAAACAGGTCTGTTTCTGGTAGAGTGGATGTTTGCCAATTGATCCTATAAGAAACATTTTAGATCTTCTAATTGGGCTTGTGTTTTATCCTCAATTTTTTTTTTAAATTTTGGCATCTCTTAAGTACAGTATTGAAGAGTACAAAAATGACGTTACATATTAATATAAAAAATTGGAGGTATCCTGCATTCCTCAATGTCCCTAATTCTTCAACCACCATATATAAATGTCGAAGAATGTAGTATTCATTTATATATATATATTTGTAATTATTTTTCTAACAGTCTTCACAAAATATGTGGGGAAAAGGACAAAGCAAAAACTTTTCACAGGTTTTTTTTTTTTTCACTCCTAATCTAGGCAGTTGTTCCCTAAGGGAAAGGATATTTAGAAACAGCTCTCCCAGCCAGTACTTTAGGACCCTGTTGCTAAGTTTAAAACAGTTGTTTTCTATCTAACTATCAGAGTCATACAGCTGGGAAGTATCTGAGATCCGATTTGAACCTAGGACCTTCTGTCTCTAGGCCTGGCTCTCAATCCACTGAGCCACCCATCTGCCCCTAGATTAAAAGGAAGAAAAAGAAAAACTGCTGTTTCCAATTTAACTTAAGGAGCAAAGAAAAGAGAGAAGTTTTTTTTATCCTCACTTGTTCTAGCAGCTGTGTCTTTAAGCCGAGTTAGCTGTTAAAAAGGACTGAGTGGTGAGAAAGAGCAAAAAGACAAGAAAATTCAGGAAGTTTATTGGGGGAACTCATTATCCCTTAGTGGTCACCACGCTATGATATTAAAATCACCTTAAAAGACTGATATATATTAATTTAGGGTCGCCAAGGAATTCATCTATGTAATTCCTAAATGAAACACTCAAATCAGCTACCAATTTTTTATGGTGTTTTAATTACAAACAGGATGAAGAAAGTATTAGAGGGAGAGAGAGAGAGGGAAAGAGGAGAGAAGGAAAGAGGGTTTAAAATACCCACTCTGCTCAGGCTGAGCCAAAGTGGGCTCAAGGCCCTGAATAGCCAAGGCAAGGAATGAGATCAGTCCCTATCACTCAGGTGACCAAACAGGAGAAAATAGTCCGTGGGCTCCTCCAACTCCAAGCACCAGCTTCCTACTGACTCTCCCCTCCTCACAGGAAGTCATGAGAACTCCTGAGGCTGTCCTCTACCTCACTTCCTGTGTCTTACATGTGCCCAATGGTGACTCTAACTTGACTAGGACTGCCCAGAGGCCTTTCCTTTTTGCACATGTCTGTTGAAGGCCATATTCTCAAATAATTAAATCTTGAGTTTTGCTGTAGCCCTTCCTAATCTTGTTACCCTGAATAGGGTGGAGATTGTAGTTTCCAAGACTTGATTCTGTTATTCCAAGTATCTCTATTGTTATTGATCAGGAAATAGCTAAATCTGATCTTCTAGAGAATGGTCTGAATAGAGTTGAGTAGTTTTGGAATTCACAATCTGCAGAATTTCCAATTTCCATAACACAATATTTACTGCATGATGAAGAACCAGGTATCTTGTTGCCCCAGGCTTTTGTGAACTGGCTTTGTGAAGAGGACCAGGGAGTTTGAGTTATATCCAGCTGAAGGTCCTTTGGAGGATGATGATGCAGGGTGTGTCAAAAGGCTT
This sequence comes from Monodelphis domestica, assembly GCF_027887165.1. Classification (NCBI taxonomy): domain Eukaryota; kingdom Metazoa; phylum Chordata; class Mammalia; order Didelphimorphia; family Didelphidae; genus Monodelphis; species Monodelphis domestica. Next base: position 201,458,671 of record NC_077233.1, read on the forward strand.
AGGTGTGCCAAAAAGCTTCCAAAGTTAAAGGCTATGCTAAGACTTTTGGATTGCCCTTTCTAAGGATTCCTTTATGTACTAATGGACTTTCAAAATCTTTAGAGACTTCCTTGTTGCCCACTTTTCCTTTGGGATCACTGAATGTGTTCTAAATAAAGTGACTATCTCAATCTTTTGGGTCTGAGTGGTTCATTGTGAAGAATGTGTAACCCCTCCTCTGACTGTATTAATTGAAAGTGCAATGGTATCACAACATGATGAACATGGAAATATTTATTATATGACACATATGCAACATATCATATTGCCTGCCATCTTGGGAGAGGGAAGGGTTGGGAAGGAAAGAAAGAACGTGAATCACTAAATGTCAGAAAATAATTCTTGATTGATGTAAATTTTTTTTAGTTTAAAAAGGAAATTATAAAATCATGAAATAATGGAGTAAAAACAGTCAGAGAAGTCAGATACTAATAAATAAAATTATAGCACTGGTCTTTGAAAGTATATTTAACAGTAATGTCTATTTATCCAAATGCTTTCTCATAAGATTTTTCTCAAAACAGAAGATGGAGAGTGGAGTTAAAGCTTAGATATTTCAGAGTCTTCAAATAAATACAGTTATTACATTTAATAAGACCTTTTCCTCATTTATTTTTACAGGGTCTTGGAACAGATGAAGATACTCTAATTGAAATTCTTACATCAAGAAATAATAAAGAAATCAGAGAAATAAACAGAGTCTACAGAGAGGGTAAGTCAACAGTGGCACACACACACACACACACACACACATATAAACAGATGGGAAGAAGAATATTATGTTTCCTTAAAATTTAAATTTGTTGGTAGTGATAAAGTCTCCATACATTAAAATATCTGAAAGAAGCCAAAGGGCACCAGCAGAACAGGCAAGCTGAGAAAAACATAAAATAAATTTTACTATAAAAATCTATGCCTTAAATGCAGTCAATGCTGATGACAAGGACTTGGTCATTAAATGGTGTTCAGAGTTGAAATCTAGGGAATATATGAGTTTTGCAAAGTCTACTCCATTCTAATCCCTTAAGGACAGTTTCTATAGGTGATTCTTTTCTTTGATGAGAGTCTGAAAATGGACCAAATGTCCTTTTTCCTTTACAAGATGACCTAGGTAGGACATCATAACTGATTATTCTTAATTTTGGATTTTCAAACATGGGTAGATTTGTAACATCTCTTGGGATGATAAAGAGCAATAGAAATAATGATATACTTACTGGAAAGACCTGAGAACAGAGTTATATTACTTAAAAAAAATATTGCAATTTACTGTAACAGATTTTATTAACAACATAGTAGGCATTATAAAGAGCAGAAGTGTAGCAAGGCATTCTTTGACAGTACTCTGTATTCAGCATTTCTTGTCTCTCAGTTATTATAAGCAATGCAAAGCAGTCCAGACAAATTTTATTGGAGCCTATAGTAAGAGCCATGCTTACCACAATACTCTGAGTGACATATCATATCTTGAAGGAAGAAGAGTATATAATTACTCCTCACACTATAGATTTTGATATCTTATATGAAATCTGGTAACTTGGTTCTTTTGTAGACCAACAAATAAGGCAGTGGCATCCTATTCAGATACTGTAAGTTCCAGGCCCATCTGGGCCATGCTAGAGTTCTGGAATTTTATATAACAGTCTCAATTTTAACAACACCAATGGCTAACATTTTTATCGGTTTGTAAGATTTACAAAATACTTTATATATGTTATCTCTTTTGATCCTCACAACAACCTTGTGAGTTAGGTGATGGTATCACCCCATTTTATAGATGTGGGAACTGAAGCTCACAGAGGTTAAGTGATTTACAATGGATCACATAGCTAATAAGTGCCTAAGTTAGTATTTCAATTTTTATCCTGGCATTTTATTCTTTTAGACACTTAGAAATAATTTGGCATTCACATTATTTACAAATATATTTAATCATCTCTATGTGATCATAATCTCAAGGACAGAGTCAATATCTAATTTATTTTTGTTCATCATCTGGTACTAAACATTACACATCAGAGCGATCTAAAACCTTTTTAAATGAATAAACAATGACATCAGTAATCAAAATGGAAAATAAAATTATTATATAATTAAGCTGGTCAAAAATGAAAAAAAGTTTCTAAATTTTCCTCTTTTGCAATCTCTATTCTCTAACATCATAGTGCTCTTAATGTTTCCATTTTTTTATGTTACTTTTTTTTAAAATATTTATTTGGTCATTTCCAAACATTATTCATTGGAAACAAAGATGATTTTCTTTTCTTCCCTCCCCCACTCCTACCACCCCTCCCACAGCTGACACGCAATTCCACTGGGTATCACGTGTGTTCTTGATTCAAACCCATTTCCATGTTGTTGGTATTTGCATCAGAGTGTTCATTTATAATCTCTCCTCAGTCATATCCCCTCCACCCCTGTAGTCAAGCAGTTGCTTTTCATCGGTATTTTTACTCCCACAGTTTATCTTCTGTTGTGGATAGTGTTTTTTAGATCCCTGCAGATTGTTCAGGGACACTGCATTGCCACTAATGGAGAAGTCCATTACCTTCGATTGTACCACAATGTATCAGTCTCTGTGTACAATGTTTTCCTGGTTCTGCTCCTTTCGCTCTGCATCACTTCCTGGAGGTTGTTCCAGTCTCCATGGAATTCCTCCACTTTATTATTCCTTTGAACACAATAGTATTCCATCACAAACATATACCACAATTTGTTCAGCCATTCCCCAATTGAAGGGCATCCCCTCATTTTCCAATTTTTGGCCACCACAAAGAGTGCAGCTATGAATATTCTTGTATAAGTCTTTTTCCTTATCTCTTTGGGGTACAAACCCAGTAGTGCTATGGCTGGATCAGAGGGCAGACAGTCTTTATCGCCCTTTGGGCATAGTTCCAAATTGCCCTCCAGAATGGTTGGATTAATTCACAACTCCACCAGCAATGAATTAATGTCCCCACTTTGCCACATCCCCTCCAGCATTCATTACTTTCCATAGCTGTTATGTTAGCCAATCTGCTAGGTGTGAGGTGATACCTCAGATGTTTTGATTTGCATCTCTCTGATTATAATAGATGTAGAACACTTTTTCATGTGCTTATTAATAGTTTTGATTTCTTTGACTGAGAACTGCCTGTTCATGTCGCTTGCCCATTTATCAATTGGAGAATGGCTTGATTTTTTGTACAATTGATTTAGCTCATTGTAAATCTGAGTAATTAAACCTTTGTCAGAGGTTTTTATGAAGATTGTTTCCCAATTTGTTGCTACCCTTCTGATTTTAGTTACATTGGTTTTGTTTGTATAAAAACCTTTTAATTTGATGTAGTCAAAATTATTAATTTTACATTTTGTGACTCTTTCTCAGTCTTCTTGGTTTTAAAATCTTTCCCCTCCCAAAGGTCTAACAGGTATACAATTCTGTGTTCACTTAATTTACTTATAGTTTCCTTCTTTATGTTCAAGTCATTCACCCATTCTGAATTTATCTTGGTGTAGGGAGTGAGGTGTTGATCCAAACCTAATCTCTCCCACACTGTCTTCCAATTTTCCCAGCAGTTTTTATGAAATAGTGTATTTTTGTCCCAAAAGCTGGGGTCTTTAGGTTTGTCATAAACTGTCTTGCTGAGATCATTTATGCCAAGTCTATTCCACTGATCCTCCTTTCTGTCTCTTAGCCAGTACCAAATTGTTTTGATAACCACTGCTTTATGAGATCTGGGACTGCAAGTCCTCCTTCCTTTGCATTTTTTTTCATGATTTCCCTGGATATCCTTGATCTTTTGTTCTTCCAAATGAACTTAGTTATGGTTTTTTCTAATTCAGTAAAGAAGTTTTTTGGTAGTTCAATGGATATGGCACTAAATAAGTAAATTAATTTGGGTAGGATTGTCATTTTTATTATGTTAGCTCTTCCCACCCATGAGCAATCAATGTTTTTCCAATTGTTTAGATCTAGTTTTAGCTGTGTGGAAAGTGTTTTCTAGTTCTGTTCATATAGTTCCTGTGTTTGTCTCGGTAGATAGATTCCTAAGTATATTATATTGTCTAGGGTGATTTTTGAATGGTATTTCGCTCTCTAATTCTTGCTGCTGAAATGGGTTAGAGATATATAGAAATGCTGATGACTTATGCGGGTTTATTTTGTATCCTGCAACTTTGCCAAAGTTGTTGATTACTTCAAGTAACTTTTTGGTTGATTCTCTAGCATTCCTTAAGTAAACCATCATCTCATCTGCAACGAGTGATAGCTTGGTCTCCTCATTGCCAATTTTAATACCTTCAATTTCTTTTTCTTCTCTAATTGCTACAGCTAGTGTTTCTAGTACAATGTTAAATAATAGAGGTGATAATGGGCATCATTGTTTTACTCCTGATCTTGTTGGAAAGGCTTCTAGTTTATCCCCATTGCAGATGATGTTTGCTGATGGTTTTAGATATATACTGTTTATTATTTTTAGGAAAGGCCCTTCTATTCCTATACTTTCTAGTGTTTTCAGTAGGAATGGGTGTTGGATTTTATCAAAGGCTTTTTCTGCATCTATTGAGATAATCATGTGATTTTTGTCAGTTTGCTTGTTAATAGGGTCAATTATGTGGATGGTTTTCCTAATATTGAACCATCCTTGCATTCCTGGTATGAATCCTGCCTGGTCATAGTGGATGACCCTTGTGATGACTTGCTGGAGTCTTTTTGCTAGTATCCTATTTAGGAATTTTTGATTCTATATTCATTAGGGAGATTGGTCTATAGTTTTCTTTCTTTGATTTTGACCTGCCTGGCTTTGGGATCAGTACCATGTTTGTGTCATAGAATGAATTTGGTAGAACTCCTTCTTGGCCTATTCTGTCAAATAGTTTGTTTAATATTGGGATTAGTTGTTCTTTGAATGTTTGATAGAATTCATTTGTGAATACATCTGGACCTGGGGATTTTTTCTTAGGGAGTTCTTTGATGGCTTATTCAATTTCTTTTTCTGAAATGGGGTTATTAAGGTAATTTATTTCTTCCTCTTTTAGGCTAGGCAATTTATATTTTTGTTAAGTATTCATCCATATCACCTAGATTGCCATATTTGTTGCCATATAATTGGGCATAGTAGTTTTTAATGATTGCCTTAATTTCCTCTTCATTAGAGGTGAGGTCTCCTTTTTCATCTTGGATACTGTCAATTTGCTTTTCTTCTTTCCTTTTTTTTAATTAGACTGACTAGTACTTTGTCTATTTGTTTTTACATAGTACCAGCTTCTAGTCTTATTTATTAAATCAATAGTTCTTTGACTTTCAATTTTATTAATTTCTCCTTTGTGTTTTAGGATCTCTAATTTAATCTTCATCTGAGGATTTTTAATTTGTGCACTTTCTAATTTTTTAATTTGCATGCCCAATTCATTGGCCTCTGCCCTTCTCAATTTGTTAATATATGAACTCAAGGATATAAATTTCCCCCTGAGTACTGCTTTGGCTGCATTCCATAGGTTTTGAAAGGATGTCTCATCATTGTCATTTTCTTCAATGAAGTTATTAATTGTTTCTATGATTTGTTCTTTAACTAACTGGTTTTGGAGAATCGTATTGTTTATTTTCCAATTAATTTTCAATTTACCTCTCCATGTTCCCTTACTAATTATTATTTTCATTGCATTGTGATCTGAGAAAGTTGCATTTATTATTTCTTTTCTTTTGCACTTGTTTGCAATGTTTTTATGCCTTAATACATGGTCAATTTTTGTAAATGTACTATGTGCTGCAGAAAAGAAGGTATATTCCTTTTTGTCCCCATTTATTTTTCTCCACATGTCTACTAACTCTAATTTTTCTAAGATTTCATTCACTGCTCTTACCTCTTTCTTATTTATTTTTTGGTTTGATTTATCTAGTTCGGGTAGAGGAAGGTTCAGATCTCCCACTAGTATAGTTTTTCTATCTATTTCATCCTTGAGTTCCTCTAGTTTCTCCTTTAGAAGCTTGGATGCTATGCCATTTGGTGCATACATGTTGAGTACAGATATTTCCTCACTGTCTATTCTGCCTTTTTATCAGGATGTAATTACCTTCCCTATCTCTTTTAACTAGATTTGTTTTTACTTTGGCTTTGTCGGATATCATGGTTGCGACTCCTGCCTTCTTTTTGTCAGTTGATGCCCAATAGATTTGGCTCCACCCTCTTACTTTCACCCTATGTGTGTCTACCTTTCTCATATGTGTTTCTTGTAGACAGCATAGGCTAGGGTTTTGGAATCTAATCCACTCTGCTATTCACTTGCGTTTTATGGGTGAGTTCATTCCATTCACATTCAGAGTTATGATTACTAGCTGTGTTTTTCCCAGCATTTTGATTTCTGCTCCTTTACCTGCCTTTTCTTCTTTCACTATTTCCTTCTACACCAATGTTTGCTTTTGAACAGTCCCCCTTGTCCCCACCCTTATTTTACTTCCCTTTCTACCCCCCTCCCTATTTATCCCCCACATTATTTTCCCTGTGGTCTTTCTAAAATTAACCCCCCACTCACTCCCTCTCTTGTACTGCTTCCCTCCCCACCAGACCGTTTGTTACCCTTCTACTCCCCTATAGGGTGCAAATCTATTCTCTGCCCCCAATGGATTGGATTGTTTTTCTCTCTTTGAGTCACTTTCAAAGCACATAAAAGTTGAATATTTCCTGTCTCTGACCTCTTTACCCTTCCAGTGTATTGATGTTCTCCCCCCTCCCACCATGAGCTTCTTTATAACATATAAATTTACCCCCATTTGTTTCTTTTCCCATTTCTTTTAATATTAACCTGTTTTTAAGCTCTAGTTATATATATAAATATATAAATATATTTTTATGTTACTTTTAATTTAACCATAAAGAATGAATATAAACTGGGGTTTTATCCAAGCATCTCACTTTATAATGGGAAAACATATCCTTTTTTCATACTTTACCTGCTTTTATGTTTAAGGAACATATTTTTCTGAATGAGTTATCCATAGAATGCATATCTATATAGTTTAATTCTGTTAGCAATGCAAACCAGGCTCTGAATCTCTCTGATGGTGCTGAAACAATGTGACAGGCAATCCCTCTTTTACTGCTGCTTTGCTGAACAAATGACTTTGATGATACAAAACCATACTTAGTTTGGTTTTACTATTATGTCAATAAGGAAACTAGCTTTCTCACTTAAAGTATAATATCTCTGCTTCCTCCCTGCCCTCCACAATTTTGTAATATAGAGCTTAAGAGAGATCTGGCCAAAGACATCACCTCAGATACATCTGGAGATTTTCAGAAGGCTTTGCTTTCCCTGGCCAAGGTATGTGATTGATTTAAATAACTTCAATGAGTATCCCCTTTTGAAAAGCATAAACCGTAATTTTGAAATTGTTCAAGAAATTTCTCTTCTTTCCTTTGTGTATGATTCCTAAGATTTTTTGTTTAAATTCTATGATAAAAAATGTTTTGGGTTAGCCTGGAGAAAAGAAGTTTTAAAAGAAGAATAATGGCATTTCCCCCTTTACTAGGGTGACCGAAATGAGGATATTCGAGTGAGTGATGATTTGGCTGATAATGATGCTAGGGTAAGGATATACTTATCACTCTGTGAATCTTCTTTTCTAATGTACTGCTTTTGCTATAGCTATCTTTTTCTTGGATAGAATTATCACATTTTTATGTATTACTGTCTCATCGTGACATTATTTCAGAGTCCAGTAGTTGATTATCATTAAAGACTAACTCTAAAGACTGATTCTTTCCTCTGTATTCTTACTATACTTTGAGAAATGAAGAAATTAATTTAAAAAACCCTATTTGTTAAATTTTTGCTACATGCCAGGCCCTATGCTAATATTAATAAAAATGTGATCAAGCAAGTCCTTGTCTTGAAGGACATTACATTCTGATAGAGAAATACATACATGTGGAAGTAGTTGAAAAGGAGGGGTAAGGGTAGGGCATAGATTAGAGACAGTTAAAAAGTAGTGTAATCTTGAAGTTGTTCAAGATATGGTGGGGACTCACCAATAAGAATGCAGGGTTCCTGAGGCAAGAACAGAATCAGAAATCTTATGCTGGAAAGGATCTCTCAGAGGCCATCTAATCTAACCTCTTCATTTTACAAACTAGGAAAATGAGGCACAATGTGCTTAAGTAACTTGTTCAAAGTCATAGAGATAATAAATATTAGAGGACAGCTATAAGGCAAAGTTCTCTGATGCCATCATCTATATTTCTTTTCATTATATTATGTGTCTCTATATTAAATACTTAAGGGAATGAAAGGTCCTCAATATTTGTTTGGAAAATATTTCCATGCATTCTTACTGATTCCACTAGTACTTTCAAAAGGTAATATTTAACTTGAGGTTAAATTCTCTTAATGAATAACATTTCATATTGGTCACATTATTCACATATTTTGACTTAATATTGCTACAAAGTCAGTGATACCAGTGATATGAGATGTGTATTCAAGGGGAAAAAGGATTAGTAAGACTAGAGATAGGGACAATTCCGAATTAGCAGTATCAGTTTGAGGTTAATAAGTGCTGAAAAGATAAAGAGGCTTCAGAGAGTATCCTCATCTTGTTGCTGATTAAAAGACCTTCTTCTGTAGCCCTTAACAATTATGTTGGGTACATAGCAGCCACTCAACGGATATTTATTGCGTAATCCCTCAGGAAGCATAACATGCTTTCTACTCCCCTTAGTAGGTAAAAGTCCAAATTCTGGCTTGGCTCGTTTTTGTCTGAAATTTTTTATTTCAACATTTAAGGAAGAATTACCATTTATTTTCTACTTTACAACAGGCTTTGTACGAGGCAGGAGAGAGAAGAAAAGGAACTGATGTGAATGTATTCACTACTCTCCTTACCACAAGAAGCTTCCCACATCTTCGCAATGGTAATTAGGAGATGTTATTTTTTGGAGTGAGTGTGCGTGGGATAGAAAATGGGGTAGATTACTTAAAAGAGATGAATATAGAGAATAATTTCCCTGAAAATAGATTAATTGTCCTGGAGACATATAAGCTATTGAAGATTTTCTTTCTTTTCTTGCCATCTTGCAAATGAAATCTCTAAATGTATTCCTAGTCCATTTTTGTTCTCAAATGAAAAGAAACATCTTTTTCAAGTTCATTCCCATATCCCATACTACTGCAAACATGGAGCCCTTTCCATGTCTCTTTCCTTTGTGTCTTTTGACTACCATGTCAAAATTGTAGTATTTTTTAAAGCACAAATTTTAATCCATTTTATGATTTCTGTGTAGTTTGTGATGAAAATTTAGAGACATAAGGGAAGACAAACTATTCACATTGTTCTTAGCAGTTCATAATAAGATAGCTTGTGATCTGCTTTACCTCAAGTCTATTTCCTACTCTTTCCTCTTCCAAGTGATTGTGTGAGGATGTAGATCACTTAGCTTGATTTTGTCTTTTCTTTTTAGTGTTTCAGAAGTATCGCAAATATAGCCAACATGACATGAACAAGGTATTGGACTTGGAGCTGAAAGGGGATATTGAGAACTGCTTAACTGCTATTGGTATGTGATTCTGCAGTTGAAATAGGCTATAGTTTTTAGACAAAAATATTCTTTCTATAGAGACATTATCTCTTGGTTACATTCAAATTCTGCTGAAATAAAGCTGGTCTATAGTTTTCTTTTCCTCTGACAAGAGATAACATTACAAATATTTTAAACATTGACTTTTTATCTCAAATGGAGTTGAAGGGGCAGCTGGTATAGTGTATGGAGCATCTGGCCTGAATTCAGGAAGTCCTGAATTCAAATATGGCCTCAGACACTGGACTAGTCATTTAATCCTAGTTGCCTCAGTTTCCTTATTTGTAAAATAAGCTGGAGGAGGAAATTGTAAACTATTCGGGTATCTTTGCTAAGAAAATGGCAAATGTGATCACAAAGAGTTAGACATGACTGAGGAACAACATAACTGAGGGTAGACAATGTAGATTAAGGGAGGAGAGATGTTTCAGTTCAATCAATTAGGACTTATTTAGCTCCTGGTATGTGCTAGGGACTGGAGATACTACTACAAAAGTGTGACAATGCTTACCCTCAAAGAGCTTCTACTCTACCAAAATTCACATACAATTGAGTGATATTTACAAAATGAATACATAGTTATTTGTGAAGATGGTATACTAATCACTCAGAATGAAGCTGAAGCTTTTGTTATTGTATTATTTTAAAATTATTATAAAATTTCTTTTGGTATAACTTGTCCTGGACAAATATGGTTGTCCAGTTAGAAAGATAGAATCTCAGAGTTTAAGGGAAGCTGAGAGTTTAATATAACCTAGCTAACATTTGCATATCTTTTTAAGGTTGACTAAAGGATTTATAGATATTAAGTCATTTGATCTTCACAACAGCTTTTTATTGTAGATCCTATTATTCTCTTGTATTTGAAGACAAGGATCATGCCCTCCTTAAATGCTGCCTTTTTAAAAATCCTAAGCACCTTAAACTGTTCCTCCTATCACAAAATTTCAGCACCTTCTGCATAAATGCTCCCAATTTTCTATATCCTTGAAATATGATACCTAAAACTGAACATAGTACTTACTCCACATGTGGTCTTACTATCATTAAAATGTATTATTACCTTGTTTGGGATATAATATTTTTTGCCCTTCAGTTTGTATACATGTTATATTTTACATTTATCATTACTAAATATAGTCTTCTTGCAAGGCTCTTCATCTTTTTCAGTGCTCTTGGTTTGCCCCTAACTAGAAAGTGCCTCGATTAGTTGCTAATAGACCTTTGAAATCTACTATTCATAATTAAGGAAAGGCGAAATTTAAGGAAAGTTGAAAAGAAAAGTACAGAAAATAGGGAGGGGAGTGAGATATGGTGTCTAGATTGGAATGGGTGTCTAGATGCTTATTCAAATGATTGTCCAAATAAAATATAGTGTTATATGCTGCAAAAAGGGGAATTATCTCTAGGCATTGGCAGGTGACTGTCCCAATGAAGCCTACCCCAAACAGATTATATCTGGAACAATAGGTTCAGTACTAAGGGTAATATTTAAGGAAAGACATTGGCAGTTGTTATAGACAAAAGAGTGGTTGCCATAAACTGTGACCACGAAAATATGGATTTCAAGATTTTGAATTGCCAAAACTGTAAAGATAATTTTAGCATCTCGATTTTATATCAAAAATAAGTGGTTGCCATGGGAAAAATTCCCAAATATGAAATACCCAAGTCAGCTGGGTTTTATGGAGATTTTAATTAATATAAATGAAGGAATTAAGGAAAGGGAGAGAGACAGAGTAAGAGGAATTAATAGGAAAAGGCTAGGGCCTAGGCCAATGGCCTAGACCTTTCTCTTTAAGAGAGAAAACTAAGTCAGTCTTTAATCACTCACCACAAGATTTGTTCCAAGCAAAACTCTAGTGTTCATGGAGACCCTCCAATTCAGCTTCCTAAGCTGAACTAAGTACAGAGGCCTCTGACTTCCTTTTAAAGAGAATTTTCTCCTATGTCACCTCCCCTAAATTTTCACATCTACCAATCACAGTAGACGTTTTCCAAAGGACTGACCATTCTTAATTCACATCTTGTTATCGTCTTCTTAATTCACATCTTGTTATCACCTTCTCTGGGTAGACTAAAACTTCTGAGTACTTCACACCTCTTTGCTAAGGCTGTCCCTTGCAAGTTGCCTGACCTTTTAGTGATTAATTTGACCTCATAGGCACCCTTTTGCATTAGATCTAAAAATAGACCTAGCTTAAGGGCTTTTGCCTTACTATAAGTATGAGTTAAGTACTTTTTCATTGTTCAGGAAGGAGTTTACAACTTTATCTTCCCCTAAAGTATGCCTAAGTATGGGTGGAGTAATTTTAAAGTTCCCAATACATTCCTGATCAAGTACCTTCATTGTTTAAATGGGAATAGCCTTAACCAAATGTTTTAAGGTAGAGTTTGAGCAGTTTTAAGATTCATACAGTGGTAGCCCACCCAGAGGAGGATGGCCAAGACAGGATATTGAAGCCATGCCAGATAAAATTGACTACAAGAACTAGCAGTGTCTAGCCTGAAGAAAAGAAGGTTGGGTAGGAATGAAATGTGACAACTGTCTTCAAATACTTGAAATATAACACCTACACATGATCAGAGCACTTCATATGTGATCTGGCTACCAGTAAAATTTATTATACTCTTGTTTTGGATATATTTCTACCAATATATGAATGTCTATCAAGTGGAAGAAAGATTAAATGTGTTCTGCTCTGTACTAGAGCAATGAGGAGAGGGGACAAATTTCATGGAAGCAAATTTTAAAGTAGAATTTCAAACATAAAATAAAACCTGCCCAACAATAACAATTAAAGCTCTGAAAAAGTGCATTAGACTGCTATATGAGGACTTTTTTTACCCCATCACTGAAGATCATCAATTGAAGATGGTTTTATTTCCAATGTCTTCGAAGTGCTCTCTTAACTTTTCCAATATTTGTACCTTTCATATTTTTATCCTCATTTTTTTGACATTTGCTAACCAGGTTTCTTACTTGCCCAATAAAACTCACATAGAAGTCTCCATGCATCTTTAGGATGACTGAAGTTTTGTCTTTATATGTTGTCATGGAGATAGTACCACCCATAGCTTCATAGAGAAGCTATGTGGACCATTTAACCACCACTTATTAATCAGCAAATATTATTTATTAAGCATTTGCCAAACACTATTTTATGTGCTAGGAATATGAGGAAAAGATAAAATAGACTGTGATCTCAAAGATTAACAAATACAAAAGTAAGTATATACAAAATAAAAAGAGTTAAGAGAAGGAAGCTTTGAGGAATGTTATAACACTTTATATCTTATAAACTGAACTAGATCACTTCTGAGGCCTCTCACATTACAAGTGTTTATGATCCTATAATGTTATGTATAGGAAAGGAAAGGGCAGATGCTTATTTACCATTCCCCTTTAATTTCAACATGATTTTTTTTCTCCTGTGTTACACATGTCAACTATAAAGTATTCTCTCTCTCTCATAGTGAAATGTGCTACAAGCAAACCAGCTTTCTTTGCTGAGAAGCTTCATAAAGCTATGAAGGTATTGCTCATCTCAATTATTTTATTTAGTGGTGTCTTCCTAGTCAGGAGGAAAAAATACTTTTACTTAAGCAGCTTTTATTAGGCTTAATAAGAGTCTTCAATGATGAAGAGAAGTTTATTTTACATTTTAAAAATATGTTGTGAATTTGACATGTTTGAGGTGATTTTTAATCTTGCATTTGAATTTTTTTATTAAATTTTGTTTTCAAGAGAACCTTTAATTTGCTTTGAACACTGCATAAAATCCCAGCACATAAAACTGTGACTTTTTCTCTTTTTTCTTGGTCCTCGCTCGTCAACTAGTACCATCGAAGCTATTGGTTTTCTAATCTTTCTATGATTAAATTTTATCTTTTTATTATGTGTTCCCACTGTCCACAAAGGAGTAGTTGAATTTAAGTAACACAAATGCAACAACTGTTTTAAGTTTTGCTTTGTTTTTTGGGAAATTATTTCCAACAACTTGATTTTTGCTAAAAAAAGCAAACAAACCTGTTTTGGACTCAGGTTGAAATGTGCTGGGCTAATAATTTAACAATAAGTCCTGTGAATATTTTCTAATATATTTTCTTAATATAATGTAGAGTTTGGGAATAGAAAAGATGATCATCATTTGTTGTATACAACCAATCTTTTTCAAATTATTTCAATTTCTTTTTCAATTCAATGTAAACTCAGATCCTCTTGCCACAAGTCTGAGCTCATTTTATTGTTCCAAAAGAAGTCCTAAATTGTTACCTATAGGGCAAAGAGATGGTTTCATGGTGAGATTACATTAGTCAAAGATAGGTTTGAGTTTGTGTCTTCCTAATCCCAAGACTACAATTCCACTAAGCTATATGGTCTGTATATACTATACCACAAATTCTATAAGAAATGAATTGATATTGATGAACACCAAGCCTTTGTAAACCTAACATAATTTTGTGAGATGTTATATGACTCAGTAACAACAAGAATTGTTTTGAATAGGGTGCTGGGACTCGTCATAAGGATCTTATCAGGATCATGGTTTCCCGTTCGGAAATTGACATGAATGACATCAAGGCATACTACCAGAAGATGTATGGTGTCTCTCTGTGCCAAGCCATCCTGGTATATTTTGTCACTTGTTATAATATGATATGACAATCAATAATTCTTTTTGTGGTTTAATATATGATTTGTCCCAAGGAAAGAGAGTCAACTATTCTGTCTGTAGATTTAATTTTTATTCCTTTGCTCTTTTGAAAACTACTTAAAGGAAAATTGGGGGTCCATTTGAGAAACTAGTGTTTGGGAGTGAAAGATATTTTTCCTCTGAGACAAATTTCAGACTAGAAGTTAGGACATCTTTGATTATAGATTAGGGTAAGAAGAATCTTTAGAACATCTATTATAAACTATGCATTTAGAAAAGAAAGGCATTTAGAATGAGAAAAATTAAGTTATTATATAGCCTTTTGGTGGTAGAATCTGAAGTAGAATTCAGAGCTGGTGATACAGAGTATTCTCTCCTTTCTATTGACTGACATCATCAATAAAATTGAAGGAAAAATAGCAAATGTGTTTGGTTTAGACACCTTTTGCTATTCAGAGATTTTTAAATATTGCAATTAATTTCTTTTGACTAAAATGGAACCTTATGCATTTAGCAAAGAATTGTCAGTTAGCTATTCATTTGAAGCTATCATTCAAATAGCATTTTTGGAGGCTTAATTTGGAGAAATAGTTCTTGGTTCTGAAAATGAATTCATTTGCCAAACATATATCAATGGATGATTAAAGTATTTCAGTTTGCCATTTTGAAAGGGAGACAAGGGAGGTGTAATTAAAATTTCTTTTAACATATATAACTGAGGTATTGCAAGAATAAATTTAATGAATATGTTTGGAGATTAATTTTTTAAACTTTAAAAAATGTCATTAGTACTAAATTAGAAAAAAACATTCTCAAAGTTTAAGCAAGTATTTTACCAAACACCTAATTGCCCTAATTGCAATTTGACTAGCACATGCCCGTGTAGTGTGGGTGTGCACAATTTTTGGGTGCTAGACCAAGATGGAGACTTTTAAAATTCACACTTTATATATGAGGGAAGACTAAAGCAAAGAAAGAGAATTATGAACCAATGTTATTAATAATTACTGATTTAAAAAATTTAATAAAACTGGAAAAAAAGACTATAGCAATTATTCCCAGTCATTTGTTACAGCCATTGTATTTATACCAGAGATCGAAGGATGGTTCAGCATTAGGGATACAATGAACATAACTAATCATATTTTTAAAAAAACCTAAAACTACATAATTTCATCAATGAATAGAAAATGAACTCATGAGAAAATAAATTTCTAAGCTCCTCAAAAGAATAGGCACTATTTTTAATTCAAGTTATATTTTTATTAGGTGACAAGAATCCACCTAATTGAAAGGAGTGGTCAAAGAACTCTAAATCATCTCTATTTCTGATGATCTATTGTGAGGCACTCTAATGTGATATGTTTAGCTTGATATCATGTTACATATAATCAGAATGCATGGCTTTGTATTTCATCATGTGATAGTATTACAAAACATCTGTTTCAATCACTTTGAAATCTGAATCTAGTTAGCTTGGCTCACTCTGGGAAATAATCAGTCAACAATTATTTATTAAATGCCTACAAAGTCAAGAGAATTTTAAAATGGATTATGTTGCAATTATTCATTACCCCAAAGAATTGATGGTTATTTTCAGGTAGCATTAATATTTTTCTTCTTAAATTTGCAGGATGAAACCAAAGGAGATTATGAAAAAATCCTGGTGGCCCTGTGTGGAGGAAACTAAATGGCATTATTTTGATATGCTCCAGCTTTATTACCAGAAGATATTACATTTTTCTTTGCTATTTACAAAATATAGCATAGATTTAAACAAAAGTTTTATGTTAGCTTGGATTATCATTCAGCTATCTGCTTTCTGGAAAATTTTAGTCTGGAAAACTTAATCTTTTTTATCTCAATGTTGTATAATAGTGTTAAGATTTTTTTCTTCTTTTTAAAAAATATTTATCCAAAATGTTTATAATTTTACAACATTAAAAGGTACATCTTTGACCTAAGGGGTTTATATAACAAGGAAAAAATAAAGCAAATATGTAAACAGATTAATGCACTACAGCTCCTTTATATTGGCTTGATCAATCCACCAAACATATATGAATATATATAACTACTAGTTGAAGGCATTATCCCCAAACCAGAATTATAATATTTCATGGAAATGCATTGAGATTTCACATTCTTAAATTGAATATAATTGGCTTATCCTTTAGAACACAACCACTCAGATTTTAGTATTCTGTAGCAGGTCCATCACAGGTAGGTTGTTTCCATATTACTGGTTTTGCTTAGTTCATTGTAAACACAACACAAGTGAATATATTTTAAAAAACTAGTTTATCAAAACCAAAAATACTTTAAAAAATAAAATCCTATTTTCAAATTAGGAAATAATGTATAAATATCACTAACTATTCTGTTTATTAGCAACACAGCAAACAAGGTTAACCAATGATATATACACTATGGATCTGTGAAATAGCAAAATAAGTAAAAAATACTAGTTGTGTCTATTGAGGCAAACTTTTCCTCTTATGCAGGAAGATAGTGTGGTATAATTCCAATAAGCCTACATTATACTGGTATTTCCAATCACTCTTGACCAGACATTTCTTGCCACTTAATATCTTTAATTTGCACATACTCTTTTGGTTCTGCATATTTATACCTTCGGTTTTTATGTAAGCTTCATTTCATAACACACCTGAAAACACAGAGAATCATCCCTTATAAAAAATTTGTTTTAAAAGGAGAAAAAAAGTAGATAAGCAAAAGTTACACATAGACCAACTCTACATTGTACTAAAAACTCTGACAAGCAATAAACGAATAATCAAACAACAAAAAAAAAAACCCTGATGCATTTACACAAAACAAAGATAACATTTGCAAAGAGTCTTTTTTTCTTTTTCTACAATAAAATTTAAATTTTATTTGAAAAAGAATTAAAAATTTAATGCAAACTTCTCCCCTGCCCCCCATGTATTTTTTCCTTTGGCTCTAATTTTTTTAAACCCTTATGTTCTCTTAGAATTTATTTCAAATTTCAATTCCAATTCAGAAGAGCGGTTAAAGGCAAGGAAATTGGAGTTAAGTGATTTGCCCAGCACCACACAACTAACAAGTGACTGAGGCCATATTTGAACCCAGGACCTCCCATCCCTTGGTCTGGTTCTCTATCCACTGAACTACCAAGGAGACTTAATAGATCTTAGAAGTTGCAGTTAATAAATAAATATTGATTATTTATACAGCTCCGAGGATATGAAAATAGGCAAAATACCATTACTAATCATGAGGAGCTTATAATCTAATGAGGGAAACAATATGTAAGCAACTATTCACAAATTATATATAGCTTAAATAATAAATAATCACAGAGGGGGCAGAATTAGAAAAACGATTGGGAAAGTTTTCCTATACAAAGTGGGATTTTACCTGGGCCTGAAAGGAAGTCAAGGGAGCCAAGAAAGAGAGGTGAGGTGGAATAAATCAAGAAGGAATATCAGAAAGAGGCCTGAAATACAGGTTTCAGGTAGATAAAGGGATTTTACATATATTTTCCTCTCTGCCTTTAACAATAGTGGTATAAACATCTAATAAAAAAATAGGCAGCTCCTGAGTACTTCATTTGCAGTCATAGAAAGGGAAACTTTTAATGACTTTAAAAAAATACAAAACCTTATCTTCTGTCTTAGAATCCATCCTAAGTATCAGTTCTAAGGCAGAAGAGTGGTAAGGAGTAGGAAATTGGGCTAAACTTATATGCCCAGAGTCCACACAGCTAGGGAGTATCTGAGGCAAGATTTTTAACTCAGGATTTCCTATCTCTAGGCATGGTTCTCTATCTACTGAGCCATGTAGATGCCCCTAAAGTAACTTTAAAAATAAGTGCACATATTTTAATGACAGGAATTTCTACTTCCCAGAGCACATTGGTTTTAATTTTCAAAGTTAGATCACATGTGGAAAGTTACACAGAATAGACACAATTTTCAACGGTTGCCATAGTTACATAACTACTTGACCTAATTCTGGGCTTTCCTTTTTGTCCAGTACTTTCTTGTTTGTACAGTAATAGGCTTTTAAAAACAAGTCTTATAATCACAGATCTGGGGTTGAAAGGGACTCCAGAGCCCTTCTAGTTCAAGCCTTTCATTTTATAAAAGAGGAAACTGAGGTTAGGAGGATAAATTACTTTCCCAAGGTTGTATGAATTATGAACTTAAGAGAAGGGATTTTGATCATTGGTTCCTCAGACTCTAGTTCTGACAAGCTTTTTATCACATGAATTGCCTAATAGACATTCCAAACTTGATTTATTTTTAGGCACAGTGGTTAGAGCTTCAGTTCTGGAATCTGGAAGTCTGAATTCAAATCCATCTTCAGATATTCAGATATGGGCAAGTTACTTAATCTCAGTATGCCTTAGTTGTTTGTTGCTTTATTTTTTTTTTCAGATCTAAAATGGGGATCATGATAGTACTTACAGGGTTGTTGAGATGACCAAATTAAATATAAAGGGCTTAGCAAAATGCTTGGAACATAGTAGGTACATAAAAAAAAATGCTTGTTTTCTCTGGTTCTCCCTTCAACATGCCCCCCAAAAAAACATCCATTATATTTCTCCCTTTCCTACCTTTCCTCTTTCTATCTACCAGCATCCTTCCAATCTTAGAGTCATCCTCCATTCCTCATCTGACTCACTCCACATATGTAGTTTTGCATTAAGTCTCTCCTTGCTCCAATCCATCAGAGGATGCCAAAGTGATGCTCCTCAATCTCAGGCCAGGCCAAGTTAACTTACATCACTGATTCCTTTTTACCTTCAAGATCAAATATAAATTCTTTGGTTAGGCTTTTAAAGTGTTCTATCACTTGCCCCCTTCCACTTTTCCCATCTTATTACACTTTATTCCCTGTTACACTCACATTTTTGGTATCTCTCACAGAGGGCACTCCATTTCCTGACTGATTTTTTCCCATTCCTGGAAGGTGCTCCCTTTTATTCTCTGCCATTTGGCTTGTCTTCCTTTGATGCTTTCCTGTCTGACCTCAAATTCTACCTTCTTTAGGAGGCCTTTTCCAGTTCTTGTCTCTCCCCTATGCAACCTGCTAGTGCCTTTCCCCAGATATCATCTCCAATTTACCCTCTCTATGTCTTGCTTGAAGAGAGTTCAGCTTATTGCCTCCTCATTTGAATTTTAGCTTGTTCACAGCAGAAACAATTTTTGTCTGTTTTTCTATCCCTCAGTATTTAGCACAATACCAGGTGCTTAGTAGACAATAAGTTAATCCTTATTTACTCATAGAACCAGTCCTCTTTGTTTACCTTCGGGCAGAATTGGCTAGTAGTTCCATAAACCACTCACTACCAAGTTTGAATTTAAGAAGAAAAAAAATGTTTCTCTGGATTATGACAAAGGTAGAGTTGAGCCAGTGGTATTTTGACCCAGGGCACAGAACTGAAGGAAGAGTATTGAACTTTCTGAGTTGGGGGAAATAGAGTTTTTGTTTGTTTGTTTGTTTGTTTGTTTTCCCCTTAGCTGAAAGGAGTGAGGCGTACTAAAGCATAATGGAAGGTAGAAGCATATGGAGTTTTGATCTCTTCAGTGGACACATAACTATGAAGCACATTTTCTTCGAACCTGATCAAAGTAAGAAGGAACACAGGATAATTTCCATCATTTTGCAGGAAGTTCCTGGGGGAAAAAAAAAAAAAGGAAAAAATCCAAAATATTTTTATTAGCCTCCTTGCAACAAAGTGACTATAGGCAGAAACATAAGTCATTTGCATTATTTGCCTTGTTTTTCTAACATTTAGTATCCTTTATGCAGCATTTAAGCATGTTCTTAAGGAAACCAGATGCAATTAATCTCTCCTCATTATTATTTTCTCTTTTCTTCTTTCCTGTTGATGTCTTATCCATTTCCTTATGATCCTTTTTGAGGTTTCTTGGCAAAGATACTAAAGTGGTTTGCCATTTCCTTCTCCAGCTCATTTGATAGATGAGGAAATTGGGACAAACTGGATTAAGTGACTTACTCAGGGTCACAAAGCTAATAAGGATGTGAGGTCAGATTTGAACTCATGAAGCGAAGTCTTCCTGACTCCAGTGCCAAACTGTCCTTTTCTTACTGCTCACCTTTCTGAGGAATCCTAAACCCCTATATTAGGGTGCTCCCTTATGATATATTCAGGCAGAAAAGTTTTTCAAAGAATTAGTCTTAAGTTGAGAGGAAGGCAAGTTTTGGTATGGTAATCACATTCTGTGGATGAATAAATGGTATTTATACACTCTTAAATGGAAAGCCAGATAGGGAGGAAAAACAAAGAAGCTGAAGATTTAACTTTAGAAAATTAGAATTTATTGAAACAGAATGTGATTACTTTCCTGAAAAACTGAGGGTAAAATAAATTCTAAAGGCAGTGACTGAAAAAAAAAAAATCAAGAGATTAATAGGCCTCAAAGTATTTTGTGAGTTCTGCTAATGTGATGAGGTCTTGGCATTAAAAATTATAAATTGAAATTTTAGCAAAATTAGATCATAAGTGTACCCATAAATTCTGATTTCAGTATTTTAATTAGCTATTATATGACTTGGGACATTTTATTTCACATTGTACACAAAGTAATCTTGTTTTAGATGATGTACTGTGGCAGATGTGTTAGCATTATATCACTGTTCTGTTCCTGGAATCCATTATTTGAACACGTCTTTCCTGCTGAAAAATTTGATGAATCATCCATGCTGCATTCATTCTTGGATTCTGGGCTTTTCATTGTTGAATCAGATCCCTATGGCATATACAGTGCAAGAATTTTTCTAGTCAAATCACGTCTATCCTTTGAATCTGGTCCTACATGTAACAGCTCCTATGTGATTCCTCTATATAACTCATATGTGAATCCTCCCCATCTATAGACTCATTTTAAAACAACTCAGCAACAAAAACAACAGATCATTATTGACATTTTTTTTTACTATTTGACAAAGGTAAAAGCAAAGAAATTATTTTTAAGTTTATACCAGCCATTTTGTCCTAAATATGACTATAAAGATTAAAATTTAAGGAAACTGAGGCAGGGTAGAAATTAGTTTCTCTCTGCAAGGAATATTATATTTTTATGAGGTTTATTAAAGGCTAAAATATAAAGAAAATACAAGTAAGAGAGGCACGTGTCTAGGCCCAAAGAGCCTATTCATGACCACTCACATCTTGCCTGCTAGGTGGAGAGCCGCGTCTGCTCCCAAGAAGAAGTAGGAAAGAGGGAAGAGCCTTTTTACAACCAGGTTAAATACCCTATCTGGCACTCAGCCCAGGTGAGGTTACTAGGCATTCTGGGGAAGTGGAGCAAGGACTTCTGAGGATTGAAGTCCTGGATTCAAGTCTCCATTTTTACATTCCCTCATTTGATCCTCTGGGAAGAAGAACTTCCCCAAAGGATCATAAAAACAATCAATTTAAAGATTACAATAATTTGAGGATAAGAGAAAAAAAAAACAAAACCAATAATTGCTGGAAGCATTGACAAAAAGCCAGTTAGGGGGCAGTCCCCTTTGGCATGAAAGTATACATACAAATAAATCTTCAATCAACCACACCCAAAGTTCATTTTTGTGCAGCTTGTGATCTGGAGGCTTCTTCATGGTGGCTTCTCCAACAGTTCAGTTTCTGGATTCAGGGAAGCAGCATCTTGCTTTACCTAAAATTCTTCTCAAAAGGAATTTAAACTTTGCAATTTAAATAATGATATTTTTTACTTTCCCCTGTTAAGAGGGTGATTGAAAAATACAGGATCACTTAGGGATGCATGGCTGAGGTATGAGGTATATGAATCAATTGGCAAGAGAAATTAAAAAGATATCAGAAAAATCCAAAAGAAAAGAAAATGCTGGATGAAAATATAGACAATCAAAGTCTTATGTGTAAAAATTCTAAGAAAAAGAAAAATAAATCTATAACAGGTCCTTGAATCAGGGCTCAATCAAAATGATCTAAACAATGATGCATTCATCCAGTCAGTAGCCAGGACTACAGAAAGGTACCACATTATGAAAGACAGAAAAGGGACCAGATTATAGGAGCCAAGGTTGAGATACTTGGTAGAATGTGGAACAAGGAAGACCTGCCTTTAACACATGTTAAACAGCCACAACTTCGAACCCCAAACACATTCAAGTCCTCTTTGTCTAGGCTCAAAATTACATCAATCCCACCAGGATTGGTTGATCTCTTTGACCTTTTGCTTTATTGGCACTATGCAGTTTAGCTTTGTGCTTCTTTGGCACTGTGCAATGGCTCTTTTGTGTATATCTTGTCCTGGAATCAGACAAAATCATTAGTACTGAAAAGTCAAAAAGTTAAAGAAAATATTAATGCTGGTGACACGTGCTTCAAATATAAAAAAGGAGAGAAAAAACTGAAAAAAACTGAAAAAGTATATTGGATATGCAAGAAAAATATAATAAAAGCCTTTAAAAATTTCAAAAATATAGCTTATAATCATTGACACACTGTTTCAGCTAAGAAAATACAGAATACAAAGCTTTGTCACCAAAAATGAGATCCATTTCCTCTTCATATCTGGCCATGATCCACTGTAAGTATGAGCAAATGAATTGAACGAGGTAACATTTTTCTTTTTAAAGAACAGTATTACAAATATGTATATATCAATATCCCCAAAATTCTCAATAGCCCAATTAATTACAATAGCAAACAAACATACTATCATTTTTACATGAGTTGCTGTATGGTATTTAAAAGCCTATGAATTGATGGATATTTGTCACAATTTTTACAAACGTAGCAATCTTTCAACCTTGGTGAATAAATATATTTTTAAACAAAGTAAAACTCATTTTGGGTTTAGAACATCATCAAGAAATCTCATTCTGGTGGAAATAAAGTAGTGAGTTAAAGAGTTTAAATGAGGTGCTCCTTTTTTTGGAGGCTTTTTAGGGGTACTAATGCCCTGAGATTAACTGCCCCAACTTCCATTCACATATGTAGAAATGCGGGAAGGTCGGGGGTTATAAAATGTATTTCACTTCAGCTACTAGAATGGGCTTTACACCTCATGGTAGGGGCAGGCAAAAATGACCAGAGATTGTTAAAAAAAAAATTCCAAGAATCATGTTTAAAAAACCCTTAAAGCAAATTTGAGATATTTAGCACATTTAAATTTTCCAAAGGCTGTTATACAATTGTAACCAGATCTGATGAAGTCCATCTATCCTCTATGTGACAATTTACAAAGTCAAAATAGAAAGGCTGTTTTTTCACATATGGGCTTAATTTCAATGATCTCCATATGGTTATAGGGGAAAAGAAATAGAATTTAACAGTTGGTAACCCAGTACATTAAAATGATTGAGTATAACAGAATAATATTGAATGCAGTAATATATGAACTTAAAATCACAAAGTTAAACCTTAAACAAAGCAAACAGTAAAATGCAATAAAATACAGAGATTTTTTTATAAACCATTTAAACCATTGGAGTCTGAAATGCCTTAAAATATATAACCTTTAGTCTTTAAAGTTCTTTATGTTTTTTTTAATTATATGTCTATTAATTATATGTCTATTGTCCAAAGGCAAAGTGGTAAGGGGTAAGCAATGAGGTCCAAGTGATCTGCTCAGGGCCAGATGGTCATGAAGTGTCTCAGGCCAGATTTCAACCAGAGACCTCCCGTCTCTGGGCCTGGCTCTCAGTCCAGTGAGACACCCAGCTGCCTCCCCAAAGTTAGTTAAAAGGTTGTACAGAGCTGAATATACTCCCTGACACGCAGGTGAAGTCAATAAAAGGATCAATGCAATTTAAAGATATCCTTGTAAAATAGCCATGCTTTTAAGTTCCTGCTTGAGAAAACCTTTCTTCTTTCACTCTTGTCTCTTTCCCTCCTACACGCCAATCTGCCCATGTGGAGCCAATACCCCCATTTGTTACGAGCTGGTAGAAATGAATCTTGAGTGATTAGTGGATCTGCTCCAAGGCTAGAGTTTGTTGGGCAGGCAGGTCACCAGGTGATTGCAATCTAGGTTGAATCAGGTGGGCCAGGTGAGTGAGAGAGAACACTAGGGTGGGCAGGGCTGGGAGCCAGAGCAGGGCCAAGATGAGTCAAAAGGCTAAAAAGGCTTGGAGAAACGCAGCTTAGAAATCATAATCTTGGCTATCCTTCTTAAAAAAAAAATTAGAGTCTTTTGTCCCATTAGGTCGCCAAGTGTTAAGATTAAAATTTTAGGGAGGAAACTGATAGAGGTAGAAAGTAGTTTCTCTCTGCAAGGAATATTATATTTTTATGAGGTTTATTAAAGGTTAAAATATAAAGAAAATACAAGAAAGAGAGGCACGTGTCTAGGCCCAAAGAGCCTATTCACGACCACTCACATCTTGCCTGCTAGGTGGAGAGCTGCGTCTGCTCCCAAGTGGAAGTAGGAAAGAGGGCAAAGCCTTTTTAAAACCAGGTTAAATACCCCATCTGGCTCTCGGCCCAGGTGAGGTTACAAGGCATTCTGGGGAAGTAGAGCAAGGATTTCTGGGGATTGAAGTCCTGGATTCAAGTCTCCATTTTTACATGACTTACCTAACCATGCACTAAATCCTTGGAATTTAAGTATAAGATTTTGAGCTTGGGATGCTCTTTTAAAAATAAATATCACAAAAGTTAAATAAAAAGTCTTCTTTACTTTGAACATCAGCTGATTTTAATCATAACTTGCTCATTCTGTGACAGAGAGACCTTCTATAACAAAGTTATACAATGCCTTCTTTAAATAGGTTAGTATTTATTGAACAAAGAGAAAGATAGAATAAAAAATAGAGACCAAAGTAGTTTCAGATCTTGAGTCATGAAAGCCAGTGAAGAGTTCATAAGTAATTAAGTCATGGTGATGGCCCAATGATAAGAATAAAACAAGAAGGTTGCATGATAGAGTACAAATTAATTGAATTTAGAAATAGAGGAATTGGATTTGAATATTAGTTTCTCTATTTACTATTAAATTTTGAGTACGTTTGGGAATAAGTGTAATTTCTATAAAGAGAATGAGATTTTTTGATTAGATGAATTCTAAGACCCATTCAAATTTTAATCTCTAAGGTAAAGAGATGAGAAAATAGCAATGTGAAGTGAATATGATTGACCAACACAGATTCAGAATTAACTTAACCTCAGAGAGTATATAAGATGAAATTAAAAAAAAAATGAGATGTAAGGAGCAATGATGTTCCTGAAATTTTGAAATGAAGCAAAATACTTTTCAATTGAAACCAATTATAATATCATAGAATATTATAATGGTAAGAGCTTTAATAGTCATCCATCTATTCACCTCTTTACCTGAAAATGAATCTCTTTAATGGTATCCCTGGTAAGTGGTCACAAGACTTTACTTGAAGACCACTGGTGATAGGAACTCATTACCAAGATGACCCATTCTTTTATAAATAGCTCTTTCAGTGCTTATCATTTCACAAATTTTTCACATGTGACTTTCAATAATGAATCAAAAGTTCTAGGGAAGTTTTCTTTGGGAAATTACTGAACAGAATCCATCTATGCTAAATTATCTCTGTAGTTCTCATTCATGTATATTTGCTTTCTAATACATTCATCTAGCCAGTGTAAACCTTAAAATTTCTTAGACTTACGAATGTTGGAAATTTCCCCATTGGGAAATTTCATACTGGAAAAAATTTCCTACTGATAGTAAGAACTCTATTGGAATGTGAACCCCTTTGCATGGGAGAATCCTTCTCCTCCCTACTTAAGACTACTTTAGGACAGAAACCTTTTGCTAAACAATGGAAAGGGTTTTGACCTATGCTTAAGCATAGAACAGGAAGTTCTTTGAGTCATGATTGATTTTAGAATTGATACAATAGAGATACTTGGAATGACAGAACCAGGTCTTGGAAAATACAATCTCCACTCTACTTAGAGTAACAGGATTTAGGAAGGGCTGCAGCAAAGATCAAGATCTAATTATTTGAGTATATGACCTTCAACAGACATGTGCAAAGGGGGGCAGACCTCTGGGCAGTCCTGGGTTAAACTAGAGCCACCATTGGCACAGGGGAGACATCGACAGTGATTGGTAGTTGTGAGAACTGAGGGGAGGGAACTTAGATGGTTTCCTTAAAGATAGCAGGGTCTGAGGACAGAGAGAGGAGAGTTTTTTGGCTCTGAGAGTTTATTGCTCTGAAGAGGTTTTGCTCAAGGAGGTTTTGCTCTGAAGAAGTCTGAGAGGAGAGAGGTCCTGGAGGGAGAGCTCCTGGAGAGGTCTTGAAGGAGGCTGTGGAAGGAGAACTCAGGAGGAGAATTCTCTGGAACATTTCTTGAAAGGAGGCTCTCTTGAAGGTGGAGCCTGAGGTTGGCATGAGAAGCCTTACATAGAGAGATCTTGGGTGAGTGATAAAACCAACTGATTGATTTATTCATTCTTATTCTTTCTTACTTTCTCTCTTTTTCTATTGATTAATCAGTGTATTATAAATTAAATTTCTCTATAAAGCCCAGTTGGCTTGGGCATATTCATAAATTGGGAATATATTCCCTGGCGACCATCTTATATTTATATAAAACCAAGACACAGTAGAAAACATATTTCAGCGGTCATAATTGTTATATATTTCCCTTGCTCCCAAAACATTTTAATTATCACATTTTATGGCTCCCACTCTCTTATCTACAACTATTTAATGCTCAAAACTATTTTAAATCTAACACCAGGGAATTTAGTCATTGTAGCTTTAGTCACAATAATAGCTCTTTTCAAAAGCCAAGTTCATAGGATCAAAGGACTTAAAGCTTGAAGGGACCTTAGAAAACTATCTAATCTTCTACTTCTTATTTTACAAATGAGAAGACTAGGAAAAGAGACAGTAAGTGTCTCACCCAAAGTCATAAAAGTAATATAAGTAGCAGAGCTGTTATTTGAAATCAGAATCATTGAAGCACAAAATTTGACATTTGGAAGGAATCTTAGCAATCCATACCACCTACGAATGAGTGCCTACTATAAACAGGTCTAGTGTTTTTTCTGCCAAAGCAAGTGGATCATAGACCTTTTTTTGAATACATCTAGAAATCAACAAAAATGTGATATTATTCATATGTCCAATGCATATGAAATCCACGATTGAAAAATCAAATTCTTCTATATTGATTTGGATTCTAAAAGTAGCACTTTCTCTTAAATTAATTTTCCTGGAGTAATGGAAGGGACATGAGACTACTATAGAAGTCACTTTTGAAAACCTTCTTTTATATAAAGTCAAAACAAAATGATTATTAACTGGCAGTTTTTACATACTCAACATATATACACCCTTGTTTAAATTAAATTCAAACTCGAAAATCTACTTTGTTCTTAAAGCCTATGTTTGCTAAGTGAAATCATGAGTAATCATGTGTACTTCTAGGGTAAGAAGTCTTTGTGACCATGAAACATTTCTGTTGGTTTTGTCATAGAAATGTAGAATTTGGAAGGGAAGCAGTTTTTAAAACTGCCCTAGTATTGTGAACTTATCCATCTATAAAATGTTTCAACATAATTTTAAAAATAAGATTCTAACTCCAAAGAAAGGGAAATAGTTAAAAGTAAATATGGCTATTGTTATTTCTTAAAATTTTTAATTGATGTGAAACAGTGACTAAGCAAATGTAAACAACTAATCATAGTAATTGACTTAACTAGTTAAAACTTCATCTCTTTTCCCAAGAGAGAAACATACTAGTCAATGTAGGTGTGCATAAGCTTATTTGCAATATTATATGAAGGAGGAAATATTATATGGACATTTTTGCTTTGAAAACCAGAGATCAGTGACAGGGAAAATGAGATACCAAAAAATTTGGAATGAGACAATAAAGCCTGTCCAACATTACTCTTGACAGAAATAGGAAGGAGGATCTTCCAGCCAAGATGACTACTTGAAAAAAGTCAGATCATCTGGTTCTCATATATTCATTTCAAGAAAAATCTGAAATTCAGCCAAGACATATATTGGCAAATCTATTCAAACATTTGGTTACATAGCCATTTTTGGATTGACAAAACTACGTGATATCAAAATTTATTATTTCTTCTCCTTGCAATATTTTGAAGTCTCCTACCTCCACTTGCTCTATGCCAATCTTCTGTCCTTCTTTGTTCTACTGTTTCACTGTCCATTCTAAAGGGTTTTAGAAAAATAGTTCCTGTGCTTGTGCCAAATGATTATCATCACCCTTCATGTAAAGCAGAGCTTGGATTTAGAGACTATTTTTGCTAGTGTTTAAAAGGATAGAATTTTTAGAAAACAATGATCTACCATTTCATTCAAATTGAGCTTTAAAAAATGATCCTATGAAACAATTCTGACATCATACATTATGTTAAAAACATTCATTTATTTATAATTTTTTTTGCCAGAAGTCAAAAGCTTTGCTTGACTTGAATTAATTGAATCAGCAGATTATTTCCTAATCTGAGCAATATATTTCTTCAATGCTCAATATCTTTTTATAAATCTGTCCAAGTATTTCATGTACTATTTAATTAACTCTTTCTATATTATTTGTCTCTTGATGGGGAGGAGGGCAGCTGCTTTGGTTATTAATAAAAAACAGAAGTTATCCAATCATGAACCTTGATAAATTTTCTAACATGAAGTTTCTTTTATCAATGTGCCTGCACCGTCTCCCATATAGAAAAAAATGAAGATATATCTCATGCAAAACAATATATAACTGAAATTTCTCCACATTCTACTCTGACATATTTCAACACTCTTCAGACCTTTATAGCTATTTCAGATTCTCCAATAACCAACTTCCATACCAACAATACCTGGAATAGAAAGAATACTCTTTTAGTGATCTCTCTTAACACTTAAAACAAAGACTTTAAATTGTTGCTTTTCCCTTTATTTCTATAACTGCTCAATATGGAAAATTTATGCCGGTGTCCACTATGTTTCAGCTATGACTTTCTCATGATTTATGAGATTGAAAAATCAATTATCAGCCTAACTTGGGAAAGGTTTCAAACAGGACTCTGGTCAGAGGCAAATGTGAGTAACAGTCAAAGTCCTTCGGTACTCTGCCCTGCTCATTTCATATTTGTAGTATTGTACTAAACCCTACTCAGCAGCTCCCAAGTTGAGTATGGGTTGGATTGGAGGACTACTGAAGTCATCGACAACTTTAAAATTCTGTGATTCTGAGATTTGAGTAATGAAAATATGTCTTCACAGAAAAAAAATCAGAATGCATAATGAACTATGGACCATGATAATGGAGGATCCCAGAAGTAGTTTCCTTAGAATTCCAGTTGATTTCTTTTATTTCTCCTTTTTTATTTTTACCTGACAATAAAACTCATATCTAACACTCATTTTTCCTCTTTTTGATTTTTAAATTAATGTCTAAATCTCTCTTCCTTTCTAAATCCTAAACAACAGGTAAACTTTCTCATAAATTAAGGATTATTGTAAATTTATTTTTATTTTTTTAATTTTTAAATTAATTTATTTATTCAATTTAGAACATTATTCCTTGGTTACCATAATTACATTATTTCCCTACCTCACCTCCACCCACCCTTCCCATAGCTGACACATAATTTCATAGGGCATTACTTCTGTCCTTGATCAGAACCTATTTCCATGTTGTTGATATTTGCACTAGGATGTTCATTTAGAGCCTATATCTCCAATAATATCCCCTCAACCCATGTATCCAAGCAAGTTATTTTTCTTCTATGTTTCTACTCCCACAGTATTTCCTCTGAATGTGGATAATGGTTTTTCTCATAGATTCCTCCAAGTTGTTCAATGCATTGCCACTAATAGAGAAGTCAATTACATTTGATTGTACCACAGTGTATCAGTCTCTATGTATGATGTTCTCTTGGTCCTCCTCCTCTCACTCTGAATCACTTCCTGGAGGTTGTTCCATTTCCCATGGAATTCCTCCAGTTCATCATTCCTTTCATCACAATAGTATTCCATCACCAACATGTATGACAATTTGTTCAGCCATTCCCCAATTGAAGGGCATCCCCTCATTTTCCATTTTTTTGCCACCACAAAGAGCACAGTTATGAATAATTTTGTACATGTCTTTTTATTTATTATCTCTTTGGGGTACAAACCCAGCAGTGCTATGGCTGGATCAAAGGGCAGACATTTTTAGTGCCCTTTGGGAATAGTCCCAAATTACCCTCCAGAATGGTTGAATCAATTCACAAATCCACTAGCAGTGCATTAATGTCCCAACTTTGACACATCCCCTCCAACATTCATTACTTTCTGTTGCTGTCATGTTAGTCAATCTGCTAGTTGTGAGGTGATACCTCAGAGTTGTTTTGAATTGCATTCCTCTGATTATAAGAGATTTAGAAAGCTTTTTCATGTGCTTGTTAATAGTTTTTATTTCTTTAACTGAAAATTGCCTATTCATGTCCATTGCTCATTTATCAATTAGAGAATGGCTTGATTTTTTGTACAATTGGCTTAGCTCTTTATAAATTTGAGTAATTAGACCTTTGTCAGAGGTTTTTATTATAAAGAATGCTTCCAAATTTGTTGCTTCCCTTCTAATTTTGGATGCATTAGTTTTGTTTATACAAAACCTTTTTAATTTGATATAATCAAAAATATTGATTTTATATTTTGTGTTTTTTTTCTAGCTCTTGCTTGGTTTTAAAGTCTTTCCTTTCCCAAAAATCTGACATATGTACTATTCTGTGTTCAACTAATTTGCTTATATTTTCCTTCTTTATATTCAGGTCATTCATCCATTCTGAGTTATCTTGGTGTATGGTGTGAGATGTTGATCCAAATCTAATCTCTCCCATACTGCCTTCCAATTTTCCCAGAAGTTTTTATCAAATTGTGGATTTTTGTGCCCAAAACAGGGATCTTTGGGTTTATCATAGACTGTCTAGCTGAGGTCACTTACCCTAAGTCTATTCTACTAATTGTCTTTTCTGTCTCTTATCCAGTACCAAATTGTTTTGATGACCACTGCTTTATAATATAGTTTGAGTTCTGAGACTGCAAGTCCTCCTTCCTTCACATTTTTTTTTTCATGATTTCTCTGGATATTGTTGATCTTTTGTTCTTCCTTTGAGCTTTGTTATGATTTTTTCTAATTCAGTAAAAAAAGTTTTTTGGTAGTTCAATGGGTATGGCACTAAATATGTAAATTAGCATGGGTAGAACTGTCATTTTTTATTATGTTAGCTCGTCCTACCCATGAGCAATATGTTTTTCCAGTTTTTTAGATTGTGTGGACAGTGTTTTGTAGTTGTGTTCATATAGTTCCTGTGTTTGTCTCAGCAGATAGATTCCTAAGCATTTTGTATTGTCTATGGTGATTTTAAATGGAATTTCTCTTTCTAATTCTTGCTGCTGAAATGGGTTGGAGATATATAGAAATGCTGATGACTTATGTGGGTTTATTTTGTATCCTGCAACTTTGCTAAAGTTGTTCATTATTTCCACTAAGGTTTTGGTTGATTCTCTAGGACTCTTAGGTAGACTATCATATCATCTGCAAAGAGTGATAGGTTGGTCTCCTCGTTGCCTATTTTAACACCTTCAATTTCTTTTTCTTCTCTAATTGCTATAGCTAGTGTTTCTAGCACAATTTTAAATAATAGATATGATACTGGGTATCCTTGTTTCAATCCTGATGTTATTAGGAAGGCTTCGAGTTTATACCCATTATAGATGATGTTTGCTGGTGGTTTTAGATATATGCTGTTTATTATTTTTAGGAAAGGCCCTTCTATTCCTATACTTTCTAATGTTTTCAATAGGAATGGGTGTTGTATTTTGTCAAAGGCTTTTTCTGCATCTATTGAGATAATCATGTGATTTTTGTCAGTTTGCTTGTTAATAGGGTCAATTATGTGGATGGTTTTCCTAATATTGAACCATCCTTGCATTCCTGGTATGAATCCTGCCTGGTCATAGTGGATGACCCTTGTGATGAGTTGCTAGAGTATTTTTGCTAGTATCCTATTTAGGATTTTTGCATCTATATTCATTAGGGAGATTTGGTCTATAGTTTTCTTTCTCTGTTTTTGACCTGCCTGGCTTTGGGATCAGTGACATATGTGTGTCATAAAATGAATTTGGTAGAACTCCTTCTTGGCTTATTCTGTCAAATAGTTAGTTTAATATTGAGATTGGTTGTTCTTTGAATGTTTGATAGAATTCACTGGTGAATCCATCGGACCCTGGGGATTTGTTCTTAGGGAGTTCTTTGATGGTTTGTTAAACTTCTTTTTCTGATATGGGTTGTTTAGGTAATCTATTTATTCCTCTTTTAGTTTAGGCAGTTTATATTTTTGTAAATATTCACCCATATCACCTAGATTTCAATATATGTTGCCATATTTTGGGGCATAATAGTTTTTAATGACTCCCTTAATTTGCTCTTCATTAGAGGTGAGGTCTCCCTTTTCATCTTGGATCCTGTCAATTTTGTTTTCTTCTTTCCTTTTTAAAATGAGATTGACCAGTACTTTGTCTATTTGATTTGTTTTTTCAAAGTACCAGCTTCTAGTCTTATTTATTAAATCAATAGTTCTTTGATTTTCAATGTTATTAATTTCTCCTTTAATTTTTTTGGATCTCTAATTCAGAGATCTGGGGATTTTTACTTTGTTTGCTTTCTAGTTTTTTATTGTGCATGCCCAATTCATTGACTTTTGCTCTCTCTAGTTTGTTAATATATGAACTCAAGGATGTAAATTTCTCCCTGAGTACGGCTTTGACTACATACCATAGGTTTTTGAAAGGAAGTCTCATCATTGTCATTTTCTTCAATGAAATTATAATTATTTCTATGATTTGTTCTTTAACCAGTTTTGGAGAATCATATTGTTTAATTTCCAAATAATTTTTGATTTAACTCTTCATGTACCTTTACTAATTATTATTTTCATTGCATTATGATCTGAGAAGGTTGCATTTATAATTTCTGCTCTTTTGCACTTGTTTCCAATGTTTTTATGCCCTCATACATGGTCAGTTTTTGTGAATATACCATGTGCTGTTGAAAAGAATGTGCATTCCTTTTTGTCCCTATTTATTTTTTCCACATGTCTACTAACTTTAATTTTTCTATTATTTCATTCACTTCTCTTACCTCTTTCTTATTTATTTTTTTTTTGTTTGATTTATCTAGTTCAGAAAGAGAAAGGTTCAGGTCTCCCACTAGTATAATTTTTCTACGTATTTCACCCTTTAGCTACACTAGTTTCTCCTTTAGAAATTTGGATGCTATGCCATTTGGTGCATACATGTTCAATACTGATATATCTTCATCATCTATACTGTCTTTTATCAAGATATAATTACTTTCTCTATCTATTTTAACTAGCTTTATTTTTACTTTGGCTTTGTCAGATATCATGATTGTGACTCCTGCCTTCTTTTTATCAGTTGATGCCCAATAAATTTGGCTCCATCGTCTTCCTTTCACCCTATGAGTATCTACCTTCAGCATGTGAGTTTCTTGTAGACAGCATAAAAATGGTTTTGGATTCTAATCCACTCTGCTATTCGCTTGTGTTTTATTGGTGAGTTCGTTCCATTCACATTCAGAGTTATGATTAATAGCTGTGGATTTCCCAGAATTTTGATTTCTACTTCTACTCCTGCCTTTCCTTCTTTCACTATTTCATTCTATACCAATGTTTGTTTTTAATCTGTCCCCCTATTTCCTACCCTTATTTTACTTCCCTTTTGACCACCCACTCTTCTTATTCACACCATTATTTTCTTTACAGTCTATTTAAAACTACCTCCCCACCCTCTCCTTCCCTTATAATGCTTCCCTCCCCACCAGTCTATTTGTTAGACTTCTATATCCCAAAAGGCACAAATCAATTCTCTGCTCCAATGGATTGGATTGTTCTTCACTCTTTGTGTTAATTTCAAAGGATGTAAGAATTGAGTATTTCCTATCTCCAACCTCTTTTCCCTTCCAGTGTATTGATGTTCCTCCCCCTCTAGCCATGAACTTCTTTGTGACACATTTTTGCCGTCTTTTGTTTCTTTTCCCATTTCTTTTATTATTAACCCCTTTTTTAGCTCTTGTTGTAGATATACATATATACACAAACACATGTATGTGCATTTCTGCATACATGTATCTATATACATATTTATGTCTTGTCCTTTCATCCTATACAGTTTTTCACTGTTCCCTCTAAATGTATTTGTTATAGCTGCCTAGGTGATGAGAACAATTTTTAAGAGCCACCAATAACCTCTTTTCTTATAGGGATATATCATTTTAACTTATTGGGTCACTTTAAAAAATGTGTTTTTTTTTCCTTATTTTCTTTTCCCCCTCTTTTTTTCATTACCTCTTGATGATTTTCTTGAGTTCTGTACTTGGTTGGGCATTAAATATTCTATTCAGGTCTGCTCTTTTCTTTACAAATTCTTGGAATTCTTCTATTTTGTTGAATGACTATACTTTCTCCCATAAGAATATAGTCAGTTTTGGTGGGTAGTTGATGATTGGTTGTAGACCTAGTTCCCTTGCTTTCCAGAATATCATATTCCATGCCTTTTGGTCCTTCAGTGTAGCTGCATTACGATCCTGAGTTATCCTATGTTTTCATGGTATTTGAATGACTTCTTGGCAGCTTGAAATATCTTTTTCTTTGTCTGATAGTCCTTGAACTTGACTATAACATTCCTGGGTATTGTCAGTTGGGAATTATGTACAGGTGGTGATCTGTGGACTTTTTCAATCTCCACTTTTCCCTCTTGTTCTAGAATATCAGGGCAGTTTTTTTTGAATAATTTCCTGTAGTTTGATGTCCAGGCTTTTTCTTTTGCCATGGTCTTCTGATAGACCAATGATTCTTAAATTGTCTCTCCTTGAATGATTTTCTAAATCTTCTGTTTTGTGAATGAGGTGCTTCATATTTTCCTCAGTTTTTTCATTATTTTGGTTTTGTTTTATAGTTTCCTGCTGCCTTATGAGGTCACTTGATTGTAGTTGTATTCTGGTTCTTAAGAACTGGATTTCATCCCTGGCTTTTTGGTCATCCTTCTCCTTCTGGTCTGATTTTCTGTGAAGGTCACCTTTCATTCTCTTTACCACATCTTTCATCTCCTTTTCCTCATCTTTTGTTTTCTTTGCCTAATCTTTCAGCTCCTTTTTCTCATTTTCAAGCTGGTTGATTCTGGCTTTTAAGTCACTATTTTCTGTTTCCAGATGATTTATCTTAGTTTTTAAGTTCTTTTCCCTATTGTATCCAGCCTCCCTTAAATGTGTTTTGAATTGCATTTTGAGTTCTTCCAAAGCTTGTATCCAGTTTCTGGGATTTCTGTTTGATTGCTTGATATTCTCTCATCCTTCTCTGTTCCATTTGCTCTTTCTTCATTGCCTGTATAGAAGCTGTCAATTGTAATTTATTTTTTCTTTTTCTGTTGTTTGCTCATATTTACCCCTTCTTTGCTCCCTGTAGTTGTCTGTGCTCTTCCTCCTCTCACTTTTTTGGGTTTTGGGGTTTTCTGTCAGTCTCCCCTCTTAGAGATTTGTCAGGAGATATTTCAGTGCAATCTGTGGGGGAGGAGTGTTGGAGCTTGAGCTTCCCTGTCCTCTAGAGGCTTTGATTCAATTAAATCCCAGCAGTTTGGATGTTCTTGTGGAAGATGGTGGCCTAGAAGGAGCAGAAGTTCAGACCTCTGAATACCCTTCCTTATCGATCACAAACTGAATACTCCTAGGGGACTGAAAATCAAACCTAACAATGAGACAGAGCCAAGGACTCAAGACTGCTGGACTCAATTCAAAATGTTATCCCCCCCCAAGCTGGAATCCTAGAACACACGGGTTCAAGGGGAAGGCAGAAGGAAGGTCCCAGGAACCCTCCCTCCACCCACCTAGGGTGCTGAGACTCTAGCAGCAGTGGGAACTTCTGGGCGGGCAAAGGTGCTGGTCTGGAGGGTGAACCCTATGGGCAGGGCTGTGCCAAGCTCAGAGTGTCAAACACAGATATCAGGGAAGCTAGAGAGTGAGCATAGAGCTGGCATCCTGGCCAGAGCTATGGAGATCCTCTATATTTGATCCAGCCTTTCAAGAGGTTTTGGTCTCAGAGCACACCCAGCCCAAAAAAGCTGAACTTACTCCCATCAAAAGACTTCAGAGGTCAGGGAAGCCCAGGCTCCACACCCCT
The DNA here is from genome assembly GCF_027887165.1 of Monodelphis domestica. NCBI lineage: Eukaryota > Metazoa > Chordata > Mammalia > Didelphimorphia > Didelphidae > Monodelphis > Monodelphis domestica. The sequence goes on from NC_077233.1 coordinate 201,495,097, forward strand.
CGTTAATTGACTGCTGGACTTTAAATCCAATAAAAAGCCTCCAGAGGACAGGGAAGCTCAAACCCTCCAAAATCCTCCCCCAGTAACTGCACTGAAAGATCTTCTGTCAAAGATCCAAGAGGGGAGACTGACAGAAGCCCCCAAAACCAAAAAAATCAAGAGAACAGACAAATACATAGAGCAAAGAAGGGGAATAAGAGCAAACAACAGAAAAAGAAGAAATAAATTACAATAGATAGATTTTATAAAGCTAACAGAACAGTGGGGGAGGGATCAGCAAATGATAATTAAGAAATACCAGCGAATTAGATACAGGCTTTGGAAGAACTCAAAATGTAATTCAAAACACAATGAAGAGAGGCTGAAGACAATTGGGAAAAGAACTTAAATACTAAGATAAGTCATCTGGAAACAGAAGCACTTGACCTAAAATGAAAAAATAGTTCTCTGAAAGGAAAAATCAACCAGCTTGAAAATGAGGAAAAGGAGATGAAAGATTAGGCAAAGAAGATGAAAGATGAAGTAAAGGAGATGAAAGATGAGGCAAAGAGAATGAAAGATGACCTCCATAGAAAATCAGACCAGAAAGAGAAGGATGACCAAAAACCCAGGGATGAAATCCAGTTCTTAAGAACCAGAATAAAAGAACTGGAATTAAGTGACCTCACAAGGCAGCAGGACACTATAAAGCAAAACCAAAAGAGTGAAAACATTGAGGAAAATATGAAGCACCTCATTCACAAAACAGAGGATTTAGAAAATCATTTGAGGAGAGATAATTTAAGAATCATTAGTCTACCAGAAGACCATGGCAAAAGAAAAAGCCTGGACCCAATACTACAGGAAATTATTCAAGAAATCTGCCCTAGTATTCTAGGACAAGAGGGAAAAGTAGAGATTGAAATAATCCAGAGATCACCTCCTCTACTTAATCCCCAACTGACAACACCCAAGAATCTTATAGCCAAATTCAAGAACTATCAGACCAAAGAAAAGATATTACAAGCTGCCAAGAAGAAGTCATTCAGACACCATAGAACCACAGTTAGGATAGCCACACTGAAGGACCAAAAGGCATGGAATATGATATTCTGGAAAGCAAGGGAACTAGGTCTACAACCAATAATCGACTAACCAGCAAAACTGACTATATTCTTATAGGAGAAAGTATGGTCATTCAACAAAATAGAAGAATTCCAAGAATTTGCAAAGAAATGATCAGACCTGAACAGAAAATTTGATGTCCAAGCACAGAACTCAAGAGAATCATCAATAGGTAATTTAAAAAGAGGAAAAAAAGAAAAAACAAAACAAAATAAAAAAATTTAAGGGACTCAATAAGTTAAAATGATATTTATCCCTATAATAAAAGAGGTCATTGGTAACTCTTAAAAACTGTTGTTATCACATGGGCAGCTAGAAGAATTACATTTAGAGTGAATAGTGACAAACTGTATAGGCAAAAGGACAAGACATAAATAGGTATATAGATATATGCACTCATAAATACATATATATATATATGTGTGTATATTTATATATACATATATATGTGTGTATATATATATATATACAACTAGAGCTAAAAATAGAGGTTAATACTAAAAGAAATGGGAAAAGAAAGAAATGGGGGTTAATTTATAAGTCACAAAGAAGCTCATCTGGGAGGGGGGTGTAAACCTTAAAATTTCCCAGACTCTACTTTATAAGATTGGATTAAGACCATTCCCCATTTGGGCAGTGAACTCTACTTAAAGCAGGAATGTGAGAATTCTACTTTACCTACTTGGGTCTGCCCTAGGGGAAAATAAAGTTGTAAACTCTTTTCTGAACAATGAAAAGTACTTAAACCCATACTTTTCTTAAGCTAAGTACCTATAAAGGTCAAGCAACTTGTGAATTTACAAGGAACAAAGAACTGGAAAACTTATTCAGAGCTTTCCTGGTGTGAATTACTCAAAAATCCACACCTTCTTAGGTGTGGACTAAGAATGGGCGGTCCTTTAGAAACATCTACAGTGATTGGTAGATGTAAGGACTTAGGGGGGATGACAGAGGATATTTTGCCCTTAAAAATACGAGCTCAGGGAAGAGCTGGAAAGTCATTCTGAAACATTCAGATTGGAGAGACTCATTCTGAGGAGACTGATTCTGAAACATTCAGATGGAGGAGGGAGCTGGTGAAAGCAGCTGAGATGCTGCTGGCCTGGTGTCATTAGAAATCCTTACTTAGACAGATCTTATGGTGAGTTATAAAAAACTGACTGATTTTTCTTTTAAGACTCAGGTCTAGGCTATATTGTCTTGAGCACCTTCATACTTATTCCTTTCTTACTCTCTCTCTCTCTTTCTTTGATTACTCTTTGTATTGTTAATTAAAATCTCTATAAAACCCAATTGACTTGGGTATTTGAAAAATTGGGAATATTTCCCTGGTGACCACCTTATATTTGATTTTAAACCCAAGACACTGTAGTGAAACATATTTCTGCAGTCAAATTTACTCATCCTCTCTTATATCTATCACAATTTATATCTTCCACTATTTTAATCACTACAGTTTAAGACCTCAACCATTTTAAATCTCACAGGGGAGAACATCAATACACTGGAAGGGTAAAGAGGTTGGAGATAGGAAATACTCAACTCTTACATCCTTTGAAATTGACCCACAGAGGGAAGAACAATCCAATCCATTGGGGCAGAGAATAGATTTGCACCCTATAGGGGAGTAGAAGAGTAACAAACAGATTGGTGGGGAGGGAAGCATTACAAGGGAGGGAGAGGGTGGGGGGTAGTGTTAAATAGACTACAGAGAAAATAAGGGGAGGGAATCAGAAGGAAGGATGGTAGAAAGGGAAGCAAAATAAGGGTGGGAAATAGGGGGACTGATTAAAAACAAACATTGGTGTAGAAGGAAATAGTGAGAGAAGAAAAGGCAGGATCAAGAGTAGAAATCAAAATTCTGGGAAATCCACAGCTATTAATCATAACTCTGAATGTAAATGGAATGAACTCACCCATAAAACACAAGCAAATAGCAGAGTGGATTAGAAACCAAAACCCTACCATATATCATCTGCAAGAAACATACATGAGGAAGGTAGATACTCATAGGGTGAAAGTAAGATAATGGAGTCAAATCTATTGGGCCTGAACTGATAAAAAGAAGGCAGGAGTCAAAATCATGATATCTGACAAATGTAAATCTTGAAATCTCTCAGACTTGTGAATGTTAAAAATTCCCCCATTGGGGAATTCTTAATTGGAACAAATTCCCTACTGAGAAAACATTCCCCATTTTGATGTGAGAACTCGCCAGGATCAGAAATGGGAGGACCTCTACTCCACCCGTACTTAAGACTGCTTTAGGGCAGAAAACTCCTTGCTAAACAAAGAAAGTACTTGGATCCATGCTTATGGTGGGGCAAGGAGTTCTTTGAGCCAGGCCTGTTTTTGGAATTGATACAATGGGATGCTAAGTGCCTATAAAGGTGGGGCAACTTGGAAACTACTTAGACCTAAAAGGTGAAAACTTATTCAGAGGTTTTCTCTTAATGAAATTAGTGGACACCACAGCATTTTTTTTCCTGGCTTACTAAAGAGATTAATCTACTCAGCTGTGAATTCAAAATGGGCTGTCTTTTGGAAAACATCTACAGTGATTGGTAGATGTAGGGACTTAGGGGAGGTGACATGGGAGAAAAATCCCTATATAAGAAAAAGCAGAATCTCTTGAGGAGAGATATCCTTTTGGAGAAAGCCTTTTGGAGGATCTCTGATGAGGACCTCTTGGGAAGAATTTCTTGAGAGAGGCCTTTTGGAACAGTCTCTGGCTGGAAGGCTCTCTGGTGAAATCAGCTGAGATGGAGCTGGCCTGGTGTTACTAGAATCCTTGTTTAGTCAGACCTTGTGGTGAGTGTTAAAAAACTGACTGATTTCGCTCTTAAGACTCAGGTCTAGGCCATATTGGCTTGAGGCCCTTCATACTTATTCCTTTCGTACTCTCTCTCTCTCTCTTTCTTTGGTTACTCATTGTATTGTTAATTAAAATCTCTATAAAACCCAATTGACTTGGGTATTTGAATAATTGGGAATATTTCCCTGGCGACCACCTTATATTTTATTTAAAACCCAAGACACTGTAGTGAAACATTTCTGCGGTCAAAATTTACTCACCCTGTCTTATATCTAACACAATTTATATCTTCCACCATTTTAACTCACTACAGTTTAAGATCTCAACCATTTTAAATCACACACAAAGCCAAAGAAAAAATAAATCTAGTTAAAAGAGATAGGGAAGGTAATTATATCCTGATAAAAGGTAGTATAGACAATAAATAAGGAAATATCTGTACTCAACATGTATGCACCAAATGCCATAGCATACAAATTTATAAAGGAGAAACCAGTGGAGCTCAAGGGTGAAATAGATAGAAAAACTATACTAGTGGGAGACCTGAACCTTTCTCTTTCTGAACTAGATAAATCAAACAAAAAAAATAAATAAGAAAGAGGTAAGAGAAGTGAATGAAATAATAAAAAAATTAGAGTTAGTAGATATGTGGAGAAAAATAAATAGGGGCAAAAATGAACGCACTTTCTTTAAAACAGCTCATGGTACATTCACAAAAACTGACCATGCATGAGGGCATAAAAACATTGGAAACAAGTTCAAAAGAGCAGAAATTATAAATGCAACCTTCTCAGATCATAATGCAATGAAAATGATAATTAGTAAATGTACATGGAGAGGTAAATAAAAATTATTTGGAAATTAAACAATATGATTCTCCAAAACTGGTTAAAGAACAAATCATAGAAACAATTAATAATTTTATTGAAGAAAAGACAATGATGAGACTTCCTTTCTAAACCTATGGTATGCAGTCAAAGCCATACTCAGGGAGAAATTTACATCCATGAGTTCACATATTAACAAACTAGAGAGAGCAGAAGTCAATGAATTGGGCATGCACAATAAAAAACTAGAAAGTGAACAAAGTAAAAACCTTCAGATGAAGACTAAATTAGAGATCCAAAAAAATCAAAGGAGAAATTAATAACATTGAAAATCAAAGAACTATTGATTTAATAAATAAGACTAGAAGCTGGTACTTTGAAAAAAACAAATAAAATAGACAAAGTACTGGTCAATCTCATTTTAAAAAGGAAAGAAGAAAACTGAAAAAGAAAATTGACAGGATCCAAGATGAAAAGGGAGACCTCACCTCTAATGAAGAGGAAATTAAGGCAATCAATAAAAACTATTATGCCCCAAAATATGGCAACATATATGGAAATCTAGGTGATATGGGTGAATATTTCAAAAATATAAACTGCCTAAACTAAAAGAGGAATAGATTACCTAAACAACCCACATCAGAAAAAGAAGTTTAACAAGCCATCAAAGAACTCCCTAAGAACAAATCCCCAGGTCCAGATGGATACACAAATGAATTCTATCAAACATTCAAAGAAAAACCAATCCCAATATTAAAGAAACTATTTGACAGAATAGGCCAAGAAGGAGTTCTACCAAATTCATTTTATGACACACATATGTCACTGATACCAAAGCCAGGTAGGTCAAAAACAGAGAAGGAAAACTATAGACCAATCTCCTTAATTAGTATAGATGCACAAATCTTAAAAATGATACTAGCAAAAAGACTCAAGCAAGTCATCACAAGGATTATTCACTATGACCAGGTAGTATTCATACCAGGAATGCAAGGATGGTTCAATATTAGGAAAACCATCCACATAATTGACCCTATTAACAAGCAAACTGACAAAAAACACATGATTATCTCAATAGATGCAGAAAAAGCCTTTGACAAAATACAACACCCATTCCTATTGAAAACATTAGAAAGTATAGGAATAGAAGGGCCTTTCCTAAAAATAATAAACAGCATATATCTAAAACCATCAGCAAAAATCATCTATAATGGGTATAAACTCGAAGCCTTCCTAATAACATCAGGAGTGAAACAAGGATGCCCATTATCACATCTATTATTTAACATTGTACTAGAAACACTAGCTGTAGCAATTAGAGAAGAAAAAGAAATTGAAGGTGTTAAAATAGGCAACGAGGAGACCAACCTATCACTCTTTGCAGATGATATAATAGTCTACTTAAGAGTCCTAGAGAATCAACCAAAACCCTAGTAGAAATAATGAACAACTTTAGCAAATTTGCAGGATACAAAATAAACCCACATAAGTCATCAGCATTTCTATATATCTCCAACCCATTTCAGCATCAAGACTTAGAAAGAGAAATTCAATTTAAAATCACCATAGACAATACAAAATACTTAGGAATATATTTGCTGAGACAAACACAGGAAGTATATCAACATAACTACAATACACTGTTCACACAATTAAAACTAGATCTAAACAATTGGAAAAACATTGATAGCTCACGAGTGGAACGAGCTATAATAACAAAAAATGTCAATACTACCCAAATTAATCTACTTATTTTGTGCCATACCCATTCAACTACCAAGAAACTTTTTTACTGAATTAGAAAAGAACCATAACAAAGTTCATTTGGAAGAACAAAAGATCAAGGATATCCAGGGAAATCATGAAAAAAAAATGTGAAGGAAGGAGGACTTGCAGTCTCAGATCTCAAACTATACTATAAAGCAGTGGTTATCAAAACAATTTGGGACTGGCTAAGAGAAAGAAAAGAGGATCAGTGGAATAGACTTGGGGTAAATGACCTCAGCAAGAGTCTATGATAAATCCAAAGATCCCAGTTTTGGGCACCAAAATCCACAATTCGATGAAAACTGCTGGAAAAATTGGAAGACAGTGTGGAAGAGATTAGGTTTGGATCAACATTTCACACCATACACCAGGATAAACTCAGAATGGGTGAATGACCTGAATATAATGAAGGAAAATATAAGCAAATTAGTTGAAAACAGAATAGTATATATGTCAGATCTTTGGGAAAGGAAAGACTTTAAAACCAAGCAAAAACTAGAAAAAAACACAAAATGTAAAATCAATAATTTTGATTACATCAAAATAAAATGTTTTTGTACAAACAAAACTAATGTATCCAGAATTAGAAGGGAAGCAACAAATTTGGAAATGATCTTCATTACAAAAACCTCTGACAAAAGTCTAATTGCTCAAATTTATAAAGAGGTAAACCACTTGTACAAAAAAAATCAAGCCATTTTCCAATTGAAAAATGAGCAAAGGACATGAAGGCAATTTTCAATTAAAAAAATCAAAACTATTAATAAGCACATGAAAAAGTGTTCTAAATTTCTTATAATCAGAGGAATGCAAATCAAAACAACTCTGAAGTATCACCTCACACCTAGCAGATTGGCTAACATGACTGCAAAGCAAATTAATGAATGCTGGAGTGGATGTGACAAAATTAGAACATTAATTCATTGCTGTTGGAGTTGTGAATTGATCCAACCATTCTAAAGGGCAATTTGGAACTATGCCCAAAGGGAGATAAAAACTGTCTGCCCTTTGATTCAGCCATAGCACTCTGGGTTTGTATCCCAAAGAGATAATAAATAAAAAAAAATGTACAAAATTATTCATAGCTGTGTTCTTTGTGGTGGCAAAAAATTGGAAAATGAAGTGATGCCCTTCAATTGGGGAATGGATTAACAAATTGTCATATATATTGCTGAGGGAAAACTATTGTGCTCAAAGGAATAATAAAGTGGAGGAATTCCATGGAACCTGGAGCATCCTCCAGGAATTGATGCAGAGTGAGAGGAACAGAACCAGGAAAACATTGTACACAGAGACTGATACAATGTGGTATAATCAAATGTAATGGACTTCTACATTAGTGGCAATGCAATGGTCCTGAAAAACTTGGAGGAACATACAAGAAAAAACACTATTTACATCCAGAGGAAATATTTTTGGAGTAAAAACACTGAAGAAAAACAGCTGCTTGAATACATGGGTTGAAGGGATATGATTGGGGATGTAAACTAAATGAACATCCTAGTGTAAACAACAACATGGAAATAGGTTCTGATCAAGGACACAAGTAATACCCAATGAAATTGTGTGTTGGCTATGGGACGAGTGGATGGAGTGGATGGAGGGAAATAATATGATTATTGTAACCAAGGAATAATGTTCTAAATTGACTAAATAAACTTATACAAAAGGAAAAATAATGAAGTCCAGGAGTTTGTTAAGGATGGGTGTTGGAACTTAAGCTTTCCTGACCTCTCAAGACTTTTAATGAGATTATGTTCAGCTGGGTTGGGCTGGATGTGCCCTGAGGCTAAAACCTCCTGGAAGGTTGGAGCAATATGGAGGGTCTTCACCACTGTGACCAGGCTGCCATCTCTGTGCTCCCTCTTGTAACAGTTAAAATTAAGGGAGACTGAGGCAGGTAGAAATTAGTTTCTCTCTGCAAGGAGTATTATATTTCATGAGGTTTATTAAAGGTTGAGTATTTAAGAATATACAAATAAGAAAAAACTAGGCCAGAGGCCTAGACAACCTACACTATGGAAAGAGCCAAGTCTGCCCCAAAACAGAAGTCCAAAAGAGAGCTCAAAAGCCTTTGCAATCAGTTTAAATACCTTCTTGATCTCGCGCATCTCAGAATTCTGTGAGATTACAAAGCATTTTGGGGAAGTGGAGCAAGGGCTTGTGGGGATTGAAGTCCTGTATTCGAGTCTATTTTTTACATACCTCCATTTGATCGTTTAAAAAAATTAATTTTTTTCCAAAGGATCATGAAAACATAATCAATTTAAAGATTACAATAATTTGAGGATAAGAAAAAGAAAAAGAACAAAACCAATAACTGCTGGATGAATTGACAAAAAGCCAGTTAGGTGGCAGTCCCCTTTGGCATGAAAGTATGCATACAAATAAATGTTCAATCAACCATATCCAAAGTTCAATTTTGTGCATCTTGTGGTATGGAGGCTTCTTCATGGTGGCTTCTCCAATAGTTCAGTTCTGGATTCAGAGAGGTAGAATCTTCTATACCTAAAATTCTTCTCAAAAGGAATTTAAACTTTGCAATTTAAAATAATGATATTACATTCCCCCCGTTAAGAGGGTAATAAAAAAAAGGATCACTTGTGGATGCATGGCTGAGGTATGAGGTATATGATTCAATTGGCAAGAGATATTAAAAAGATATCAGAAAAATAAAAAAGAAAAGAAAAAATTTCTGGATGAAAATATAGACTATCAATGTCTTATGTGTAAAAATTCCAAGTAAAAGAAAAATAAATCTATAACAGGTTCTTCAATCAGGGCCCAATCAAAATGATCTAAGCAATGATGCATTTACCCAGTCAGTAGCCAGGACTACAGAAAGTTGCCACCCTATGAGAGGCAGAAAAGAAAGGGACCAGATTATAGAAGCCAAGTAGGAGCCAAGTTTGGGGATACTCGTCTGGAAGTATTTTCAGAGTGAGTGTGGACACAAGGAAAGCCTATGTCTTAACAACATGTTAAACACAGTAACCTTGAGTCTTCACACTAGGTTCAAGACCTTTGTATTGGCCTAGAAGTGCATCAATCCATCCCGGATTGGCTTTTCTTTGGCTCTGTGCAATGGCTCTGTTGTGTATATCTTGTTCTGGAATCAGACAGAATCATTAAGCAAAGTCCCATAATTTATTTAAATAATTAGTGGCATCATTTTTATAGTCACAAGCTTTTTAGAGCATGCATTAGCAAATGTATTTCAAACTTATAGTACTGAGAAATCAAAAAGTTAAAGAAAATCTTAATGCTGGTGACGTGCTTTAAATATAAAAAGGAGAGAAAAAATAGTATATTGCACATGCAAGAAAAATATAATAATAAAAGAGCTTTAAAAATTCAAAAATGTAGCTTATAATCATTGACACTCTGTGTCAACTAAGAAAATATAAAACGCAAGGTGTTCTCACCAAATATGAGATCCATTTCCTCTTAATATCTGGCCATGATCACTGTGAGTAGAAGGCAAATGAATTGAATACGGTTAACAATTTTTTCATTTTAAAAAATACAGTAGTACAAATATGTAGTTATCAAAATCCCCAAAATTCTCAATAGCCCAATTAATTACAATAACAAACAAACACACTTTCATATTTCACATAAGTTGCTGTATGGCATTTTAAAATCTATGAATTAATGAATATTTGTTACAATTTTTACAATCATAGCAAGTCAACCTTGGTACTTAAACATATTTTTAAACAAAGTAAAACTCATGTTTGGTTAAGAACATAATCAAGAAATCTATATATCATTCTGGTGGAAGTAAAATAGGGAGCTGAAGAGTATAAATAAAGGGACACTCCTTTTTTGGAGGCTTTTAGGGGGTACAAATGCCCTGAGATTAACTGCCCAACTTCCATTCACATATTTAGAAATGTGGGAAGGTTGGGGGTTATAAAATGTATTTCACTTCAGCTATGGGCCTTACCTTGTGGTAGGGGCAGGCAAAAATGACCAGATATTGTTAAAAAAATTCCAAAATTCATATTTAAAAAACCCTTAAAATCATTTCAGATATTTAGCATATTAAATTTTCCAAAGGTTGTTATACAATTATAACCAGTCCTGAAGTCCATCTATGTGATAATTTACAAAGTCAAAGTAGAAGGCTTTTTTTTTCCATATGGGCTTAATTACAATAATATTTGTTCAGCACAGTTATAGGGGAAAACAACATAATTTCAAAACTCAGTACATTAAAAATAAATTCAATCAACCTTCAGTGTAACAAAATAATATTCAATCCAGTAATATATGAATTTAACATCACAATGTTAAACCTTAAACAAAAGATGCAATAGAATACAAAGATTTTTATAAACCATTGGAGTTTGAAATGCCTCAAAAATTTATCCTTTAGTCTCTTTGAAGTTCTTTAGGTGTGTTTTATCCATTTAAATGTCTATTGTCAGAAGGCAGAGTGGTAAGGGCTAGGCAATGGGGATTAAGGGATCTGCTCAGGGCCCCACAGCTGGGGTGTATCTGAGGCCAGATTTTAACCCAGGACCGCATGTCTTTAGGTCTGGCTCCCAGTTCACTGAGTCACCCATTTGCCTCCCCAAAGTTAAAGTTGAATCTTTGGGCTGAATCTTTCTTCTGGCACACAGGTGAAATCAATGAAATTACCAGAACAGTGAAAAGGTATTCTTTTAAACAGCCCATTGCTATTAAGGTTCCTGCTTGAAAAATCTGTTTCTTCTCCTCTCCCTTTTTCTCTCTCCCTGCTATGATACCTCCTCCTGCCCCAGTCCATGTGGAGCCCAGGCCCACCCACGTGAAGCCAATACATTGACCTCCCCCACATCCTGCCCCCTTTTTGTTAGGATCTGGGTTTGTTGGGCATGCCGGTCACCAGGTGATTGCAATCTTAATTGAATCAGGTGGGCCAGGTGAGTGAGAGAAAGTTCAATGGGATGGGCAGGGCCGAGGCCAGAGCTGGAGCACAGACAAGCAGGGCTGAGAGTAGCAGGAGCCAGAGAGGGCCGCAGGCAGGAGCTAATCAAGATAGTTTTCTAAAAAGCATCTTGGAGAAATGTGGCTTTAAAAAATAATTATATAGGCTAAAAAAATTGAGAAGTTCTTATCCAATCTAGTGGTCGACAAAAACTGTAACAGTTAAAATTTAGGGGAGACTGAGGTAGGTAGAAATTAGTTTCTCTCTGCAAGGAATATTATATTTTATGAGGTTTATTAAAGGTTGAGTATTTAAGAATATACAAGTAAGAAAAAACACGTGCCTAGGCCAGAGGCCTAGACAAGACCTCACCTACATTATGGAAAGAGCCATGTCTGCCCCAAAAGGGAAGTCCAAAAGAAAGCTCAAAAGCCTTTGCAATCAGCTTAAATACCTTCTTGATCTCACCCACCTCAGAATTCTGTGAGATTACAAAGCATATTGGGGAAGTGGAGCAAGGGCTTGTGGGGATTGAAGTCCTGTATTCAAGTCTTTTTTTTACACTCTCAAGCTCCTTCCCCACTGCCTGTGTTTGACATTCTGAGCCTGGCATAGCCCTGCCGTCAAGGTACTCCTTCTAGACCAGCGCCTTTGCCCACTCAGCTGTTCCTGCTGCCACTGGTGACTTAATGCTCTAGGTGGGGAGGGGTTCTGAGACCTTCCTTCTTTCTTCCCCTTAAACCCAAGTGTTCTTGAATTACTGCTATTGGAGAGTATATCTTTTGAATTGAGTCCAGCAGGAGGGTTCCTTTCCTCTGTCTTGTTGTTAGGTTTGATTTTCAGTCCCCTAGGAGCATTTAGTTTGTCATTGGTAAGGAAGGGTTTTCAGAGGTCTGATCTTTTACTGCCTCTATGCCGCCATCTAGACTCTGCTCAAGTATTGTCAATTTTTAAATTATGTACTGAATACTATAAGACCTCCAAATCCTCTTGGAGTGGCTACTGCTTATATAAAAGCCACCCATTATTTTTCATGAATTTAGTATGCTTTTAACTTAATGACATGATGGTATCAGTTTCACTTTGCATTCTTCCTTGTCATTTATGAAATCAGCTAGTGATGAGAAAAATAAAATTAAAAAAAGTTAATTAGTGTTTCATATCCAGTGGGGATAAGTCCAAGTTGTTTACATGAGGACTTCTAGTTTGGAGTCAATGGCAAGTGTTTTTTGATATAATTTTCCTTTCTAAGAAAGTTAACTTGACTGTTTTAAGTGTTACTGTCCATGTTATCATAAATCACAAAAATGTAAGGAAATATTCAGCATTAGAAGCTGTTTTCTTCTACTAAAGCCCTAGGGATAGAAAGAATGACAGGCTAACATAACAAAAGGGAATATTTTTGCTGACTTGATAGAACTATTGATGAGTTAACATTTACTCTAAACAATACTCAGTGTGATTTGTAGTAAATTTGACATGGAATTTGTTTGAAATCCAACAAATTGCTTGGTTCAAAACACACCAATGTCTTTTGTTAAGAAATAAATGAGTGAAAAGAAGATTGGAATGAGAGACCTAAACTCTACTCATGGCTCATTGTGTGACTTGGGGTGAGTCAATTAACTTCTATGGACCTCAGTTTCCAACATCCAGAAAGTAGGGAATTGTATTAAGTTATCTTTCAGGATATTACTATTTTTAAAATTCTAAGGAATTGGGAATCAAATGCTAGGGTTGTATGATAGGTTTGGGGAAAGGGAAAAGAATCAGTTAGTTCATCTATAGATTGATGATACTTCTTTGTCTCTTCAACACTTCAGTTGTACATCTGGAACCTGCTTCAAATAATGAGTAAAATTTGTAGTCAATTCTTTTTCTGATTGAAAAATGTTGTTTTGATAAAACAAAGGTACCCATATTTTGGGGAATAGTATTTATTTTCCCCAATTATATGTTTCTTACAATATAGGTTGTACATATATTATATAATAAATATTGCAGTGTTCATCACATTGTAAAACAAGACACATGTTGCTTTTACCAGAGAAAAATCTATAGAGTAAATAGAGTAAAGACTGTAATGTTTCAAATTGCATTCATACTCTATTCTTTTTATATTGGTGGATATTCTTTTTTTGTTGTTGTTATGAATCCCTTGGAGTTTTCCTGAGTCTTTGTCTTGTTTATAGTAGTTAAGTCATTCACAGTTGATCATCATCCATTATTGTTATTATTGTGTATAATATTCTCTTGGTTATGCTTACTTCACTTTCTATCAGTACATATATGTCTTTCCAGGAATTTTTTGGGATCATCTTATTCGTGATTTCTTATAGCACAATGGTATTATTCCATTACTAGCATATGCTCCAACTTGTTCAGCCATTACCCCATTGATATATCCCTTCAGTGTTCAGTTCTTTGCCACATAGAGGTGCTATAAATATTTTTGTACAGGTAGGTCTTTCCCCATATCTGTACTCTCTTTTGTGAATTTCAAAACTACTCCACCCTGTTCAGACCATTCTTTGGAGGATGGGATTTAGCTATTTCCTGATCAATGACAATGGAGATACTTGGAGTAACAGAGTCAGGTCTTGAAAACTGCAATCTCCACCTTACTCAGGTAGAGATTAGGAAGAGCTGCAGCAAAAAGCTCAAGATTTAATTATTTGAGAATATGGCCCTCAACAGATATGTGCAAAAAAGGACAGACCTCTGTGCAGTCCTAGGTCAAGCTAGAGCCACCATTGGCACTTGTGAGGCACAGGAAGTGAGGTAGGGAACAGCCTCTGGAATTCTCTCACTTCCTGTGGACAGAGCTAGAGGCCAATCCTGCAAGGAGCTTGAGCAGAGAGGAGGCCCACAGACAATTTCTTTCAGATCAGTCACGTGAGTCAAGGACCCTTCTTTACCTTGGCCTTCTAGGCCTAAAAACTCCTTCTGACTCTATCAGAAGGTTGAGTTAACCTCTTTCCCTTTCTTCTTCTCTCCTCTCCCTCTCCCTTTTCTTACTCCCCTTGTGATTAAACCACCATAAACTCCATTCTGACTTGAGTGTTTCATTTAGGGAATTACATAGCTGATTTCCCTGGCGACCATAAATTAATATTTTAACAACCTTTAAAGGTGATTGTCACCACAACACTTTGGGACATAGACACAGTAGTACTATTGCTGAGTCAAAAGGTTTCCACAATTACATGTAAAAACAATTCATTAACATTTATTTTTTAAAGTTTTTAGTTTCAAATTTTTTTCTCTCCTTCCCACTCTGCCTGCCTCACTCTCTCTTCCCTCTACCTTCCTGAAATGGCAATCAATCTGAGATAAATTTTACATGTGTAATCACATAAAACATATTTCCATATTAGTCATTTTATGTAAATATCTTAAATTAAAAAAAAGAGAAGTAGAAAGAAAGTGAAATATGGTATGTTTTGATGTGCTTTCAGTCTCCTACAGTTCTTTTTCATGGGGCAGATGTGATATTTCACCATGAATTTCTGGGATTGTCTCGGATCACTGAATTGCTGAGAAGATCCAGGTCATTCACAATTTGTCCAAAAATATTATTGTCACTGTGTACAATGTTCTCCATGTTCTGTTCACTTTACTTTGTATCAGTTCACATAAGTTCAGATTTAGGAAGTCCATTTAACTCAGTTATATTCCATCAAATATATAAGACCACAAAATAAATAAATGAATATTTATTGTGCTTGTCTATATAATATTGCACTTTAATAGTTGTATCATAAAATACTCACTTATATGTCTGTGCTAAATGCTGCTGATACCTGAGCAAGCAAATAAGCCTCTCCTTGAGGAACTTGCATTCTGAGAATGAATCTCCCATTTTTTTTTAAACCCTTACCTTCCATCTTAGAATCATTACTATTTATTGGTTCCAAGGCAGAAGAGTGGTAAGGGCTAGGCAATAGTGGTCAAGTGACTTGCCTAGGATCACACAGGAGGAAGTGTCTGCAGTCAGATTTAAACCTAGGACTTCCCACCTTTAGGCCTGGCTCTCAGTCTACTGCATCATCCTGCTGCCCTCAGGAATTTGCATTCTATTAAGGGAAGATAAAACATGAAAGGAAGTGATGGTCATGGAAGTATGCTTTGGACTTAGAAGACTGACAAGAAGATGATTTTAGTAATAGGGCAATTGATTCATATGGTATTATCAGAAATGGCATTCCCTGATGATTGTTCAAAGGAAGGAGGGATGTTTGCCCTAAAGTTAGTACCAACGTGGTCTACTATTTTTGTTTTTTCTTTCTGATTCTTACTTCTACTGATAGTGATGTTACAGAGTATTATTTTTTAATAGCATCTAGCATGATAATCTATTTAAATGAATAGATAGTTCACTAATAGGCATAATAAAAAAGTGAAATTATCTCCAAATGCCTACTTTGCAGTTTAATTCCAAAGAGTGATAAGAATCATTTTAATGTTTAACCTTTTATAATCTTTTCTTAGACTGATAAGGTCTATCCAATTTTCTTTATCTGATAATTCAGGGAATTCTACTGCTTAAAAGGGGAAAAAATGATGACTCCAAATTGATTCAAAAGCAGAGAAGAGTCAAATAATTTGTGAAATGAATACCATTGCCATTTTCCTTTATATGAAAGGGAAAGCACAGAGAGAGCAGAAAAATGGGAAGAAGAAATACACACACAAACACAAACACACACATATACACAAATTCCAGATTCTTATTCTGCATATTCAGTGAACATGCATCTTTCTCTATTGAGAAATGAAGAAATATCAGTGAACTTGTTAAAACATATCCATCATATCCATGAATCTCATTTCTAACATGTTGTATAACAATTGGAAAATCAAATAGCCTCTCACTGCTCTAGGTAACTCTTAAATATTATTCGTTAAGGACCTTTCATTGGTAGAGTGAATTTTCTCATCTGGATTTTCCTTTACCTTTGAAATCACAGGTTTGATTTCCCTACCTCTTCTTTTGATTTCAACCCCTCTCTCCCAAAAGCATAAGGACTATTCTGCCAACCTATAAAATTTCTAAATATCAAATTTTGTTATTGAATGTCAAAATATTTAAGAAAAATGACACCATTTGCTATTTCATCATGATATCCTTTGACATGTAGTCAGGACTGAAGTTAGTTGGGAAACATTATACTGTTCTACAGTGCAAAAAGTGTGAGATTTGAAATCATAAGACTCTAGATCAATTCTTCATGTAGCTACTCAGTCTCCATGTGACTATGGAAAAATAGCTTACCCATTCTGAGCCTCACTGACAAGAAGAGGTCAGACTAGATAATCTCTAAAACAATCTAGCTAGGTGTCACAGTGAATAGAGTACTAGGCCTGTAAAATAAAAATCTGAGTTAAAATATATTCTTAGGAACTTACAAGTGGTATGACTGAGTAAATCACTTAAACTCTGCCCAAAAGTATTATTATAATATTTGGAATAAAAGAGGAACTATATAAATGTTTATTCCTTTTGAACTTTAAATTCTATTACCCTCTTCTTAATTTTTTATTAGATTAACCAGTCCCTTATATATTTTATCTGTTTTTTTCCCCCAAAATACCAGCTCCTACTCTTATTAATTCAATACTTCTTTTACTTTCAATTCTATTAATTTCTACTTTAATTTTTAGGATTTCCAATTTTGTTTTTGGCTGGGGATTTTTAATTTGATCTTTTTCTAATTTTTTTAAAGTTGCAAGTCCAATTTATTGATCTCCTCCCTCTTGATTCTGTTGTTATAGTCACTCAGAGAAATAAATTTTCCCCTGAGTACTTCTTTGGCTGTATCCCATAGA
Source organism: Monodelphis domestica (assembly GCF_027887165.1). Lineage (NCBI taxonomy): Eukaryota > Metazoa > Chordata > Mammalia > Didelphimorphia > Didelphidae > Monodelphis > Monodelphis domestica. The sequence goes on from NC_077233.1 coordinate 201,512,354, forward strand.
TTCTGTTTTGATGTCTCCTCATTGTCATCCTCTTTAATGAAGTCCATAATTGTTTTTATGATTTCTTTTTTGACCCATCAGTCTTGACGTATTAGATTATTTAGTTTTTAACGAACTTAAAATTTGCCTTTCCATGGACTCTGTTATATATAATTATATCACATCATGATGGGAAAAAGTTGTATTTAATATTTCTGCTTTTCTACATTTGTTTGCAATATTTCTGTGCCCTTGTACATGGTCAATATTTATATATGTACCATGTGCTGCTGAGAAGAAGGTATATTCCTATTTATACTTATTCCCCTATTCAGTTTTCTCCAGATATCTATTAACTTTATTTTTTCTATCATTTCATTCACTTCCATGTTTCTTTCTTATTTATCTTTATGTTTGATATATCTAATTCTTAAAGGGGAAGGTTGAGATCCCCCACTAATATGAGCTTACTATCTATTTCCTCCTTGAGTTCCTTTAATTTTTCCTTTAGGAATCTAGATGCTATTCCATTTGGTGCATAGATATTTAGAAATGATATTACTTCTTTATTTATAGTACTCTTTAACAAAATGTAATTTCCTTCTTTATATCTTTTAATCAGATCAATTTCTACTTTAGCTTTGTCTGATATGATTGCTACTCCTGCTATTTTTACTTTAGATGATTCATAATAAATTGTGTTCCAACCTTTTGCTTTGAATCTGTGTGTATCACCTTGCCTCAAATATATTTCTTGTAAACAACATATAATAGGATTCTGTTTTTAATTCACTCTGCTATCCACTTGTTTAATGGGTGAGTCCATCCCATTCACATTCAGTGTTATGATTACTGTGTATTGCCCTCCATCATGTTGTCCCCTTTAAATTCTGCTCTGTTTCCTTTCTCTCTGTTCTTCCTCACCAGTGTTTTGATTTTTGTCACTTCTAAGTTCCATTATCCTAATTTACTTATAAAAGATGAATGATTAGTTAATGATAAAACAAAAGCAAGAGAGTGATTTTCATGGAAGAGTGCTTTAGACATAGAAGAAAGACAGGGAGATGATTGGAGTAATAGGGCAGTTGATTAATAGGATATTATGAGGAATGACAATCTCTGATGGTAGTTCAAAGGAAGAAGGGATGTTAATTTAAAGTTAGTGCCAACTTGCTTTATTGTTTTTTTCTTCTGACTGATACTCTTCTACTGAAAGTTAAAGTACATATTATATTTTGTCATCTTTTTGCCACTCTAAAAATTGTTACTCAACAGATTGTAGAAACGGATTTTTGTTTGTTTTACCTCTCTTAAATTCATGACTAAAATTAAAAATTGCAGAAAGAATCTTACACATTAGATTGATAGTATCTCTATTTCTATTTTGACTGGAAATACTAGAAGAAAGAAACTTCTAATACACAGATACTTGAAATTCAGCCAAAATGAAAAGATAATGCTTTCCTAGTTTTGGGACAGGTTGAGGTTTAGTTACAGGTTAGCACTGGGGATTGTATCTAAGAATATAAATTGACCCACCCTTCCAAATCCTTCATATTGTTGTATAAACCATTTATAATGTTATTCCTTATAATTTACCTTCAGTCCTTGAAGAACATGACACAGAGGGGGCTTATACACAATGAAGAATAAGGTTGCAGACATAGTAATCTCCTGGGAAGATTATGCCTAGGATAAATGGACTTTTAATTTCTAAAAGTGGAACTTTCATTTCTCATTTTTTAAATTGTTGCTATTTAATTGTTTTCAGTCATGTCTAGCTGTTTGTGATACCATTCAGGATTTTCTTGGCAAAAATACAGGAATGGTTTGCTGTTTCCTTCTCCAAGTCTTTTTCCCCCCTAGACAAGGAACTGAGGCAAATAGGAGTAAGTGTTTTGCCTATGGTCACACAGCTAGTTAGTGTCTGAGGCTCAATTGGAAATCATGAATATGAAAGAGATCACAGATTTAGAGTTAAAAGGACATTGACCAATCTTTTAGCTTAGCTCTCCCTTTTAGAGACAAATGAGCTGAGAACCACAGGGGGTAAGCACTTGTGTCAAGGTCACATAGGTGGTAAACAGCAGAGCTGGGATATGAACCCAGGTATTTTGATATTTAGAGCCATTTTTTTCCGCAGGTATGAAGAGAGTCTCTAAAAAGTGAAAGGAAATTGACAATGACTCCAACCTCTATGCTTAAATATTGTCTTGACTTCTTTTGGTTCAGATAGAGGAATTAATTGCCATGTTAATCACCACATATGCTTGTTTTCAAACCCTCAGAGAGTTGTAGGCAAAGTGGCACATGTGGGATAAATTTTATTTACTTCTGTCCAATGGAAATAGTCTCTCTCTCTCTTGCTTCTATGTGGAAATAATTATTGTTACACTATCTCTGTAGAATCTGTGATCACTGGAAACTTGGAGTTAGAAATAGCAAACCAAGTATGAAGACAGGTGTTATGGATTTATTTTTTCCTTCATAGTAAATGTTTTGAATATCTGAATCCTGCATTTTAAAATATTGATTAAAATCATCTTTGAAATATTTGAAATAAAGCTTGGAAAACTGGTTTTAAAAAAGTAAATACATAATCAAAGAAAATATATGCTGGAAAATATAGCACTGCATATTTTAGAAAACAATAGATATCAAATAGCCATAAGAGAATCTACATTTAAGTTGATATTTTCAAAGTGGAAAATACATATCATTTGTTCTTTTTTTGGTGGCAAAGAATTGAAGATTGAGGGGATGCTTATCAGTTGGGGAATGATTAAAGAAATAGTGGTGTATAAATGTGATGGCATATCATTGCATAATAAGAAACGATGGGCAGGATGATTTCATAAAAAACTTGGAAAGATATGAGTTCATACGAAGTGAAGTGAGAAGAACTGGAAGAAGAGTATTGTATATAGTAACAACAATAATTTAAGGATTATCAACTATGAAACATTTAGTTACTCTGATTAGGAAAATCATACAATTCCAAAGGACCCATAATAAAGAATGCTATTCATATCCAGAGACAAAGGACTGATGAACTCTGGAAAAAGAATAAAACATAATTTTTCAACTTTATTTTTATTTTTTCTGTCATTTCTTTTATATATATGGAAATATGTTTTGCAGGACCTCAAACATATATTTGATGGTAAGTTACTTATCTTCTCAAGGTGGATATAAGAGGAGAGAATTGAGAACTTAAATTAAAAATGAATATTTATTTTGTTTAAATGCAAATGGGAAATATTTAACAAAATAACAAAAAAAGAGTATATCTGTATACAGACACATATATGTAGTTTTTAAGTATAAAGAACTTTTTCTAGAGTATTTTAATTCATGGTATAGCCATCTCTTACTTTATAGAAAATATATTTTTAAACAGAAAAATAAAACATTTCTTGATGTAAATAACTATTTCCTATATCGAGTTCTAAAAAAACAAGAAACCTGGAGTCCTCCTATAATGATGAACATTATAAGCTCTTACTATCAAGACTCACAAGGGGCCACATTTTACATTTGTCCTTTTATAATTTGTTGATAAATTTCCTGTTCAGAAATTTTTAGGTCCCATCTCCCCTCTTCTCCATCAGATCATACTATCTAGTCCCATCCTCTCATTTTATAGATGAGACAGTGCTCATTCACTATACTCATTCAGCACAGGTCCTCATTCAGTCAAATATCATTTATTGAATAGTGCTGGGCACTGTGCTATGTTCTGGGGATGCAAAGAAAGATAAAGCAGAACACAGCCCGCAAACATAAAAACAAAGACAAAACAACAGTTTCTATTTTCAAAGAATTTTCAGTCAAAAGAGAAAGACAATATGCAGGCAAATATATATAAACTATAGTTTTAGTCCAACTGAGTTTAATTACTTGCCCAAGGTCACAGAGTTCATCATAAGCAGCACTGGAAACTGATATTCAGTCTTCCATTTCTTTTCAGAGTCAATGTGGCATGTGGGATAGATTGCTGGACTTGGATTAAGAAGACCCAAACTCAAACTCCATCTCTGAGGTTTATTTCTTATAGCACCCTGGACATTCAATTAACCTTCATGCCTCAGTTTTTTTTTTTTTTCATGTAAAATGATGGGGTTGGACTACAAGGCCTTTGAGGTATAGCAATAAATCTAAGATTATCTAAGATTCTATGATCTCTCCGTACCCCCAAAACTCTCTCCAAGACCAATTTACAAATAAGATATTGATCTACACTACTAGACTGCATATTCTACAATGTTTTCCTACAAAGATCTGAGCACAGATTCAACTCCCAACTCCTTCTCCCCCATCCCCAAACTCCCATGGCTCAACTTAAGTCAATAGTACAATGTGTCAGTCTAAAGAGCTCAAGAGATTTTAGGTTTTGAAGGAGGGAGGTCATAGTCCTGCTTACTCTGACCTAGTCACATATAAAAGTTGTAAAAGATAAATTAGATCACGTTAAGTCCCCAAAGCCAAGAAATATCCCTTGTTTGAACCAGGGAAACAGTTATATTTCTCAATAGTCCTCCTATTCAATGTAGCACCAGTTTACATTTTAACAGGTTTAAGGAGGCAATGGATAAAGTAATAGTGAAAAAATGTGAAGGGTATTGTAATATTTTGTAATTTTTATTAATCATTCTAAAATATTTTACCTCCTAATTGTTCTTATGATTTTACATTGATATGTTTATCATATCAAAACTAATTGTCAAGGTTCCCTTTATATGAAAATGTATTCATTCTCCTCAGAATACTGTACTTTGTTCTAGGCCTCATATTTTAGGAAGGGCATAAGCAACCCAAAGCATATTCACAATCAATATTATACATGCCAGTGTGCAGCTATGCTGACAGGGAATCTGTTGGAGAAATTGAGAATATCTAACTTTGAGAAGGGAATGAAGAAGGCCAGTAAGTCTGCCTGTAGGTAGTTGGGATACTGTTATGATGGCAGGGGGAGGGGGAAAGATAGGAAGTTCTTCTTGGTCTCAGAGGACAGAAGTTGAAATGATGGGAAGTCCCATTGGCCAAGGAATAAGATGCAGGAAAAAATTATGAGAGAAAATAAAAAGGAAAGTGGGTAAGTAGAATTTTTTCTTCCAGAGATCTTTAAATAAAGGATATCTGACCACTTGCTGGGATGCAGAAACAACTGCTGTTTATGAAAGGGTTATATTATATGGCCTCTGAGGTCCCTTTCAAATCTGATGTTTCATAATTCTGTGCTTTTTTAAATTGCCTATATATTTTGGTTTGGGCACTTTTTAATCTGATGCAAGGAGAGAACCATTGAGAGATGAACAGCAAAAGGAAAGGAATCTAAAACTGTTATGCAATTAAATAGATCATTTTCTATTCAGAGGTAAACTTGGGAAGTGAATGGAAATCACTCCCATAGCCCTCTCAATCAGAGACAGAGAGCAATTTGTTTTATAATGTGATCTTATCTAAAAAAAGCATAGAGGGCTCTCTGCATTGATGAGGCTATGGAAATGTTGAGATATATATGTTTATACATAGTTTATGCTTTATTAAATTTCTTAACCAATATATAGATATACATATATGTATGCATAGTAATGCAGTTAAATATACCTTTAAATATTATCATAACTGTTTATTATTCATGATAAAAGAACATTTGACAGTATGCTTTTTTCCCAATCATTTCAGACTATAAATTTTTCACTTTGTTTGTCCAATTTTGGGCATTTACTGCCATCTAGTGGAAACAATTAGGTTTTCTTTTTTTTCCCCCTTATACATTCTTTTTGACATGTTGATGGACATTTATTGAAAATTGTACTGGTGTGAAGGACTGTAGTAGGAAACAGAAATTAAAATGACATTATTGTGTTTTCCCTCAGAAAGTTTCTAGAGTATTAATGAAGAAATTATGTATGCATTTTTAAAAATACCTTTTATCCAATATCTTGTCAAATGGGCCTGTCATTTCATTTCCAGTGAGGAAACTCCCTCTTCCAATGTGTTGATACTTTCTCTATAACTCATAGTCTTAGAGAGTACTCTAGAACACTAAGAGACTAAGTGATTCCCCCTGAGGTAAGTATGTATCAGATACAAATCTAGACAAATTCTTTAGCTTTAAGTCATTGAACACATTGCCTCAAAGTAATATATGAATACATATTGACTATGACATAATATCTATGATCTAAAGAACAAAAAAGAACCTCAGAATGATTGGATATTAAAAGTACCTTCAAGAGACATGAGCTATGATTCTGGCTCTGCTTCATATATAAATGACCTTAGGAAATGTAATTTCCCTTTCTAGACCTGGGTTTCCCCATTTATAAAATATAGGGATGAATTGGGCAAAATCTAAGGTCCTTTTAAAACTCTAATCATATTATCTTAAAGATTAAAAGGTATTTTCTTCTCTGAAACTTTTTATAATCCCACTTGCTTAGTGTTATAAATATGAAAATTACAAACCAGAAAAGAAGTTAGATATATTTGTACACCCACCCATCCATATATGTGCACACACATGTACATTTATGTGCTATATATGTGTGTATACACACATAGGTTCTCTGATGCCACTCTCTGAGGGCTAGGTCTGTTATATCTTAGGTCCTTCTCTGCCAACCCAGAGTTATTCAGGACTCTAAAGGGGTTGAAGAATCTCTTTTTCTACTGTAAAAAGGAATTCTTTATTCCTTTTCTATAATTTAATGGGGGACTTGGAGGTCCTCTTATCCTAGAAATGTGTAGGATTAATCAGCCCACAGTGTCAGGAAGTAGAAACCATCAAGGTAGGAAGGAGGAAAAAAGGAAGTGAGGTAGGAGACAGTTACAAAAGGAGCCTAGCTTCAGTTGGTTGGCCTGTCAGTTGCTGACAGTTGCGGTCTGTCAGTTGCTGACAAGGCTGGCAGTTGTGTGAAAGTTGGCTGCTGGGCATGAATTGGTTGTTGGTTGTTGGTTGCTGGTGGTGTGGGTTGGTAATTAGTTGGAGGTTGGCATTTAGTTGCTGGAATATAAAGGTGGGCCAGAGCTTACTGAGAGGACTCTTGACCTTACCCTTTAGAGGGATTTTTTTGCCTTTTGGGTTTTTGGCTTTTGGTTTGGGTCATGGGTTTTTTCCCCTTCCTTGGTGTTGATAGAACTAATTGGGGTTGGATTAAACACTGATTGCTTTGGTTTTGATTGGGCTGGATTGGATTGGAACTTTTTGGGGTGGTTGTTATTAGTGGTAGTTATAGGCAATTATAGGTAGATATAGATAGTCTTAGATAGTAGTTATAGGCAATTATATGCAGTTATAAGATAACTAGCATAGAGATTAGGAAAATTTCTTTCTCTACCTCTTTCCTATATTTCCTTCCTTTATTATATTCATTTTACTATCTCTTTTAATAAAACTAAATTGTTGATCATTAAAAGTTGCTAGAAGTTTTCCTTTCTCTGGTTTAAAGGGATAATATTAATTTATAATTCTACTATATTCTCATTAAAATTTAAATTATTAAAAGCTGCTCTCTTGTTAGAACTCCTAATTAAACCCTTATACTACTGTTGTCTTAAGGGAGACCCACACTGCTTGTTTCCCTTCACATTTAAGAACTCGGTAATTAGTAAACTATTTCCATTTACCCTTTTGACATTGGATTGACCTCATTTATTTATTTCAAAGATGTTTATTTTATTTCAAAGATATTTATTTAAAAGATATAGCAAGAACAAATATACAAACACTCACCTAACACTTTGGGGGTATATTACCTCAGTGTCTGAGAAGAGGAATTTAGTTCAGTTCCTACATAGCATTTCTTTCACTAAATAAAAAAGCCCTGCTGGACTACTCTCCTCAGGCCCTGTAATGCCTTGTTTGGATTCCTAGACTCATAGATCTCTGAGGTTTGAACTTCCAGGATGGACAGTGTATTCCCTAAACATATAGATTATCAAAGCACCAAGAAAATAGGAAAAACCTCAGGTAAATTTCTTGGGCCCATGTGGAATGGGGAGTGGGGGAGAAAGTAGAAACAAAAGATGTTCCTCAGACCTTCCTCCTTATCACTTTGTGTAAGTGGGTGTCAGTGAAGAAATCTGTTACTCTTAGATTAGAATGAAGAAAAAGCCTCCTGATCATAACCATTCAGATTGCTTTAAAGATGTAGTAATTTCTAGTCACATAGCCAGTGGAAAGAAGGATATGCCCAACCATGTGGTACGCCAACATAAAACATCCATGCTTTCTCCAATTTTCCACTCTCATAGATGAAGTACTTATTTATTTATGTATTTATTTATTTTTGCTATAGCAAAGTGAATTCTATATGAGCTTAAGATTTATTTATTTCCCTTTTAGAAGAGAAGGTGACCGGACTTGCAGAATACCTTTCTAAATAGGTCATACAGGCCAAGAAGAACTCCTGAGGGCAAACAAAAAATAAGTAAGATATATATGGAAAAGAAAGAAGTAAAAGAATCTGAAAAAGCAGAAGTCATGACTAGGTCAGAAGGGGAGGCAGTGGGAAAATTTCAAGCAGCAGATGAATGAAATATCACTGGATTTGAAGCTAAAAGCAAATAAACCAAAAACTAAAACAAATTGAAGACTCTTCTGAAAGAAAGGGTAGCTAGATGATCTTAGGAGAAGCAACTAAGCAACTGCTTGTCCTTTAAAGAATGATAAACATAATGATACATAAGTGTCAGATGAAGGATCATCCAATACAGTCATAAAGGGAAGACCCAGATAATGGTGATTGATGTGTCCTTTTTGGTTTCACCTATTTGCTCTCCTGATAGCAATAGGTAGATATATTATTTTTGGAGTAATTTCACTTACAAGGCGTGATAGAGAACCTTCTCAGACCAGTCAAAATGGGTGACTCTCATGGCTTCAGATGATATTACTGGAAGGAAACAAGAATGGTTATGAAGCCATTTCCAAGAAATTTAAGATCTTAGGTAAAAGTAATATTTTGGTCACATGCCTGTTGAAGGTGAAGGGCTCAGAAAAGAAAAACTATATTTATAAAGTGAACAAATCTTTATGAAATGGGATATGTATTTCTGAATCTTGGCTTAGAATACATAAATGATAGTCCCCTGGATGGTTTATACTTAACAAATGTAGGTAAAATTATTTGAATAGTGCATTACAAACCAATCAACCAGACTATATATTGAAAAATAATGGGGGGAGACTTGCAACTAAGATACTGAAAATATAATAGAAGCTTTGTATCATAGATTTAGAGGCAGAATATATCTTAGAGGCCATCTATTTAAGCCCAGGTGGCACTACAGGCAGGGTGCTGGAACTGGAGTTAGGATGACTTGATTTCATGTCTCATCTCAGAAATTTATTAGCTGTGTGACTCCAGGCAAGTCAGTAACCTCTGTCTGATTTATAAAATGGAGACAATGATAACACTTACTTTGCAATGTTGTTGTGAGGATCAAATGAGATAATATCTGTAAAGCATTTAATATAGTGCCTGGCAATTAATAGGTGCTTAATAAATGTTTTTTTTTTTGCTTTCTCCATTAAAACAAGATAATCTAGAAGTCCTAATGGACAAAAAACAATTAGACCACATAAGTTTCACTTAGATTTAGTAGGTTGAAACCTGTCCAGGGTATGGCTTTTTATGAGTATATTTTATTTAAAAGAAATGAAAATTCTAATGAAATGAAATGTTAGAGGGATAAAGTTATAAAGTCTTATAGTTAGTTTAAAAATGTACTTCATGGCTTCTGGGTAATCATGGCTGCAATCTAGATGCCACACGCTTCGTCTCCCCAGCACCAAACAAAATAGACTACATCAAAGGAGCATAAAAATCACCTTTGGCGGAACAGGACTCCCCAGTATCCCACAAAGGAGAAGGTACGTGGGGCTTGACCATTTCCACACTATAATAAGAAGGAGGCAAAGCTTGCACAGAAAAGTGAACTGAGCCGACCTTCCCCCACCCCACCTCCCCCACCAAACCAGAGTGAGCTACCTGAGTGCTCACCGAGACAGCGAGTGAGTGGGGAACATCTCTGTCTGTGGGGGGGGGGCACTCCAGGGTTCTTGGGATCTGGGGACTGCCAGGAAAAAACATCTCAGGGCGGTTTCACTGGAGAACCCGGCGCTGATTAAGGGGGTCAGTGGAGCTGTACTTGGGGCGGCTGCGCTGAACATCTCCAAGGAGCTAAACATCAGGGGCGGACCACAGGCTGATTATCTGGGCAGAGTTGAACACCTGGGCAGTGTGGCTGTGATCAGGGACCCAGCACTCTAAGAAACCTCGGAGGCTGGGAAGAATTAGTCTGAAGCAACCTAAATTCACAGAAAAACCGCCCATATAACCCAGACCCCAGACCAAAAAGGAAAGGGGAATAAAACCACCAAAGGGATGGCTCACATGGCCCAAAATCAAGCCTCCAGGAAGAAAGGGAAAAAAAGTGACTATTGAAAACTTTTATGGTGGAAGTACCCAAGGAAAAGAGGAGAATGAGGAGGAAATAAAAAAAAAATCAGAAAATGCCTCCCAAAATGGAAACTATCAACAAGCTCTGGAAGATCTCAAACTGGAACTTATCCAAAAGATGGAAACCTGGAAAGAAAAATGGGAGAAAGAGATCAGCAGTCTGACAGATAAGACTGCTCAATTGGAAAAAGAACTCAAAGCATCCAATAGAAGGGCAGACAAAGCTGAAAAGCAAAACCAGTCCCTAACGACCAGAATCAAGCAACTCGAAGAAAGCGAGATGATAAAACAGCAAGAATCAATAAAGCAAAGCCAAAAAAATTAATGAATTAGAAGAAAACATAAAATATCTCACTGAGAAGGTCACAGATCTCGAAAACAGAGGAAGAAGAGAAAACCTCCGAATTATCGGTCTCCCAGAAAAACCAGAGATAAACAATAAACTCTATATTATTCTACAGGAGATTATAAAAGAAAATTGCCCCCACGTTCTGGAGCAAGGGGGAAAAATAGAAATAGAAAGGATTCATAGAACACCTTCTATACTAAATCCCCAAAAGGCAACCCCTAGGAATGTAATTGCCAAATTCAAGAGCTTCCAAGAAAAGGAGAAAATCCTACAAGAAGCCAAGAAGTGGAGCTTCAGATATAAGGGGGCTTCCATAAGGATCACACAGGATTTAGCGGCTGACACACTAAGAGACAACAAAGCATGGAACACGATATATAGAAAGGCAAGAGAGCTGGGTCTCCAACCAAGAATCAACTACCCAGAAAAACTGACTATATACTTCCAGGGGAAAGTATGGGCATTCAACAAAATAGAAGATTTCCAAGCATTTGCTAAGAAAAGACCAGAGCTCTGTGGAAAGTTCGATATCCAAGCACAGAAAGCAAGAGAAAGATGAAAAAGTAAATATGAAAGAAAGGGAAAAGGAGATAAATCTTATCTTTTTCTTTAAGTCAAACTCTCTTCTATAAGGACTACATTTACATCAAATTATATATATATATTAATATGTGGGGAAAATGTTTTGTGTAACTCTCATAAATTGTAGCATCATAAGAGTAGTTAGAAGAAACATGCATAGGGAAAGATTGGGGCATTAAGAAGATTTGGGGAAAGTGGGGGCAAAGAAAGGAAAAGGGAGGGGGAACCATTGATAATACTAAGATTAACTTCAAGAAATAGCGGGGGACTCAATAGAAAAATCTTTCCCATATAAAGATACACATGGGAAGGGGAGGGGGAAGAACTCTCATATGAGAAGGAGAGGAAGAGAGTGTGAAGTGGAATTACTTAAACCTTACTCTCAGTGAAATCAAATCTGAGAGGGAAGAACATCTAGATCCAGTGGGATCCTGAATTCTATCTTATCCATTAGGGCAAGAAAGAAAGGAAAATTAAGGAGGGAGAGGGGGGAGGGAGTATAAAAAGAGAGGGAAGGAGAGGGGGGAGGGGGAGAGAACAAAAAAGAGAGGGGCTAGAAAGGGAAGCATCTCAAGGGAGGGTACTAGGGGGACTGACCTAAAGTAAATCACTGGTTCAAAAGGAGAAAGCTAAAGAAGAAAGGTCAGAACTAGGGGAATATATCAAAATGCCAGCAAATCCACAAATGACAATCATAACTTTGAACATGAATGGGATGAACTCACCCATAAAATGTAGACAAATAGCAGATTTGATTAGAACCCAAAGCCCTACTATATGTTGTCTTCAAGAAACACATATGAGACGGGTTGACACTCACAAGGTTAGAATTAAAGGTTGGAGTAAGACCTTTTGGGCCTCAACTGATAGAAAGAAGGCAGGAGTTGCAATCATGATATCTGACAAAGCCAAAGCACAAATAAACCTGATCAAAAGGGATAGGGAAGGTAAATATATTCTACTAAAAGGGAGTATAGACAATGAGGAAATATCACTAATCAACATGTATGCACCAAATGGTATAGCGTCCAAATTTTTAATAGAGAAACTAGGAGAATTGAAGGAGGAAATAGACAGTAAAACCATATTAGTGGGAGACTTGAACCAACCACTATCAAATTTAGATAAATCAAGCCAAAAAATAAACAAGAAAGAGGTAAAAGAGGTGAATGAAATGTTAGAAAAATTAGAGTTAATAGATATATGGAGAAAAATAAATAGGGACAAAAAGGAATACACCTTCTTTTCAGCACCACATGGCACATTCACAAAAATAGATCATACACTAGGTCACAGAAACATGGGACTCAAATGCAGAAAAGCAGAAATAATAACTGCAGCCTTTTCAGATCACAAGGCAATAAAAATATTGATCGGCAAGGGTACATGGAGAGCCAAATCAAAAATTAATTGGAAATTAAATAATATGATACTCCAAAATCGGATAGTTAAAGAAGAAATCATAGAAACAATTAATAATTTCGTTGAAGAAAATGACAATGGCAAAACATCCTTTCAAACCTTATGGGATGCAGCCAAGGCAGTACTTAGAGGAAAATTCATATCCCTGAGTGCATATATTAACAAATTAGGGAGGACAGAGATCAAGGAATTGGAAATGCAAATCAAAAAACTTGAGAACAAACAAATTAAAAACCCCCAGAAGAAAACCATACTAGAGATCTTAAAAATTAAGGGAGAAATTAATAAAATCAAAAGTGACAGAACTATTGAGCTAATAAATAAAACTAGAAGCTGGTACTTTGAAAAAACAGACAAAATAGACAAAGTACTGGTTAATCTAATTTAAAAAAGGAAAGAAGAAAGGCAAATTAACAGCATCAAGGATGAAAAAGGGGCTCTCACCTCCAATGAAGAGGAAATTAAGGCAATCGTTAAAAACTACTTTGCCCAACTATATGGCAATAAATATACCAACCTAGGTGATATGGATGAATATTTACAAAAATATAAATTGCCTAGAGTAACAGAAGAAGAAATAGTTTTCTTAAATAATCCCATATCAGAAAAAGAAATCCAACAGGCCATCAAAGAACTTCCTAAGAAAAAATCCCCAGGGCCTGACAGATTCACCAGTAAATTCTATCAAACATTCAGAGGACAGTTAATCCCAATACTATACAAACTATTTGACATAATAAGCAAAGAGGGAGTTCTACCAAACTCCTTTTATGACACAAACATGGTACTAATTTCAAAGCCAGGCAGGCCAAAAACAGAGAAAGAAAATTATAGACCAATTTCCCTAATGAATATAGATGCAAAAATCTTAAATAGGATACTAGCAAAAAGACTCCAGCAAGTGATAAGAAGGGTCATCCACCATGATCAAGTAGGATTTTTACCAGGGATGCAGGGCTGGTTCAACATTAGGAAAACTATCCACATAATTGACCACATCAACAAGCAAACCAACAAGATCCACATGATTATCTCAATAGATGCCGAAAAAGCCTTTGATAAAATACAACACCCATTCCTATTAAAAACACTAGAAAGCATAGGAATAGAAGGGTCATTCCTAAAAATAATAAACAGTATATATCTAAAACCATCAACTAATATCATCTGCAATGGGGATAAACTAAATCCATTCCTATTAAGATCAGGAGTGAAGCAAGGATGCCCATTATCACCTCTATTATTTGACATTGTATTAGAAACACTAGCAGTAGCAATTAGAGAAGAAAAAGAAATTGAAGGCATTAAAATAGGCAAGGAGGAGACCAAATTATCGCTCCTTGAAGATGACATGATGGTCTACTTAAAGAATCCTAGAGATTCAACCAAAAAGCTAATTGAAATAATCAACAACTTTAGCAAAGTGGCAGGATACAAAATAAACCCACATAAGTCATCAGCTTTTCTATATAATTCCAACACAGCTCAGCAGCAAGAACTAGAAGGAGAAATCCCATTCAAAATTACCTTAGACAAAATAAAATACTTAGGAATCTATCTCCCGAGACAAACACAGGATCTATATGAACACAACTACAAAACACTTTCCACACAACTAAAACTAGACTTGAACAATTGGAAGAATATTAACTGCTCATGGGTAGGACGAGCCAATATAATAAAAATGACCATCCTACCCAAACTCATCTATCTATTTAATGCCATACCCATGGAACTTCCAAAAATTTTTTTTACTGATTTAGAAAAAACCATAACAAAGTTCATTTGGAAGAACAAAAGATCAAGGATATCCAGGGAAATAATGAAAAAAAAAATACAAAGGAAGGGGGTCTTGCAGTCCCAGATCTCACACTATATTATAAAGCAGTGGTCATCAAAACATTTTGGTACTGGCTAAGAGACAGAATGGAGGATCAGTGGAATAGACTGGGGGCAAGCAACGTCAGCAAGACAGTATATGACAAACCCAAAGATCCCAGCTTTTGGCACAAAAATCCACTATTTCATAAAAACTGCTGGGAAAATTGGAGGACAGTGTGGGAAAGATTAGGTTTAGATCAACACCTCACACCCTACACCAAGATAAATTCAAAATGGGTGAATGACTTGAACATAAAGAAGGAAACTATAAGAAAATTAGGCGAACACAGAATAGTATACATGTCAGACCTTTGGGAAGGGAAAGACTTCAAAACCAAGCAAGACTTAGAAAGAGTTACAAAATGCAAAATAAATAATCTGGATTACATCAAATTAAAAAGTTTTTGTACAAACAAAACCAATGTAACCAAAATCAGAAGGGAAGCAACAAATTGGGAAACAATCTTCATAAAAACCTCTGACAAAGTTTTAATTACTCAAATTTATAAAGAACTAAATCAATTGTACAAAAAATCAAGCCATTCTCCAATTGGCAAATGGGCAAGGGACATGAACAGGCAGTTCTCAGCCAAAGAAATCAAAACTATTAATAAGGACATGAAAAAGTGCTCTACATCTCTTATAATCAGAGAGATGCAAATCAAAACAACTCTGAGGTATCACCTCACACCTAGCAGATTGGCTAACATGACAGCTATGGAAAGTAATGAATGCTGGAGGGGATGTGGCAAAGTGGGGACATTAATTCATTGCTGGTGGAGTTGTGAATTGATCCAACCATTCTAGAGGGCAATTTGGAACTATGTCCAAAGGGCGATAAAAGACTGTCTGCCCTTTGATCCAGCTATAGCACTGCTGGGTTTGTACCCCAAAGAGATAATGGAGAAAAAGACTTGTACAAGAATATTCATAGCTGCACTCTTTGTTGTGGCCAAAAAATT
Source organism: Monodelphis domestica (assembly GCF_027887165.1). Classification (NCBI taxonomy): domain Eukaryota; kingdom Metazoa; phylum Chordata; class Mammalia; order Didelphimorphia; family Didelphidae; genus Monodelphis; species Monodelphis domestica. The sequence continues at coordinate 201,528,001 of NC_077233.1, forward strand.
GGAAAACGAGGGGATGCCCGTCAATTGGGGAATGGCTGAACAAATTGTGGTATATGTTGGTGATGGAATACTATTGTGCTAAAAGGAATAATAAAGTAGAGGAATTCCATGGAGACTGGAACAACCTCCAGGATGTGATGTAGAGTGAGAGGAATAGAACCAGGAGAACATTATACACAGAGACTGACATATTGTGGTATAATCGAGGTGATGGACTTCTCCATTAGTATCAATGCAATGTCCCTGAACAATCTGCAGGGATCTAAAAAATACTACCCACAAGCAGAGGATAAACTGTGGGAGTAAAAACACCGATGAAAAGCAACTGCTTGACTACAGGGTTGGAGGGGATAAGACTGAGGAGAGCCTCTAAATGAACACTATAATGCAAATTCCAACAACAGGGAAATGGGTTCCAGTCAAGAACACATGTGATAACCCGTGGAATCATGCATCAGCTATGGGAGAGGGAAAGGTGGGGGGGAGGGGAGGAAAAGAAAATGATCTTTGTTTCCAGTGAATAATGTATGGAAAGACCAAATAAAATAATGTTTAAAAATTAAAAAATAAATAAATAAATAAAAAATGTACTTCATGAATACAAAATTGGAGACGTACAAGTAGAAAGCTCCAATTTTGTATTCATGAAGTACATTTTATTATCTCCAAAACTCAATGTGAATTATAAATGTCATATAGGATCAAAAAAAGCTGGTGCCAATTTGGATTGAATTATGTGAGGAATCCAAGAATAAGCATCTAGGAATAAGAAAATTAAAGACTCACTCTACTCTGTCCAAATAAGACCACAGTTGTAGAATTGTGTTCAGGTTCAAACCAAGTCTTTAACTTTATGAACTGAAAAGTGTCTATAAGAGGGCAACTGGAATGGTGAAAGATTTCAAAATCATTTCACCTGATTTCTAGTGGAAGGAACTTGACATATTATGCCTTGAGAAATCTCAGGAGGACCATGATCACCATCTTCAAGTATAGGAGAGGCTGACATGTGCAAGAAAAATTGACCTGTTCTATTGTCTCCGATAGAGCAGAAGTAGGAGTAATGGGTAGAACTATCGAAGAGAAAAACAGAATATTGGTTTGCTATAGGAACATTTTTTAACCATTAGAGTTATTCAGGCACTTAGCACACTGCCTCTCAAGATAATAGACAGTGTCTTTGGAAGTCTTAAAGCAAAGGCTAACTGACCACTTATTGATTTCATCTTAGCAGATTCCCCCTCCTCCCCCCATTATGGATAGGACTAAATTACTGATGATGATCCTTCCAACCCTGAAATTTTCTAAGTCTGTGATTTATTTATTGCTTCTGTGTTTTATTCTTTGATCAAATCATTATTTAGAATGCATTTATTTTCCATTCCAGTCCAAATCATTTAAATAATTTTCCTCATTCATTATTATTTTACTGTGTTGTGATCTATAAATGATATATTTAATATTTTCATATATATATTTCTATATATATGTATGGGACCTAGAATGTTATCAGTTTCCAAAAGGGTGCTCTGTGCAATTGAAAAAAGAAATATATTCCTTAAGATTCTCATTTAATACTAAGTAAAGCTGTATTAGAATTCAGATGTCAAAGTGAGAAGTGGCAATCTTGCCTTAGCCCATTCACATTTTCCTCCACAGTAAATGATAAAGAAACTCTAGACTGAATTCTTTTGGGAAAAAGCAAGAAAAGTCTCAGTGAATCAATTTTTTCTAGCTCATGACAATGGAGATAGAAGTGAGGCCTATAGATACTGAAGTGGGAGCTACCCAGGAGTCCAGTGAATTAGCATTAAGGCAGAAGATAGATGCATGAAGCAGTATTAGGTAGTGGGATTGGCAGTAGTAGGTGACCACTACTCAAGGATATAAATAAAAAACAAAACTGATCACTTGAGTCAAAAAAGAGTTTAGGGTATCCCTACACTTATACTAAGAGCAGGAAGAGTTATCTGGCATCCCCATTAACCACTTCTGGGTCAACAGTTTTCTATGTCAGAGAGGAGTGATTGTGGTCAAAAGGAACAAGGACCTACCTATATAAGCATCAGGGAACAAGTTCCAGAAGCATCAAATCAAAGTAGGGATTAATTTCTAACCTTTAGTCCAGGAGTCCCCAAACTTTATACACAGGACAGTTCACTGTCCCTCAGACCATTGGAGGGCCAGATTATTTAAAAAAAATAAAGCAAACAAACAAACAAAAACTATGAACAACTCCCTATGCACACTGCACATATTTTAAAGTAAAAAAAATGGGAACAAATACAACATTTAAAACAAAGAATAAATAAATTTAAATCAACAAACTGACCAGTATTTCAATGGGAACTATGGGCCTGCTTTTGGCTAATGAAATGGTGCTGGGTCTGTGACACTGTATATGTCTGTCTGGGATAGTGGAGGCTGCAACACTGGCTGTGATGGGCCTGTCACTCCTTGCACAGGCCCATCACTGCCAGCACTATACTGGGCAGCAGTATACACAGTGCAGAATCCCCTCCCCCAGATTGACACCCACCATGCTGATGTTTTCAATCATGCAACCACATAATCCTTTGTACAGCGCCTCGTTCTTGTTCAGTTACTCTCAGAACAAGGTGCCATGCAATGGATTATGCCACTGGAAGTAGTACTGTACATGAGCAATGCTGTGTTTTGCAGTGCTGCCACATACAGTGCTCCTTTCACTGACCACAAATGAAAGAGGTACCCCTTCCACAAGTGCAGTGGGGGCCACATAAATGGCTTCAGGGGGCACATGTGGCCTGCAGGCCTTAGTTTGGGTACCCCTGCTTTAGTCCATCCCAAAGGCTCACCATAGAATAAACCAGGGCAAGAGATCAAAACTTAAGGGAACCAAGAGTTCAGGAGCTCTGAACACACATAATCTGCAGCAATCTATGGAAAATCAACTACACACAAACAAGTGGACCCAATTGGGCCAGGAATTTGCAGAATTCATATCAAGAAGAGAGAAAATTGGCTTCTACCTATATTTGAAAGCACTGAAAATATACAAGCCCTAAGATAGAAGCAGAAGGACATAAAAGACAGTAACTCAGGCCAAGCATTGCCCCCTCATACTCTTAAGTAACCCGAGTCTAACACTAATACAGAGTTTAAAGTAAAGAAATAGGCTAGAGGTGGGTGGCTCAGTGGATTGAGAACCAGGCCTAGAGATGGGAAGACCTTAGGTTAAAATCTGGCCTCAGACACTTTCTAGCTATGTGACCCTGGGCAATGAATGAATTTTACTCTAGAATTTTTTTTCTTTTTCCTTTACATGTAATTTCAATAGTTTAGGGAATCCCAAGATGGGGATTTCCTCTAATAATGCAAAGAAGCAATTTCATTAATTTGTAGTTTTAGAGAGTTGATCATGTTTACTGAAAATGTAATGATTTGTTCAATGTCACATAGCTAAATAACTTCAATTTCAACTTTTTATGAATTTTTGTGTTTTAATTGTTTCTGGTAGGCAGCTATTAGGATCAGCTTTCTAATTTCCTCTTAAATTCTCTCCTATTTTATGAGGAAAATCATCCTATTAATTTTAAGGGTTTTAAATATTGGTTGCTTTCAAATTCTTTTATATTATTCAGTCTTCTTAAAAAGAAACACACATACACACTATATCTGCAACATGTGTTTCTTCAAACAATTTTAATTTTCTCTTTTCCTCTACAAGTATTTTACCTATCTCAGCTCAGTACAAATTGCTGAATATTAAAAAAGAATATATTTTCCTTTTCTCACTGTTACTGCCTACCTCTTAAATTCAAATGTTAAAATGAATTTTCCTTGTAGCTCTCTGATTTGGAGAAATATTATGTGCCTTCCTATCATTCTTATCTCTGTCTTTATGTTATTTCTTTTTGAGTTATCTAAGTCCAGAATTATCTCTCTTCATTCTTTCATTTGAGATAAGATGAAACTTGCAGTCCATAATAGACTTCCTGATTCCTTGAAGAAGGAATTGGATTATCATTGTTCCTTTCTATATTTCTGAGATCATTCATTTTTCTTAAATTTATTTTATCTTTTGCATTTTATTTAAAAAACAGCTCTAATTTTATCTAATTTCAATTAAAATCCACCTTTCCCCCTAGAATTATATCTAGAATTAAATTATATTGCCATTGCTCACTAAATATATTCTTTTTGTTGATGAGAATATATTACAACATATTTTATAACACAGTTTTATTTTGTACAAATTACATATTAATACAATTTCTTAATATTCATTTTCTGACATTTTGCCATCCATGTTTTCTCTCTCCCTTCCAGCCTCCATCCATCCCCAAGAAGGCAGGTAATATTATATAGGTTGTGCATATATTATCATAGAATGATATAATACTTATTTTCTTGTTCATCATGTAGTAAAAAAAAAAAAGGCACATATTGCCTACAGTAGATAAAAGTTCATCGAGGAAATAAAGTAAAGAATGGGATGTTTCAATTTGCATTTAGATTGTCCCTTCTATTGTGGTAGATATCCTTCCTCCCCTCCCCCCCACCTGGATTCTTGCTTTGTTCATAATAATTAAGTTACTAGCAGTTGATCTTCATACATTATTGTTGTTCCTGGATACAATATTCTTTTCATTCTGCTTTGCTTTGCATCACTCTATGTAAATCTTTCCAGGTTCTGGGTTGTTGTTGTTGTTGTTGTTGTTGTTGTTGTTGTTGTTGTTGTTATTGTGTGTGTGTGTGTGATCATCTTGTTTTTCATTTCTTATGGTGTAATAGTATTCCATTACAAGCATATATCAGAACTTGTTCAGCCATTCCTCAATTGATGGGCATCTCTCCAGTTTCCAGTTTCCCTCCTTAAAAAAAAAAAAAAATTAAACTGTTGATGGGCTATATTGAAACAATTTAGAGAAATTTACCTTGCCAAGTAAACCATCTCCTTGTCAATCATTATATATTCTTTCATTCATCAGCTTTGGATCTTGTATATTGTATTTATGGAAGAACTAAATTAGATTGGGTTATGAAGTCTAAGAATACATGCTTGGAGCTATGATAGCAGAGTAAAGGATGCTTCACTCTCTCAGTTCCTATTCACACACACACACACACACACACACACACACACACATACACACACACACACAAATAAAATGAATCATCTAAAAACAAAGGAAAGCTGGAGAAATATGTCTCATTGGAGTAAAGGAAGAGTGGTTGGCCAAGGCAACAGCACAACAATCTGTAAGAACCAGTAGATCTTGGAGCAGCTCATGACTCTGCCAGAGGCAATGAAAGGGCAGAATGGGAATGAACCCAGCTGTAGCCACTCCTAACAGGTAGGGAAGCAGGAAAAGTACAAACTGTCATGTGGCACTGGAGCCCTAGGGCTATAAGAGAGCAGAGAAGGGAAATTGCAACTAGAGTCATCTATCTACTCCTATATAGTTGGGCTACAGGGCACCTCAGAGGGGGAACCAGAACTATAATGAAGTAACTTATTCACTCCCATATGGCAATGGAGTGCCAGGGATAGAGGAAATAAAGACAGGGAGCCTTGTTGTGATTAAAATTTTCTGAAGATTGTATATTAATTTATAATTATTTCATTTTAAATAATGCAAAGCAGGTCTATCACATAGTCAGTTGCCTAGCTAACCCAAGCTTTCCATTTGCCTTCCATCTCATTTGCTAGAAAAGAAAATGTTCTGTGAGCTTCCTTTATCCATAACTTATACCACCACAACCATGCCTCCCCCACCATGACATCACTTTTACTAATTGAACAAGACTGACCTCAAACTGGATCAGAAGGTAGTCTTATGGTTGCCAGGAGTCTTGTGGGACAAGAAACAAGCATACTCTTGGATTCCATGTTTCCAGAGGAAGCATGGATCCCCCTTATCCAAATAAGCCTCAGCCTTTATTTTTAATCCAATAGGGGCTGAATAGAAACCCAATCACTACAGAAACAACCTATGACTAATCTTATGGTTCCAAGAAAAAGGAGCCAAACTGGTGTTTATTTCTCACAGTCTGCCCAGCCCAGGCCTCTTGGCAACTTGGCAGGGTAGAATGAAGACCAGACCAGCCTACAAAACAATTGGGGACCTGGTAGACTGGAGTACTGAAAATAGCTGGACAAAATAGTGGCAAACCTCCCCAGAGCAAGCCAGCAGAGCCACTTCCTTGACAGACACACAGTGAGGAAAAAGGGCAGCCATTCCTACCCCAAGAACCAGTAAGGTAACAGAAAAAAACAACAACTAGGCAAATGAGTAAAGACAAACAAAAAAAGCCCTGACCTTAGAAAGTTACTTTAGTGGAGACTTCCAGGTAAAAATGGCTGCAGCTTAGATACAGTAATCTACCTCTCCTCATTGCCTACTGATATAAACTATATCAAAATTCCCAAAAAACCTGAATTTATATGAACAAAGAGTCTCCACTGTATGGTATAGCATTGAAGGTACATAGGATTTGGGCATTTCCATACTATAAGAAGGTGAAATAGCTTTCACCAAAAAAATGAGCTGAACCACCCTCTCCCACCCCAGCTAAGGAGCCAGTGCTCACTAGAATCAGTGAGTGAGTGAGGGGAACCTCTAGGTCCTTGGCAGCTGACTAAGACCACCAAAGACCTACCACTGAGAGCAGCTAGACTTGAGATCCCAACAGATGGAAGAGCTCAGACCTTGGACTTGGAGATAACCCAGAGAAGGGCTGCAAACAGTAGAAGTGACAGAGACTTGAAAGGTGGACTCAAGCAAAAATCTTGCTCCTTAGCTCCATACACAGAAAGCCTGCCCTCCTCACTCAGACTTCTGGCTGGAAAGGTAAGGAAAAACCAGCATAGTGATGGCAAAAAACGCCCAGGAAAAACAACTTCCCAAAACTAAGAAGAAAAATAAGAAAGCTCTGACCCTGGATATTTTTTATGGAGTAAAAATTCAGACTACAGAGGAAATAGCAAAAGAAAACAAACAAATTACATCCAAACCTTCCAAAAACAATGTAAAATGTCCACAAGCTTTGGAAGAATTTAAATTAGAGCTTATGAAAAAAGATGGAAGACTATTGCAAGAAAAGTGGAAAATGGTTCAAAAAGAAAATCACAGTTTAAAAGACAGAAACTACCAATTGGAGAAAGTATAGAAGTCCATTGAGTGACCTCTCTGAGGATCCAAGGTCTCTCTGCCCAGATATTGCATCATGGTCAAGTAATGAAGATGAGACACACTGTGCATTCAACTTACTTATGCAGGCATCACACACAGTGCTCTGCCATAATACCATGGTTCGTTAATTATATCAGTTTTTTGGTACATGCTTCTCTGAAACACAGTCAATCTTCTACATATGTGACATTCTGCAATTTGATTGGATATTATAAAATCACCTAAACAATACTCTTGTAATGTTACTATAACAAAGAATTCTGTGATCATTTACTAGGTTTCTACAACACTCTGTGATAGATATTATTAATGTGAATGAAGCCATTTGTAGCTTAGTACCCATTGACCTGCTGAGAGGATCACTGTTATTTTGGTCAGCTTTCACTATCAATCATAATTGCTTGGGAGATTAACAACAAAACATCTTTGTATCTAGGTGTGAGGACTTAAAGCAGACCATTTTGGGGATTTTCTTCAGTTTACAAATTCTGTTTTTCTTGAGTTACTTTGAAATGTCTAGCAATGCTGCTTGGCTTCTGTTTCAACAAATTCATTGGAGTGTGGTAACTGTAGGAAAAGATTCAATATAGTACTCAAGCTTTTGATCAGTGTTTATTGTAGGGCCTTAGAGCGTGTCTTATGCTTGAGAAAGGAGGGGTGATGGGCAGTAATCTTTGGGCTTTAATTCTGTAATTTCAATCTTTTGGAGGTAATAATGTAGGGGGCTCAAAGTAGGGTATGTATTTATTGATACTATAAGTATTTGCTCTCATATTATTTATCCTGTGTTGGGAAGACAGTAATAATCATAACAAGTTTATTAGTGGGAAAAATTGGGGAGAGAAGTCACAGAGGGGGATCAGCAGGGGGCTTTCATTCTGGGGTCTGCTTTGCAGATATCCTTTCCTCAGACCATGGCCTTGTCAGCCACTTGGAGTATGATGGGCCAGCCCAGAAATCAAATGAAATGATAAGTAAATTGGAGACCCAAATTAAAAAGCTGGAAGCAATGAAAGGCAAGATAGAACAAACTGAAAAGAAAAATCAAGAGATTATGGCAGAAAATCAAAAGATTATAATGAAAAATCAGTTTTTAGAGACCAGAATTGGGGCAATTAGAAGCTAATGATCTCTCAAAAGAGCAAGAATTCATAAAGCAAAATCAAAAGATTGACAAAATAGAAGGAAACATGAAATATCTCACTGAGATGACTGAACAAGAAAACAGGTCTAGAAAAGGCAATTTGAGAATCATTGGTCTACCTAAAAATCCAGAAATAAAAAGAAACATTGACATCATACTACAAGAAATTATCCAAGAAAACATCCCTGATGTGTTTGAATAAGAGGGCAAAATAGACATTGAAAGAGTTCATAGAACACTCTCTACCCTAAATCCACAAAAGAAAACTTGCAAGAATGAAATTGACAAATTTAAGAGCTTCCAAGCTAAGGAAAAAATTTTATAAGAAGTCAAAAAGAGACAATTCAGATATCAAGGAGCACCAATCAGGATTACACAAGATATGGCAGCTTCTACACTAAAGGACTGCAAGGCTTGGAATATAATATTCAGAAAGGCAAGAGAATTGGGTCTTCAACCAAGGATCACCTACCCATCAAAACTGACTATATACTTCTAGGGGGAAGTATGGGCATTCAACAAAATATAAGATTCCCAAGTATTTGTAAAGAAAAGACCAGAACTAAGCTGAAAGTTTGATATCTAAACACAAAGATCAAGAAAAACATAAAAAGATAAATAATAAAGAGAGAGGAAAGGGGGATATGCCTTTTTATTTAAACTTTCTTCTTTAAGGGCTTCAATAAGATCAAATTGTTTATATTAACATATGGGAAAATGTTATTTGTAATTCTCAAAAATTATATTCACTATTATAGTAATTAGAAGAATTATTCATAGGTAAAGATTGAGGTAATAAGTGGTCTAAGATGATATGGAAATAAAAGGGATGGGAGAATAGAAGATGGCACCAAGAGAAACTTGAAGGAATAAGATAAATAGAATAATTGATATCACACAGAGAGGGAAGAAGAAGGGGAGGGAAAGAATAGTATTATAAGAAGAAGAGGAAAAGAGGGCTAATAGGAAATACTAAAACCTTACTCTCAGCAAAATCAATTCTGAGAGGGAAGAGCATCTAGATCTGTTGGGGTATAGAATTCTATTTTACCCTACCAGGAAAGTAAGAAGGGAACAACTATGGGGGGAGGAGTGGGAAGGGGATTACAAAAAAGAAAGGAAAGAGAGGGGGGAGGTAACTTAAAAGATATTAAAAAAATAAGAAGGGGACAAAAAGGTAGGGGGCAAAAAGGGAAGTATAATAAGGGGGATTAGGGGGACTGATTATAAGAAAATCACTGGTTTAAAAGGAAATAGTAAAAGAAGAAAGGACAGAAATTGGAGGGGATATCAAAAGGTTGGGGAATAGAGAGGTGGTTATCAAAACTCTGAATGTGAATGGAATGAACTCATGCATAAAACAAAAGAAAATAGCAGAGTAGATTAGAAACCAAAATCCTACCATATGTTGTCTACAAGAAACACACATGAGGCATGTAGACACTCACAGAATAAGGATCAAAGGCTGGAACCAAATCTATTGGGCCTCAGACAAAGCCAAAGTAAAAATAGATCTGATTAAAAGAGATAGGGAAGGTAATTACATTCTGATAAAAGGCAGTATAGACAATGAGGAAGTGTCAGTAAGCAACATGTATGCACCAAATGATATAGCATCCAAATTTCTAAAGTAAAAACTCGTGGAGTTAAAGGAGGAATTAGATAGTAAAACTATACTAGTGGGAGACATGAATCTTCCTCTACCAGATCTAGATAAATCAAACCAAAAAAAAATAAGAAAGATGTAAGAGATGTGGATGAAATCTTAGAAAAATTATATTTAATAGATATGTGGAGAAAAAATAAATATGAACAAAAAGGAATTCACCTTCTTTTCAGCAGCACATGGTACGTTCACAAAGAATGACCATGTACTAGGGCATAAAACATTGCAAACAAGTACAAAAAAGCAGAAATAATAAATGCAATCTTTTCACATTATAATGCAATAAAAATAATAATTAGTAAAGTTACAAAAATTAATTGGAAATTAAATAATATGATTCTCCAAAACTGGTTAGTTAAAGAACAAATCACATAAACAATAATTTCCTTGAAGAAAATGACAATGATGAGACATTCCTTTCAAAATCTTTGGGATGCAGTCAAAGCAGTACTCAGCAGCAAATATATATCCTTGAGTTTATATATTAACAAATTATGGAGGGCAGAGGTGAAATAATTGGGCATGCAAATAAAAAAATTTGAAAGGGAACAAATTTAAAATCCTCAGATGAAAACTAAATTAGAAATTCTAAAAATTAAAGGAGAAATTAATAAATTTGAAAGTGAAAGAACTATTGAATTAATAAATAAGACTAGAAGTTGGCATATTAAAAAAACAAATACAACAGACAAAATATTGGTCAATGTAATAAAGAAGGAAAGAAGAAAACCAAATTAACAGTATCCAAGATGAAAAGGGTGATCTCATTTTCAATGAAGAGGAAATTAAGGCAATCATTAAAAACTATTTTGCCCAATTATATGGCAATAAATATGACAACATAGGTGATATGGATGAATACTTACAAAAATACAAATTGTCTAGATTAAAAGAAGAAGAAATAGAATTCTTAAATAATCCTGTATCAGAAAAAGAAATTGAACTAGCCATCAAAGAACACCTTAGGAAAAAATCCCCAGTACCTGATGGATTCACAAAGTGAATTCTATCAAATATTCAAAGAACAACTAATCCCAATATTATACAAACTATTTGACAGAATAAGCAAAGAAGAAGGTCTACCAAATTCCTTTTATGACAAAAATATGGTACTAATTGCAAAGCCAGGCAAGTCAAAAACAGAGAAAGAAAACTATATACCAATCTCCTTAGTGAACATAGATGCAAAAAATTTTAAATAGAATACTAGCGAAAAGACTCAAGCAAATGATCACGAGAGTCATTCATTATGATCAGGCGGGGTTTATACCATCAATGCAAGGATGGTTTAATATTAGGAAAACCATCCACATAATTTACCATATCAAGAAGTAAGCCAACAAAAATCACATGATTATCTCAATACATACAGAAAAAGCTTTTGACAAAATACAACACTCATTCTTATTAAAAACACTAAAAAGTATGGGAATAGAAGATCTTTCCTAAAAATAATAAACAGTATATATCTACAACCATCAGCCAACATCATCTGTAATGGGGGTAAACTGGATGCAGTCCCAATAAGATCAGGATTGAAATAAAAATGCCCATTATCACCTCTATTATCTAACATTGTACCAGAAACACTAGCAGTAGCAATCAGAGAAGAAAAAGAAATTGAAGGTATTAAAATAGGTAATGAGGAGACCAAGCTATCACTCTTTGCAGACGATATGATGATCTACTTAAAGAATCCTAGAGAATCCACCAAAAAGCTAGTGGAAATAATCAACAATTTTAGTAAAGTAGCAGGTTACAAAACAAACCCACATAAATCATCAGCATTTCTATATATTTCCAACATATCTCAGCAGCAGGTCTTAGAAAGAGAAATATCATTTAAAATCACCCTAGAAAATATAAAATACTTAGGAATCTATCTGTCAAGAGAAACATAGGAACTATATGAAGTATAAAAACACTCTCCTCATGATTAAAATATATATCTAAATAATTGAAAAAAACATTAATTATTCATGGCTAGGATGAATTAACATAATAAAACTGACAACCCTACCCAAACTAATTTACTCATTTAGTGCCATACCCATTAAACTACCTAGATACTTTTTTACTGAATTAGAAAAAAAAATTATTACAATGTTCATTTGGAAGAACAAGAAATCAAGAATATCAAGGGAAATATTGAAAATAGAATGTGAAGGAAGGGTGACCTAGCAGTACTAGACCTCAAACTATACTATAAAGTAATGGTCATCAAAACAACATGATACTGGCTAAGAGACAGAAAGGAGGATTAGTGGAATAGACTTGGGTAAATGACCTTAGCAAGATAAGATCCCAGCTTTTGGGACCAAAATCCACTATTTAATAAAAACTGCTGGGAAAATTGGAAGATAGTATGGGAGAGATTAAATTTAGATCAACATCTCACACCCCACATCAAGATAAACTCAGAATGGGTGAATGACTTGAATATAAAGAAGGAAACTATAAGTAAATTAGATGAATCCAGAATAGTATACTTGTCAGATGTTTGGGGAAGAAAAGATTTTTAAGACCAAGCAAGAGTTAGAAAAAATTACAAAATGTAAAATAAATAATTTTGATTATATTAAATTAAAAAGAAATTGAACAATCCATTGAAGAAATCCCTAAGATAAAGACTCCAGGGTTAGATGGATTCACAAGTGAAGTTTTACCAAACATTCAAAGAATAACTAACTCCAATACTACATTAAACTTCTTAGAAAAATAGAAGGGGGAATCCTTCCAAACTTTGTTTATGAAACAAATATGGTATTAATACCTAAACTAGGAAGAGATGAGACATAGAAAGAAAGCTATATATCAATCTCCTTAGTGAACATTGATAAAAAAAAATTAAATAAAATATTAGCAAGGAGCTTCCAACATTTTACCACAAGATAAATACACCATTAACATGTGGGTTTTATACTATGAATAGGGGATGGTTCAATATTAGAAAAATAATCACCATAATTGACCATGTCAATAACAAATCCAACAGAAATCACATGATTATTTCAATAGATGAAAAATGTATTTAACAAAACTTGATATCCATTCCTTTTAAAAACATTGGAAAACATTGGAATAAGGGGAAACTTTCTTAAAGTGATAAATGGTATCTATCTAAAACCAAATAAGCATTATTTATAATCCAAACAAATTAGGACCCTTCCCTATAAGATCAGAGGTAAATCAAGGATTTCTATTGTCATTACTATTATTTAATATTGTACTAGAAATGCCTTCTATAGCAATAAGAGCAGAAAAAGACATTGAAGTAATTGGAATAGGCACTGAGGAAACAAAGTTATTACTCTCTGCAGATGATATGAAAATATACCTAGAGAACCCTAAGGAATCATCCAAAAAACTATTAGACATAATCAATAACTTTAGGACACTTGCAAGATATAAAAGAAACACCCATAAATCATCATCAAGGAAATTAATGAATAAAAAATATGAAGGAAGGAGGCCTTGTTGCACCAAATATCATACCATGCTATAAAGCTATAATCATCAAAACAATATGGTACTGATTGATGTAGAGTTGTGGATCACTGAAATAAATTAGATAATCAACACATGTCAGTTAAAGTCCACAACAATTTAATGTTTGGGAAAACCAAAAAATGCATACTTTGGGGGGGGGGGGGAAGTCACTATTTGATAAAAACTGCGAGAAAACTATAAAGCAGTAAAGCAGAGATTAGGCACAAATCAACACCTCACACCTCACACCAAGATAAATTCCAAATGGATATTTATCTCAAAATAAAGGGTGACACTATAAACAAATTAAAGGAACATGAAAAAGTTTGCCTGTCAAACTTGTAATAAGGGAAGAATTCATGGCAAAATAAGAGATCAAAAACATAGATAATTTTGATTGCACTAAATGTAAAAGTATTTGCACAAATGAAACCAGTGCAACCAATATTAGAAAGTAAATAACAAATTTGGAAAAAAAAAACTTTAAAGCAAATATTTTTGATAAAAGCCTCATTTCTCAAATATACTAAGTCAAATTTGTAAGGATACAAAGCATTTTCCTATCAAGGAATGTTTAAAGAATATGAACAGGCAATTCTTAGAGGAAGAGATTAAAACTATCCATAGTAATATGAAAAAAATGCTCCAAATCAGTATTAAGAGAAATGCAAATTAAAAATAATCTTTTTTCCTACCTCACACCTACCAGGTTGGCTAACATGATCAAAAAGGAAAATTTAAAATGTTGAAGTGAATGTGAGAAAAAATGGGACACTAATATACTGCTGGTGGAATTGTGAGTAGTTACAACCATTCTGGAAAACAGTATGGAACCAGACTCAAAAAGCCACAAAACTTTGCATACTCTTTCATTCATCAATACCACTACTGCTTCTGTATTTTTAAGAGATTAGAGATAAGGGAAAAGGACCTCCTGTACCCAAATATTTTTAGCAGCTTTTTTATGTTGTCAAAGAATTGGAAACTGAGGGTTTGTCTATTACTTGGGGATTGGATGAACAAGTTGTGGTATATGGTTGTAGTAGAATGCAATTGTGTCATGAGGAATGATGAACAGGATGAATTCAGAAAAATTTGGAGAGGCTTACATGAACAGATGCAAAATGGTATAAGCAGAACCAGGATAACAATGTATACAGTAACAGAAATATACTATGATCAACTGTGCAGCACTAAATCATTATCAGCAAAGCAAGTCAGAAAAATAATCACAAAGAACACATAAAGAAAATGCTATCCATAGCCAAAGAAGGATCTATTGGAATCTGAGTGCAGATCAAAACATGCAATCTTCCACTATATATATATTATGATATTTCTACTCTCTGTGTGAAATGATATTAGCTATGTTGAAATAAGAAGTAAAAGAAAGTATAACTTATTTCAGACTATTCAACATCATAGGGAGAATGGGAGAGGGTAGAAAGGGAGAAAATCTGAATTTTAAAATATCAAAAAACAATTGTCAAAAATGTTTCTACATGTAACTGAAAAGTGAAAAAAATGAAAACATTAAAATAAAACAAAAAGGAAAAATGCTATAAATATGTGCTTATTCATATAATTGCAAGTATTCCTGGAAAATAATTTTAATTTCCTTAGACATGGTATTTAAATATTTTTGTTTTTCTTAGTTTTCTGAGAGGCTAAGAATGTTTGAACTTTTTGAATGAATTGGCCTTTGAAAACACTTGGTTTGGTTTAAAGACAATTAATACTTTCTTCACATTTTTTCTGTTTTGTCTTTGACCAACTATTTTTGGTTGCATGGATTTCTTGAATACTATGTCTTCATTATATTTGGAGGATTCTACTAACTAACTAAAAGATTTCAACTTCTTTTCTAAATCACCAATTCTGTATTTTCTGTTTCCTTTAGTTCTTTTATTGTTTCATCACTAATCCATGAGATTTTGTGGTTATTTACTATTTTCTTGTGTTAATGCTCAATTCAGACTTTTTTTTTCCTTCTGAAGACTTTTCTTTGCATTCATGTGCCCCATTACATATCTACATTAATTAGATTTCTATTTTGTTTGTTTATTTATTATCTGTTTTTTTCCTAATAGATTGATCTTAGTGAGGATTTCTTTCTCCTATTTTATTATCACTATGTTTTTATTTTATTCTGTAACCTTATGATTTTAAGGTGTGAAGGATGCTAGCTAGCTAGTTAGCTAGATATTAATTCATGTATTCCTATTATTTGGGGGGTAGTTAACAGAGTTCCAAAGCTTTTTCCTTAGTTGTTCTTTTCAACATTTTTATCAATCATTTGAATAAAAGTACACATAACAGGTTTATAAAATTTTGGAATGAAACTACTCTATAATCAGAATCTCAAAATGATTGTGTGATATTTTTGAAGAAAACCAGATTGTTTAATAAAGATACTAACATCTTGTATTTTAACTTTTTAAAATGTTCATACATAGAAAATAGTTCATGTTCAAAAGTTATGGACATTTTAGGGGACTTAAAGTTTAATACAATACAGGTATTTTGGATTTGTTGTCAGTCACTTAACTTTCCTACTCAGAGTTTTAAGCTATAAAATGAGATATAATATATTACTTCTCAGGTACCTTACATGTTGAAATGTGCATTCTTCCCCTATTCTCAATTTCGTCATCATTTTAAAGAATGTTATTTGATATTAAACTCCATTAATATAAATACTGAGTTGAAAGTAAGGTTGTAATAGTTCTGTTCTGCTACATCTGGTGTAGGATGCCTGATTCTAAGTATCACATTTTATTTGTATTATTTATTTTGAGGAGGTTTACTAATTTTTAATTGTTAAGATCTGGGTTGTTTGAAAGAGATGAAATAAGAGGAGTGGATAGATATAATACTTGGTGTTTTATGAACTTCTTAGGTCATGGAGAAGTCACTGAGCTAGTGTTAAATCATGTCAGGCTTAGTTTCTACCTGATTGAAGGTTTTGCCACTGCATACACCCCATATAAAACCCAACACTTCTAGCAGAAATCATATGTTGAAAGGAGGATCTTCATTACTTCAACTTTTTCCATGGGGATTTCCATTGTGAGCTTTCTTAGTCTTTCTTAGACATGTTGAAAGAATGTGATTTTTGCTGCAGTTTCTATTTGAGATGCAGCTTATTTCAAGCATTGTGCAATTACTTTAACCATTCATAAAACATGTCTAGCAGCCATAGAGTTTGATATCACTATAGATGAATGTCCTAAAGGTTTGCTTCTTCTGCTCCACTTCTACCATCTTTTCTGATAAAGAGAAAAGCTGAAGAATGTCCAGAATATTGTCAAGATATTTAGGAGACTAAATTCATGACATTGGGAGGATAATTTTGGAGACTTAACTTAGAGATGAAAAAAATGAGGGCACAGTCTTAGGGCATGATAGCAGTATTCAAATATTTAATCTTGTCTTAAAGCTTGTCATGTCACGTAGAAGAAAGATTAAACTTGCTATATAAAAGCTCAAACCAGAAATAATGGGAGAAAGCTAGAAGGAGATACATTTTGGTTGAACATGTATAAATTAAAATTTTATAAAAATAAAAATAACTATAAAGAAGAAGTTTTGGATTCCCTATCACCAAGGATCTTTAAGATAAATGTGATTGATATATAGGAGATAAGATTCGTGGTTTATGATGAGTTGATCATTGAGACTCTTTCTTAATGATAGTCTATGACTTTTGAGTTAAACTATCAATAAGAATTTAAATTTCCTCCTTTCCTAAAATTTAGTTGCTGTTGGTCATAAATAAAATATAAATTCAATAAAGTTAGTAATGAAGGTTGAAATCTAGAAAAAGAACAAATTGATCATTAATGTCAGATATGTTATAAACCACTGGATAGTTCATAAATGATTTTATTTAAAATAGTAATAGCTTAAGTATAGTTTAAATGTTATGAAGTGCTTATATTACAAAGCTATCACAACTTTCTGCAGTTGCGACACTGTTGCATTTTAGTTAACTAATAATAAAAGAACATTAAATCCTCTGAAGTTTTTTTTGCATGCAAAATATATTTATGCCAGCAGATGATTTGATTTAATTTGATATAATTTGTATATGATTAAAAAAACAGAAGAGTATAAGGGCCTAAAACTTTCTAATTCTTACTCAACTATAGTTACAAAATAGAAATAAAAAATAATTAAGACAACTGATAATGAGGGAACCCCAGTTTATTGACTAGAGATTGACTAGAAATTGCTAATACCTTTTGATTAGATAGATAGGGTGCTCTCTTACTTCATTTCTTTCATATAATAGTGGCCACCTAATTGTGCATATGGCAAGACATGTAAGTATGTGAATATAATTACTCTTTTCTCCTCAATGAAAAGACAGAGATTTGTGAGAATGAGATATTATCTTTTAAATGTTGTAGTGCTTTGTTTTCTTAGAGCATATAGCTCTTTAACAATGATGTTTTTATTGACAAAAACAAGTAACTAATTTAATTCAACTTTTAATTTCTCTATTTTCTATTTTTGTCATTTTTCAAGGTCAAGATAAGCAATGATGAGAGCTTTGTGTATTGAAAGGATGAACCAACCTCCCATTGCCAGCCCAGAGTACTACTGAAGTCAGGAGGATTTTTGCCTGCATGAAGAATTCAGAACAAGGTCCCAAATGGTTAATCTGACATCTTTCCTTCTCAAGGGCAGACTTTTATTATAGGAATGTATAACACAGGGTGTTTTTTTGAAAATAAATATATAGTGTATGTTCCTGAGAAAAGCTAGCTATGAAAAAGCTGCCCTTCTTCTTTTTCCCCACTAGAGGTAGCTGTTGCCATTTGCAAGAGAATGTCACCTTTGGGTATGTACATATACACATACTTATACATATATGTGAGAAAGTATACCGTGTGTGAGAGAGACAGACAGCAGAGGCAGAGACAGAGACAGAGACAGAGACAGAGTGAGACAAACAGAGGCAGAGGAAGAGATGGAGAGAGAATTCTTATTCCAGGGTACTAGAGACTTTTGATATTTTATGACTTCCATGTACCAACACCTAAAATTAAAACTACTAGTTTTAGAAGAAAATATAAAATTTAGGATGATACTTATTGATTTTAAATTAGTGACTGATTCAATAGGAATGGAGCATTCAAATAAAGTGACTATACTGACATTACAATGGCCGAAGTGGAGTGAAGATTCTCTTGCAGCATCAATGCATTTTACATGGGTAGGATATAGCAGTAATCCGATCAGCTGCAACTGCCACAGGAACAGACGGGCCCCTAAAAATAGAAGCGCTATGGTAATCTGTCTGGATTACTAAATTCAGTGACTCCTTGGCAACAAATCAGAGAAATGTTTGCAGAAAAGGATTTAAATATATCAAGAAGTTTTATCTGCATTATGGAGGGATCCATAAGGGCCCCCTAATTCCAAGCTCTTTTGTTTCTGTGTTGCTTCCAAAAATCAGAGCCTCATTTTGTCAAAATATTACCTCTCCAAATTTTGCAGTTTAGTCATCTTAAGACCATTACAGACCTAATAGCAACAATAAAAACAATAATTTTTAAAATAATGAGAAGCATTTAAAGGATAAATCCTATTCTCTAAAACGTTACTTGTTACGATTATGTATGTTTCTGATTATGCAATTTAGATTGAATGATTGCTTAAAAGATTGGGGAAAGGGGTAAGAGATTTTATGGGATCTGAGCTTTGGAATTAGAAGGAACTTTCAAAGTCATTTAGTTAAATTTCCTCACTTTTTTTTTACCAACAAGGAAATAGAGATTCAAAGAAGAGACATGATCTACTCACACAGAATGAAAGTGGCAAAAGTGGGATTCAAATCCTGATTCTCTTACTCCGTCTAGCTTCAATCTCAGAATTGTTCTGTTCCCTCAAAAATGCTAATGGAATAGTATAGTCATGGGACCTTGTGTTTGATTGCCAACTCTGTCAATTTTTACCTATACATACTTGGTCATTGGTTTTCTTACCTGTAAAATGAGGTATTTACATTGAATGAGCTCTAGGTTTTCTTCTAACTCTAGTTCTATCATAGTATTGTCAGAATAGAGGCATATTTATATAACAACATCCTACTTTAAATGTACCCAAAAAGAAGGAAATGAAGAGACATTGTGGCTGTGTATTACCAAGTAATCATTGCTTGAAGGTTAATTTGAAGACCAAACCCCAGCTTTACAACACACCCTTTTGTCTTCCCTATACAACAAATGCCCTTGATCTCATCACATTTTGAATTTCTGCCCAGCTTTTAAAGACCAGATCAAATGCTGCCTCCTCTCTGAAGCCTAACATATTCCACTGGACTGATTACTTTCTTTGGTAGGATTTCTTTTAACCTTTTAGAAATATTGTTTCAATGCATGGATGTATTATTTGTGTACAATATTTAATGTCATTTGTGTCTTATCTCAATGCTATATTGGCATTAAAAGACAAGAGATTATTTCTTACTCAAAATAGCAAGCCTGTTTTGAAGGCAATGTGGCTAAATGGATAGAGTGCTGGGCTTTCAGACCTGGGAAAGGATCCTGGAAAGAAACAAATTTCTATGTGTCCTGACACAGCTCCTTAGGACTTTTCTACTAATTCATTGTTAGATCTTGGTAAACAGAGTTCTCCATGCTCATACACACAGCAGACAGGTAATAAATTATTGTTATAATATTACATTTATCACTAGTTGTATACATAAAGAGAAAGGGAGAAAGAAGGAAAGGAAGGAGGCAGGGAAGAAAGACAGGAGGAAAGAAAGAGTGGAAGGAAGAAAGAAAGCAAAGAAGGAAAGGAGTGAGAAAAGACCTAAGAATAATACTAATACTGTCTTCCTCAGCAGTCAGAATTATTTTATTGAATCTCAAAAATAAGGGAGTGTTATGATACTCTGACCTTAGGAAATCTTACTTTACTTTTAAATTATTATCTTTTTTTTTTTTAGGATAGAATTTAAACCAATATGCCAATGGTAATGAAGATTCCCTGATCCTGTTATTTCAGAATTTTTAAAACTTTTAGAGAATGTCTATACTGATGAAGTAGAGAATTCTGCTATATCTATATATAATTCAACCGTCATTGAGATGAGAATTGTGCATATAATGTTTATGCATGAAATTAATAATATTGCATGTATACATAGGTATGCAACATGTCATAATGGACAAATGGACATATATATGATGCTATCAGTCAGTTGCACTCTAAATACCTACTTGGCATATAAATTCACACACATACACATATACATACACATAAAAAAGCCATATGCATGCATACACATATACATACTCACAGAAGTTGATAGACACATGGCTTTGAGTGGAAGATCTATGTTTTAAGTACTGCCTCTGAAACACATTTGGCATATAACTATGGACAAATCCCTCAATATCAAAGGGCTCTGAGCTGCTCTCTAATATAAACTAGAAAGAAGAGATAGAACTTCATTGTTAAAGGAAATTCCCTCTTACAGAGGGGTTCTTGACAAATGAAATCACAAGCACAGTCCCTATTTTCTTGTCCTGTTTGCTATTCCTTTGTAATCCTCTGCATTTTATTACAGAGTTCTTGTCTAGTGAAATCACACACTCCCTATTCTCTCATCCTGTTCATTTTCCTTTGTAATCCTATTCATTTTATTTTATGTATTTAAAACCATTATTCTGGGAAGTGAGCCATATACTTAAGCAGATTGACTGAAAGATCTATCACACATTACCACATGTGGCTTCAACCTCTCAATAGGATAGATGACTAACCATATCTAAATGTAAAACCCTGATCTCTTTTTTAATATTCATCCTCATATTTCTAAAATCTCTTCTGAATATTGTTATTTTAAAGTTGTTCAATTGCATCATGTCAGAAGAGGCTGTATGTTGCAACAATAACAATAACAAAAATTGGATTTGGAGTTGTTGACCTTGGGCAACTTTTCTCTTTCCCCACTTAAAAATGGGAGTTCATAGAATAGATAAACTCTATTTTCCTTTTCAGGTCCAAATGCTCAATCTTTCATCTCTGCTGCACAAACCACATTGAAACTGAATAAAGCCCATTCTTAACCTCTCCTGATAAGACCAACATCCTCTTGTTCTTGCTACCTAAAGTATGAACTCTTACTGAATCAACAACACAGAAGATTTTCACTGAAGATACTTGTTAGAAAATAGTCATTAATCATTTTCAATTCTGTACTTGTCAAAATCTCACCTTAGACATCTGATATTTTAGAGAGAGAATCTTTTGGACATGTTAGCTATCCATTTTTGTATGTTCTGTAAGTATTATTCCTGTGCTAAGTTATATCACCAGAAAGCAAAGTCTCTGGACCATATTATTTCAACCCCCTGCAGAAACGCCTTCATTGAGTTGTGATTTAATGTTAGACCCTTCAACCTTTATAGAGGGTTAATGTAAGAACAGTCCATTTTAACAAAATTGCTAAATCTTTTGCAGAATTATAGTTGAAGGATCTTCCATTCTATACAATATTCTTTGTACAATGACTCATGTAATGTGCTTTTGTTCAAGATAAATTATAAGAAAAATTAGTTTGTCTCTTCAGTTAAATCTGTATGCTTTCTTTTGTCATAAGATGAAAAATATATTAATCAATGTTGTCCTTTTTGCCCTAGCTGCCAGGAAACTTTGAGCCAAATTCAGTATAATAATCAGGCTATTTCATTTACCAGGTATCATCTTTTATCTTGGTTTCCTAAAGTATTTTTATTCTTAATTTCTCTACTTTGGTTGTTTCTTCTTACAAACTGCATTAAATCACCTTTGTTTTGAGAAATGGTAAGAAAAGTTTTAAGTGGATGGAATGAGCTAATTCTCTCCAAATTCTCATCTCTTAATTTTTATATTTCTGTAATTGTATCATCATTTCCTTGGTCATAGGAGAAAAAGCTGGATTGAGTTGCAAGACCCTTGTTTTCACTTTAACATACAACTAGCAATTTATGTTGTTCAGCTTTCCTTTACTATGCCTTTCATGTATGCCTACTCCCTTTATAGCCTCCAATTCTCAGATCCTCATCACTTTATTCATATTTCCACCCCATGCTTCAGTACTCTTTCAACTGGTTTCCCTGTCTTTTTTCTACTATATTCATTCTATACATTGGTGACATATTGTTTTTATTTTCTGACCTAGTACCTTCATGTTTTATTATGGTGGTTCCATAGTACAGTTTTGGTGGTTCCAACTTGCCTACAAGATAAGACCACAACTTCTTAATGTGACATTTAAGTACCTCTATAAATTGGCTTCTGCCTTTAATGTGTATATAATCTCATTGAAGTGGACATCCCTTCATGTGGTTCATAACTCACTCACACTTAAAGATCTTCTGTAACTATTCACATCACCTTATAAATTTGCTACTGTGGTCAATCCAATGCATTGTAGTTTCCTCCAGTTGTGACTTTTCATTGATACTAATGGAACGTATAGGCTACTCATCAGTTATCTCTCTTGCTCTTCTATAAAGCTGTCCTATAATAGTTTGTCATGCATCTTTCTGATAACATCCATTACTTTTCTTCTTCCATGTGCCTCTTTATTATATTGCAACTTATTCTCATCCACCACACAGCTCTCTTTTGTTCTCTGTGGAAACTTTAATCAATCTTTTTTAGAAAAAAAACTATTAATCTAAAATCCTCTTGGATTACTACCTTTCTACCTATTTTGAGATGACCTTAAATAATATTTTGGAAGTCTTCCCCACTTATCCTTAATCACCAGTGTATCCTGAAATAAATTTAATTTGTAAACTAAATTAGTGGCAAAATTTTGCTACCTTCATTTGATGAATTAAAATTTTATTGTCTTTACCACCACCACCACCACTCAAAACAATAGCTGTACCTTCTGAAAGTTTTATTTTAATAATGAGAGAATCTGGCTTTTAAAATGGAGAGACTGATTCTCCTAGTGTTTTCCAAGATTTATTTAAATTGATCATAGCACATGATGCCGATTTTACTAGCTGTGTCTTAGAGAAGACATATGATATGGTATATATAGGCGCAGAAATGATATCAGGAGATTTATAGATATATGTGTGAAGAACTGAGTAACACTTATTGGTAATGGGTTAGCAAGCCTTTCATCTCTAATTTTCCTTTTATTGTCAGTTAATATCAGTCACATGTCAGAAAATTTTGTTGATTGTTGATTTGAAATTAGTCAGTAAATTCAATCTTTTTATTTTACTTATTATTCTTATAATTTCTATTTTATTCATGGGTCATGTATTTTAATTCATACTCGAAAAGAAAGTCCTATTTTATACAGTGCTCACCAAATGGTCATCCAGGCTCTTCTTGAATACTTTACAAATTAGGAAACTCACTAAGTTTATTTCATCTTAAAAGCTATTGATTGTTATATCCACCTGAATTCTATATGACTTGGAATTCTACCTATGATACTTATAGGAACAAGAAAAATAATTGTTCTTTAAGAAATTTTGGGCCAAGGGGGAAGCTATGTTACTCAGAGGATAGAGAGCCAGGCCTACAAATGGGAGGTCCTGGGTTCAAATTTGGATCAGATAATTCCTAACTCTGTAACCTTGGGCAAATCAATTAACCCCTATTGTCTATCCCTTACCACCTCTTCTGTCTTAGAACCAATAGATTCAAAGATGAAAGGTCCAGATTTGTTAAAAATAAAGAAAAATAAATTGCAAACCATTTTCACTGGAGGAACTAAAAATATTTTTAAGATATTATTTCTGCCCTTGGAGTTTATAATCTAGGAAGAGGATTACCATTCATCAAGTAGTAGAGAAACTGGCTTGTGACTATAGTGCAGATTAGAACATTATTAAAGAATGCCATACTTAACAACAGGGAAATGGGTTCGAGTCAAGAACACATGTGATAACCAGTGGAATCATGCATCGGCTATGGGAGAGGGAAAGGCGGGGGGGGGGGGGGGAAGGGAGGAAAAGAAAATGATCTTTGTTTCCAGTGAATAATGTATGAAAATGACCAAATAAAATAATGTTTTTTTTAAAAAAAAGAATGCCATACTTATTAAATGCCTATTTTCTCTCAAGTCTTTTGCTAGTCAAAGGAAAAAAAAAATAGTCCCAGCCCTCAAAAAGCTTACATCCTAAGGAAAGGGGAAAGATAACATAAACATACATACCCAGTTACACTATATACTATACAAAATAAATATGAAGTAGTTTTGGGGAGATCTCTACTAGCAGCTGGGGGAATCATATAAAATTATTAAAGAAATAGCATTGAGATCAAGCTTAAATAGAAATGGAATATGCTAAAAGACATATATAAGAAAGGAATAACCTGCCAAGTATAACAAATGGATAGACAAGGAAAAATAAAATAGAATATGGTACATGTAGAACAGTAAGTAACACAGTATGTATATATCACAGAGTATAAGGAGGGAAGTAATATGCAGGAAGACTGGAAAGATGGACAGCTAGGTGTCTCAGTGGATAGGGAGCCAAGCCTGGAGACAAAAGATTCTGGGTTCAAATCTAGCCTCAGAAACTTCTGAGTTCTGTAACCCTGGATAAGTCATGTAATCCAAATTGCCTAACCATTACCAGTCCTTTTACCTTGAAAACAATTCTTGGTAGAGATTCAAAGACAGAAAATAAAGTGTTAAAGAAAGGGAAGGAAAAAGAAAAAAGTATAAAGATAACAGAGATACAAACCAATATTGGAGGAAAGGAAAAATATTATTTAATGAGGGGATTATTAACCTAGAGAAGAGGTCATTGTAGTTCAGTATAAAAGGATGGGCAGGCTTTTAATACCTCAAATACTGTAAATATTTAATAAATAGGATATACAGTGGATAAAGTACTAAACCTGGAGTTAGGCAGACTTATTTTCAAATCAGGCCTCAGGCATTTACTAGCTGAGTGACTCTGGACAAGTAACTTAACCCTGTTTGGCTCAATTTCCTCATTTGTAAAGTAACTTAGGGAAGCAAATGGCAAATTGTTCCAGTGTATTTCCAAGAAATCCCAAAATAGGCTCATGAAGAGCCAAATACAACTGAAAAATGACTAAATGACAACAACATTTAATAAATATTTGCTGAATTGACTTTAACTGAAGTTGGGCA
This sequence comes from Monodelphis domestica, assembly GCF_027887165.1. NCBI lineage: Eukaryota > Metazoa > Chordata > Mammalia > Didelphimorphia > Didelphidae > Monodelphis > Monodelphis domestica. Next base: position 201,553,620 of record NC_077233.1, read on the forward strand.
AAAGCATTCTAGTAATAGAATATGGCTGTATGGCACAGTATAAGGAACACTAATAACTGTCTTTAGTTAGTTCTATGAACTTGGGTGAATTATTTTGTCACTATGAACCTCAGTTTCCTCATCTGATACCTAAAATTATGTAGAGAATAAAATAGGAAATCAATGTCTAAAATAACTTCCATCTCTAAGATTCTAGGAATCTACATCTTACAACAAAACTATTTATAATCATAGTAGATGGGGCTTTAGCACTAATTTAAAATCAAGTTGTTTCTAAGTTATGCATAAAGATGAAAGGTTAACAGTTAATTTAAATAAAAAAGTAAATATTTGTTTTCTATGGTGATTAATTAAAACTTACTTATAAATATACTCAAATATAGAAAAATCAGAAAAAATCAGAAGACTTCTATGAAATAATAACAGTGCAAAGTAAACACCATTTTCATGGTGGTCACAGCAATGCAAAGGAAAACAAATTTGAAGTGTCTCTAATCAACACAGTGAGAAATGACACAGCATGGTAAGATTATATCTCCTGTCTTTTTGCAGAGAGGTGATGGATTACAGACACAGAATGAGATAAACATTTTCATTCACGGCTAATTTAACACTTAGCTGTTAGGTAGAAGAAGAGCTCTATTTGGGCATAGGGTGACTTTGTAAGTAGGGATAGAAATGAAAAGAAAGAAAATAAATAACAAAATATTAAAATGTATGGGAAAAAGAAGAAAATAGAAACAATTACCTTGTTAAATTAAATGCACCCTTAAAAAAAAACAAAATAAGCACAATAGAAATTCATTGATTCATATACAATCTTTTTTGTGTACTATTCATAGGTACATCTGTTTGTTGATAATTATTTTTATAAAATGTTTTTTAAAATCATTTTTGAAGAAGAGTTCTCTCTCCGATTCAAGAAGAGAAGTCCTCTCACAATATTTACAATACTTACAATAAAAGATCTGCATGAATTGATGCAGAGTGGAATAAGAACTTGGAGAACATTGTATACAGGAATGGCAATATTGTATGATGATCAACTGTGAAAACTTCTCTCAGCAATGCAATGATCAGGGACAATCTTGAAAAACTTATGACAGGGAATTCTACCCAATTTCAGAGAAAGAACTACTGAGTTGGATGGATATGAATACAAACATACTATCGTTCATATAAGTGTAGTTATGATTTTTAATTTGTGGTTTGGGTTTTGTATAAATGTGTTCTTATGATAATAACTAATATGGAAATATGTTTTGCATTATAATAAAAATAAAAAGAAATTATTAGTTAAAGGACATAGAGCAAGTTATTTTACCTTTCAGATTTCTAATATGTAAAGTCAGGGAGTTCAACTGGGAGATCCTTAAATGCCCGTTCAGCACTAAATCTATGCATCTAATTGTTAGTGAATAAAATTTTCCTAACAGACTTGATATGCCTGGACCTTTGACTAGAATGTTGTTGTCTGACTACTTTTAAAAATTAACATACTCTTTAATATAAGTATTCTGGAAAGGGCAGACATCAGGCTATTATTTCTTGGCATTTGCCTGCTGTTGAGTTTTCTAGTTTGATTAGAAGAAACAGTTTTCAAGGTGCTGTCTTAAATTTTCCCACAGAATCGATTCATTGACATTTGCCTATCATTATAATTGCAAGATTTTTTGAAGGGTTGTGTGTGTGGAGAAATGTAATGTCAAATTTTTTAGTCCATTTCATAAGTTACTTGAAATCATTTTCATGCAGGAAAAGGAAGAACTGAAATGATTAAGGTGAATATATAATCATGCTATTCTTTTCATAGCAGTCCATTTGCTTAGTATTACTAGATCAGTTAAAGCATATGGATGCTTTCTTTTACCTGTTATAGGATCCCAACATCTCTGAGTGAATAAATTATCCTTTGTAGATAAGAACAAGAGATGGGGGGGAGGGATGAAGAGACATTAATTAAAGCTAGTTATGTAAGGTGATACACATAAGACAGACTATCCTGTGCTATGTAAGCTGTATAATAGTAATAATCTCTTATATTTAAGAGAGACAATTCTGACATAGGTATAAGGAAGCTAATTTAACAAATTATCAAGTAACTACAGTTCCTAGAAGCTTTTTTTTCAGTGTTCTTCGGTATTCATGAACTATTACTGTTAACCAGTGTAAATAGATTTGTAGGAATAATGTTTAATCTGAAGAGACTTTGATTTTTAGAATTCATTCATATGAAAACTATTGTAATGCTACTAATTGTAGATATTTTTATCAGTCCACCAGAAGTCCCTAAATTATCACTTCTAGGTAACACAGTCATCACTGTTTAAATTTTTATTTATGTTTTAAAAATATTAAAACTCTTAATTAGGACTTAAAAAGTCTTCACACATTCAATTCATTTTAACAAATATTTACTGAAATATTATTTTTGATGGCCTTGTGTGCAATATAGACATAGAAAAAATAAGTACTACCTCTATAGTCAGAGAATCTACATTAAAATTCTCTCTGATACTATAACTTCTATAAAATTCAGCTAATCAATTAATTTCCCTGAGCCTCAATTTCCTCATATGTGGGGTAAAATTGAATGACTTCAAAGGTCTTCTAACTCTAGATAACATAGATACAGTATGATATAACTCCTACCTTCAAGAAGATTATAATCCAGGACTTCTGGTTAAACATTGCAGCAGACTAGACATAGGACCCTTCCTCTCCTCACTACCTACAAATATAGATTACCTCAAAAAGCAAAAAAAAAAAAAATAAATAAATAAATTAACAAATTCATATGAACAAAGGGATTCTACAGTAGGGCACAGGATTGAAGGTACATGGGATTTGGGCATTTCCACACCATAAGGGGGTCAAAAAGCTTCCACCAAAACATGAGCTGATCTAGTCTCCCCACCCCACCTATGGAGCCAGAGTCAGAGCCAGCGCACATTTAGAATCAATGAGTGAGCGAGGGGCACTTCTAGGTCCTTGGCAGCAGACTAAGACCACCAAAGACCTACCCCTGAGAGGAGATAAACTTGAAAATCCAGTAGGCTGAGGAGCGCAGACTGTGGGTGTCCATGGGGAGATAGCACAGAGAAGGGCAGCAAAAAGGAGAAGCTGCAGAGACTCGAGAGCTGGCCTCAGGCAAAATCCTTGCTCCTTAGCTCCATACACAGAGAGCCTGCCCTCCTCATTCAGATTTCTGACTGGAAAGGGAAGGAAAAACAATCTTAGTGATGGAAAATAGTGCCCAGGAACAACTTTCCAAAATCAAGAAAAACAAGAAGAAGGCATTAACCCTGAATAATTTTTTACAGAGGAAAAATCCAGACTACAGAGGAAATAGCAGAAGAGGAAATCCAAATAAATGCACCAAAACCTTACAAAAGAAATGGAAATTGACAACAAGCTCTTGAAGAATGTAAATTGGAGCTTACCAAAATGATGGAAGCCTTCTGACAAGAAAAGTAGGAAATAGCTCAAAAAGAAAATAACAGTTTAAAGGAGGAGAACTCCCAATTGGAGAAACAGCTGGAAGACATGAAAAGCAAGATAGATCAAACTGAAAAGGAAATTCAAATGATTATAGTGGAAAATCAAAAGATGAAAGCAGAAAATCAAAAGATGAAAGCAAAAATTCGAAAGGTTAAAGAAGAAAACCAGGCCTTAAAGACCAGAATTGGGGAATTGGAAACCAATGATCTTGAAAAACAGAAAGAATTAATGAAGCAAAGTCAAAAGACTGACAAAATAGAAGAAAACATAAAATATCTCACTGACAAGATGAAAGATCAGGAAAAAAAGGTAAAGAAGAGAAAATTTGGAATCACTGGTCTACCTGAAAACCCATAAGTAAACAGAAATCTTGACATCATACTACAAGAAATAATTCAAAAAAACTTCCCTGATGTTCTTGAACAAGGGGGAAAAATAGACATGGAAAGAGTTCATAGAACACCCTCTCTACTAAATCCTTAAAAGAAAAGTCCTAGGAATATAATTGCCAAATTCAAGTACTTCCAAGCTAAGGAGAAAATTCTACAAGAAGCCAGAAAGTGACAGAACTAGGAGAAGATATCAAAATGCTTGGAAATACAGAAGTGGAAATCATAACTTTTAATGTGAATGGGATGAACTCACACATAAAATGAAAGCAAATAGCAGAGTGGATTAGAAATAAAAATCCTACCATATTCTGTGTACAAGAAACACACATGAGGCATATAGATATGCACAAGGTTTGAATTAAAGTTGGGAGGAAAATGTATTCAGCCTCAACTGATAGAAAGAAAGCAAGAGTTACAATCATGATATCTGACAAAGTTAAGGGAAAAAAGATCTGATTAAAAGGGATAGGGAAGGTAACTACATCCTGATAAAAGGCAGTATAAACAAAGAGGAAATATCAATAATCAACATGTATGCACCAAATGAGATAGCATCCAGGTTTATAAAGGAGAAACTAGTGGAGTTGAAGGAAGAAATAGGTAGTAAAACTATACTAGTGGGAGACCTGAACTTACCACTATCAAATGTAGATTAATCAAATGAAAAAAATAAATAAGAAAGAGGTAAGAGATGTGAATGAAATCTTAGAAAAATTAGAGATAATAGATATATGGAGAAAATAAATAGGGACAAAAAGGAATACACTGTCTTTTTAGCAGCACATGGTACATTCACAAAGATTGACCATGTACTAGGTCATAAAAACATGACAAACAAATGAGAAAAGCTGAAATAATAAATTCAATCTTTTCAGATCATAATCCAATTAAAATAATAATCAGTAAGGGTACATGGAGAGCCAATTAAAATTAATTGGAAAATAAATAATATGATTCTAAACAATTGGTTAAAGAACAAATCATATAAACAAATAATAATTTCACTGAAGAAAAAAATGATGAGACATCCTTTCAAAATCTATGGGATGCAGTCAAAGCAGTACCCAGGGGGAAATTTATATCCTTGGGTTCATATATTAAAAAAATTAAGGAGGGCAGAGGTCAATGAATTGAACATGAAAGTCAAAAAACTTGAAAACAAACAAATTAAAGTCCCCCAGATAAAAATTAAATTAGAGATCCTAAAAATTAAGGGAAAATTAATAAAATCAAAAGTGAAAGAACTATTGAATTAATTAATAAGTCTAGAAGCCAGTATTTTGAAAAACAAACAAAAAATAAGGTATTAGTCAATCTAGAAAGAAGAAAACAAATTCACAGTATCATAGATGAAAAGGGAGACCTCACCTCTAATGAAGAGGAAATAAAGGCAATCATTAAAAATTATTTTGCCCAGTTATATAGCAACAAATATGGTAATCTAGGTGACATGTATGAATATTTACAAAAATATAAATTGCCTAGACTAACAGAAGAAGAAATAGAATTCTTAAAAAATCCCATATCAGAAAAAGAAATTGAATGAGCCATCAAAAAGCTCCCTAAGTAAAAATCCCCAGCTCCTAATGGATTCACAAGGGAATTCTATCAGACATTCAAAGAACAACTAATCCCAATACTATACAAACTATTTGACATAATAAGCAAAGAGGGAGTCCTACCAAATTCCATTTATGACACAAATATGGTACTGATTCCAAAGCTAGGCAGGTCAAAGACAGAGAAAGAAAACTATAGACCAATCTCCTTAATGAACATAGATGCAAAAATCTTAAATAGAATACTAGCAAAAAGAATCCACCAATACATCATGAGGATTATTTCACTATGATTAGGTGGGATTTATACCAGGAATGCAAGGATGGCTCAATATTAGGAAAATCATCCACATAATTGACCATATCAACAAGCAAACCAACAAAAATCACTTGATTATCTTAATAGATGCGGAAAAGGCCTTTGACAAAATACCACACTCATTCCTATCGAAAACACTAGAAAGTATAAGAAAAGAAGTTCTTTTCCTAAAAATAATGAACAGTATAAATCTAAAACCATCAGCAAACACCATCTGCAATGTGGATAAACCAGATGCATTCCCAATAAGATCAGGATTGAAATAAAAATGCCTATTAGCACCTCTATTATTTAGCATTGTACTAGAAACACTAGCAGTAGCAATTAGAGAAAAAAAGAAATTGAAGTTATTAAAATTGGCAATGAGGAAACCAAGCTATTACTCTTTGCAGATGATATGATAGTCTACTTAAGGAATCCTAGGAAATCAACTAAAAAACTAGTGGAAATAATCAACAGCTTTAGCAAAGTTGCAGCATACAAAATAAACCCACATAAGTCTTCAGCATTTCTATATATCTCCAACACATCTCAGCAGCAAGAATTAGAAAGAGAAATTCCATTTAATATCACCCTAGACAATATAAAATACTTTGGAATCTATCTGCTGAGACAAACACAGGAACTATATGAACACAACTATAAAACACTCTCCACACAATTAAAACTAGATTTAAACAATTGGAAAAAAATCCAGTTCTTATGGGTAGGACAACCTAAAATAATTAAAAAATGAGCATCCTACACAAACTTATTTATTTATGTATTGCCATACACATCAAACTGCCAAAAAACTTTTTACTGAATTAGAAAAAACCAAAACAAAGTTCATTTGGAAGAAGAAAAGATCAAGGATATCCATGGAAATCATGAAAAAAATGCAAAGGAAGGTAGCCTTGCAGTCCCAGATCTCAAACTATACTACAAAGCAGTGATCATTAAAAGAATATGGTAACTGGCTAAGAGACAGGAATGAGGATCAGTGGAATAGACTTGGCTAAGTGACCTCAGAAAGACAGTCTATGATAAATGCAAAGATCCCAGCTTTGGGGACAAAAATCCACTATTTGATAAAAACTGCTGGGAAAATTGGAAGGCAATATGTGAAAGATTAGGGTGGGATCAACATCTCACATCCTATACCAAGATAATCCCAAAATGGGTGAATATAAAGAAGGAAAATATAAGTAAATTAGGTGAGCACAAAATAGTATACATGTCCGATCTTTGGGAAAGGAAAGAATTTAAGACCAAGGAAGAGTTAGAAAAAATCACAAAATGTAAAATAAATAATTTTGATTACATCAAATTAAACATTTTTTGTAAAAATAAAACTAATGCATACAAAATTAGAAGGGAAGCAACAAATTGGGAAACAATCTTCATAACAAAAACCTCTGACAATGGTCTAATTACTCAAATTTATAGACACCTAAATCAATTGTACAAAAACTCAAGCCATTCTCCAATTGATAAATGGGCAAGGGACAAGAATAGGAAATTTTCAGTTAAAGAAATCAACACTATTAATAAGCACATGAAAAAGTGTTCTAAATCTCTTATAATCAGAGAGATGCAAATCAAAACAATTATGAGGTATTACCTTACACCTAGCAGATTTGCTAACATGACAACAAAGGAAAGTAATGAATGCTGGAGGGGATGTGGCAAAGTTGGGACATTAATGCATTGTTGGTGGAGTTGTGAATTGATCCAACCATTCTGGAGGAATTGTGCCCAAAGGATGCTAAAAGACTGTCTGCCCTTTGATGCAGCCATAGCACTGCTGGGTTTATACCCTAAAGAATTAATAAGGAAAAAGACATATACAAGAATATTCATAGCTGCATTCTTTGTGGTGGCAAAAATTTGGAAAATGAGGGGATGCCTTTTAATTGGGGAATGGCTGAACAAATTGTGGTATATATTGGTGATGGAATACTATTGTGCTCAAAGAAATAATAAATTGGAGGAATTCCATGTTAACTGGAATGACCTCCAGGAACTGATGCAGAGTGTAAGGAGCAGAACCAGGAGAACATTATACACAGAGACTGATACACTGTGGTACAATAGAATATAATGGACTTATTCATTAGTGCAATGGAGTGATCCTCAACTACTCTGAGGGATATACAAGAAAGAACACTACCCACATTCAGAGGAAAAACTGTGGTAGTAGAAACATCAAAGAAAAACAACTGCTTGATTACATGGGTAGAGGGGGACATGATTGGGGATATAATCTCTAAATGATTATCCTAGTGCAAACATCAACAGCATGGAAATAGTTTCTGATCAAGAACACATGTAATACCCAGTGGAATTGTGCATTAGCTGCAGTATGGAGGGGGGGAGGGAAGGAAAGAATATGCTTCTTGTAACCAAAGAATAATGTTCTAAATTGATGAAATAAAATTAAAATTAAAAAAAGTTTATAATCCAAATTAGAGGTTAAGATGAGCACACAGATGAATATGTTAGAAAGCAAAATAAATATCATAAATGAAGTACAAAACTTCTGAAATTTTATTTTTGCATTGACAATATTTTTCACATAAAAATCTGTCCTTTTGGTTGTTATTCCTAGTGTTATTTTCTTATTGTACATATTGTTGTGTTCTAGAAAATCCTTGGAAAGATAAATTTGATAGCTTTTCAACCAATTCTTAGGTTTAGTATATGGAGTACAGAAAATGTCTGAGAAGTGACTTGAAAAATGATTATTTCCTAAGAGAGCTCTAAATAGTAAAGAAAGAAATTAAAAGTGTACTTGACAGGGATCCCTTTGCTAAAATGGCATGTGTTCCCTGCCCTTGGTAATAATGCGAGTTAGTAGAATCCATTGTCGCAAATATTTTATCTTGTATGGAGATGTACTACTTTTAAGAGTAGGCATTTAAGGAACACTTATGTGTGGGTAGTGAGGATCCATACACAATTCAGGCTTCATCAATTTCTTTGTCCCTAACAGGCTTCTGGCATAGAAAACTGTCAACAACACAGAGAGATAACATGAGTAGCTTTGTTCAGGGGTTAAAACATACTCTCACCTGCTCTCTGTGTTGGTAACTGAATTTTCTTTCTGGCTATCGACTGAGAGCAACAAGAGGGAAATGATGTCACTCCTGTGGTGCCTGTCACTCTTTAGTATTTGTTACCACGGCAACATGGTTACTATGCCAACACAATGGTCATTTCTCCTTATCATTGAGTCCCTATGCCCTCTAAGTTAAAAAAAATGTTCTCTCTTGTACTAGTGAGGACATAAGAAGTTTGCACCTAAGTTATTTTGGGCTCCACTTTTGACCATTTGCCTAAATTAGCTCCAAGAGGCCAAAAGAATCAGTTGCCTTCCTTTCTCCCTCCCATCAATCAACATCAGTAGTCATTTTACCTTGAATTTTTAAAAAGAATGTGGTACCTAATCTTTTAATGCTATCAAATAACTTTCTAATCATTCATAGATTTGCTCTTATTAATATTATTAAGTACTTTATTTCATTATTTACTATTATGGCAGGTGAACTTTTTTAAATGCCAAAGATTTCAGGAGAAAGAAGACATAAAGGCATTAATCTGTACTAGTGGAAAGATGGTTGTAATTGGCAGTTGCCTCTACAGATGATTTTACAGTTACAAAGAAAAATTCCAAAATATGGGATGAGTTAATTTCAGAGATCACTGTATTTTCTCATAGGACATATATTTTCTTCATGGAAGATTTTTACTAGCCCTGGAGGACAAGTGATTAGGTAACTTGTCAGGTATGTTGTCTAGGTATTCCAAGATTGTGTGTGTTGTACTAGATTGATGCTGAACTCCTTTCCAACTATTAATTTCTGTGATTCTATGATTCTGTAACCCTTGATTGAAACCTGTTTCCTTTATTTGCTTTATTTATTGTTCAGATATGAAGACAATGTTTCTTGTCACTCCACTTCAAACAATTATCTTAATTCACTCCCTGAATTTAAGTTCCTGATTGCTGTCAATAATAACAGACACAGAGCTGAACCTACTCTTTTCATTTAGTCACTGATTTTTTTTAACTAACTTTTACATATTCTGAAATTCTAGTTAGAATTGAAAATAATTCCAGACACTTTCCTTTTCTGGTTAATTTTCTTTTCATTGTTATTAAAATCAGTTGTGTTGGAGGTGGATTTAAAACGTGTTTGTACCCTCAACAAAACATCTCTTGATTCATGACTCCATCAGACCAGGTATCATCTCATTGGGCTTGTGTAGAATTGAGCAGATTCTGTTTTTAACTCCACCAGTCATTATACAGCACATGCTGTGAATGTGAATGTTCATTAGCATATTATGGATCCATAATTTCTGCTTAAAAAAGTTGATGAAAAGCAATTACCCAGCATGGTGAAAACCATGTTTTACTCTCTAACATCTCTTCTAGATTTTGTTTTCCCTTTTTGTCTCCTTGTTTCATTTTCTGTATTTATTTGTCTTTCACTGAATAGGCAGATGGTTGAACAATGGATGGTGATCTGGGCCTGAACTCAGGAAGATGTAAATTCAAATTAGGAGTCAAACCCTTCATATCCATGTAACCCTGGGCAAGTCACTTAAGCTCTATTTCAGTTTCTTCAAATATAAAATGGAGATAATATAACTACCTCCAGGGTTGTTGAGAGGATCAAATGAGATATTATTTATAAAGCTCATTTACTATTATTCCTGATACATGGTAGATATAAATACTTATTTCCTTTCTCTACCAGTAGGGAGATAGGATAGAATTAGTCTTTAATTATAGATCAATGGTCCAAAGCTTGTCTCATCATGATGGATAATTGAGGTTTTGTTAAGGGAAAAGGAAATGTCTGTATAGTTCCTAGAAATTCAAAATATGATCATGACCAACAGAAAATATTGCAAGGATACCCTGATAATGACTCATTCAATGTATGGAAGCTTTTTATCTCATACATGTGCAGTATTAGAGTCAAAGACTTTGGGTTTTAGCTGACATTTTTTTATTGAATGAGTTTATAGAACTTTCTTTATAGGAATTCATTTAAAGCTTACAATATTCTCAACTAATAAAATAATAATAGTGATAAGTATTAATATACATTTTATTGTATTGGGGGTTCTTAGGATTGGTTTGTACTATACAGATTTTAGGGTTACTTACTTTTGTGAGATTCTACAAGGACAATGGAATGTAAATATCTGGACTTTGATTTGAAAACCTGAATTGTAACTAAGCTAAGACAAGTTACTTAACTTTTATGTATCACAAGCAACTGCCTAGAATTAATAACTAAATCAGAAAAGGACTACATTCTACATCGTTAGAAACATCACTGAATCACAAATCTCTGGTGTACTAGCATATATGCAATTTTTATTTTCACTATTTAAGAATGATTAACTTTTGGGACTTCCAGATAAGATGGCGGCTTAGAGAAAGCTAAAGTTCAGATCTCCGGAAAACCCTTCCCGACCGATCTCAAATTATAAGCTCCTAAGGCGCCGAAATTCAAAACAATCAACAGCACAGACCCTGGGAACCCTCCTCGTGGACCTGGACCCGGATCAAAAGGTACGGCCCCACTCAAAAGCCAGAAACCGAGATCACTTGGACCTAAGGGGTAGGAGCGCAGAGTCCAAGGCTCCGGGAAGCCGCAGCCCAGCCCGGCTCAGAGAGCAGGGTCGTCGGAACAACAACCCTCAGGGCCTTCTATCCGAGTCCCAGTGAGTCACTGCCCTCTGAGCTCCTCCGGCAGAGAGCAGGGTTAAAACAACAGCAACCCTCAGGGCGGGAAAGACAGCCTCACGGGCTGGATCCTGCTATCCAAGTCTCAGTGAAAGTCCCTGCCCTTGGAGCTTGGGGAAGCCGCAGCCCATCCCCCCGCAGGCAGACAAAACAGCCTCACAGCCAGCTGTTCTGAAGGCAACTTCCAGAAAGCAACCCGACCCAGAGAGCCAGGTGAGAGTGTGGCCTGGTGGTCTGACCCTTCCATTCCAGTTCCAGTGAGGCATATTCAGTTTAACCCAGGGAAAGCTCATAGAACTGACAATCTGCCCAGGACTAAAGCCTCTGAACACCAGACAGAGATAAGAAAAGCTCATCCTCCACATTCAGAGATGGCAAACTCCACAGAAGCAAAGAAGCCCCCAAATACCAAGAAAAATAAGAAGAAAGGGGCGACTTTGGACACATTCTATGGAGCCAAAATACAAAATACAGAGCAGATAGAAGATGATATACAAGAAAATGCTCCAAAACCTTCCAAAGGAAATGGAAACTCTCCACAAACCTATGAAGAATTTGAATCAGAAATGACCAAAAAGATGGAAGCCTTCTGGGAGGAAAAGTTGAAAATAATGCAAAAGAAATTCACGCATCTACAAAACTGGTATGATGAAACTGAAAAGGAAAACCAGGCTTTAAAGGCCAGAATCAGGCAGCTGGAAGACAACGATCGTGTAAAAGAGCAAGAATTAATAAAGCAAAGCCAAAATACCAAGAAATTAGAAGAGAACATAAAATATCTCACCAACAAGATGACAGATCTGGAAAATAGAGGGAGAAGAGATAATTTAAGAATAATTGGACTCCCAGAAAAACCAGAAATAAACACCAAACTGGACATGGTGATACAAGATATAATCAAAGAAAATTGCCCAGAGATTCTAGAACAAGGGGGCAATACAGTCACTGACAGAGCTCACAGAACACCTTCTACACTAAACCCCCAAAGGACAACTCCCAGGAATGTAATTGCCAAATTCCAAAGCTCTCAAACAAAAGAAAAAATCCTACAGGAAGCCAGAAAAAGACAATTTAGATATAAAGGAATGCCAATCAGGGTCACACAAGACCTTGCAAGTTCTACTCTGAATGATCGTAAGGCATGGAACATGATCTTCAGAAAGGCAAGAGAGCTGAGTCTCCAACCAAGATTCAGCTACCCAGCAAAACTGACTATATACTTCCAAGGGAAAGTATGGGCATTCAACAAAATAGAAGACTTCCAACTTTTTGCAAAGAAAAGACCAGAGCTCTGTGGAAAGTTTGATACCGAAAATCAAAGAGCAAGGAATACCTGAAAAGGTAAATATTAAGGAAAGGGGAAAAATGTTATCTTCTTCTTTTACTCAACCTCTCTTCTATAAGGACTACATTTATATCAATCTATGTATACTAATATGTGGGGAAAATGTAATGTATAAATAGGGGGTAAAGAAAGACGAAATAGTATAATCGTTCTCACACAAAGATTCACATGGGAAGGGGAGGGGAAGAAAACTCCTATAAGAAGGAGAGGAAGAGAGGAGGTGGGGTTTACTTAAACCTCAATCTCAGGGAAATCAACTCTGAGAGGGAAAAACATCCAGATCCACTGGGATCTTGAATTCTATCTTACCCAAAAAGGGTAGGGAGAAGGGAAACCAAGGGGGGGAGGGGGAGAGGGAGAACAAAAAGGGAGGGAAAGAGAGGGGGGAGGGGGAGGGAAGAAAAAGTGAGGGACTAAAAAGGGAAACATCAAGGGAGGGGACAAGGGGGACTGATTCAAAGTAAATCAATGGACTAAAAGGTAGAGCCAAAGAAGAAAAGGTTAGAACCAGGGAAGGATATCAAAATGCCAGGGAGTCCACAAATGACAATCATAACTTTGAATGTGAATGGGATGAACTCACCCATAAAACGTAGACAAATAGCAGAATGGATTAGAATCCAAAACCCTACCATATGTTGTCTTCAAGAAACACACATGAGGCGGGTTGACACCCACAAGGTCAGAATTAAAGGATGGAGTAAGACCTTCTGGGCCTCAACTGATAGAAAGAAGGCAGGAGTGGTAATCATGCTATCTGATAAAGCCAATGCAAAAATAGACCTGATCAAAGGGGATAGGGAAGGGAATTATATTTTGTTAAAAGGGACTCTAGACAATGAGGAAATATCATTAATCAACATGTATGCACCAAATAATATAGCACCCAAATTTCTAATGGAGAAACTAGGCGAATTGAAGGAAGAAATAGACAATAAAACCATACTAGTGGGAGATTTAAACCAACCATTATCAAATTCAGATAAATCAAATCAAAAAATAAATAAGAAAGAGGTAAAAGAAGTGAATGAAATCTTAGAAAAATTAGAATTAATAGACATATGGAGAGAAATAAATAGGGATAAAAAGGAATACACTTTCTTCTCAGCACCATATGGCACATTCACAAAAATTGACCATACATTAGGTCACAGAAACATAGCACACAAATGCAGAAAAGCAGAAACAATGAATTCAGCCTTCTCAGATCACAAGGCAATAAAAATAGTGATTAGTAATGTTACATGGAAGACCAAATCTAAAACCAATTGGAAATTAAACAATATGATACTCCAAAACCGTTTAGTTAAAGAAGAAATCATAGAAACAATTAATAATTTCATCGAGGAAAATGACATTGGCGAGACATCCTTTCAAACCTTTTGGGATGCAGCCAAAGAGGTAATCAGAGGTAAATTCATATCCCTGAATGCTTATATTAACAAACAAGGGAGAGCAGAGATCAATCAATTGGAAATGCAAATGAAAAAACTCGAAAGTGATCAAATTAAACCTCCCCAGCAGAAAACCAAACTAGAAATCCTAAAAATTAAGGGAGAAATTAATAAAATAGAAAGTGATAGAACTATTGATTTAATAAATAAGACAAGAAGCTGGTACTTTGAAAAAACACACAAAATAGACAAAGTACTGGTCAATCTAATTTAAAAAAGGAAGGAAGAAAAGCAAATTCACAGCATTAAAGATGAAAAGGGGGACAGCACCTCCGATGAAGATGAAATTAAGGCAATCATTAGAAATTACTCTGCCCAATTATATGGCAATAAATACACCAATTTAGGAGAAATGGATGAATATATACAAAAATGCAAACTGCCTAGACTAACAGAAGAGGAAATAGAATTCTTAAATAATCCCATATCAGAAATTGAAATCCAACAAGCCATCAAAAACTTCCTAAGAAAAAATCCCCAGGGCCTGATGGATTCACCTGTGAATTCTATCAAACATTCAGAGAACAGTTAATCCCAATATTATACAAACTATTTGACATAATAAGCAAAGAGGGAGTTCTACCAAACTCCTCTTACGACACAAACATGGTACTGATTCCAAAACCAGGCAGGTCAAAAACAGAGAAAGAAAACTATAGGCCAATCTCCCTAATGAATATAGATGCAAAAATCCTAAATAGGATACTAGCAAAAATACTCTAGTAACTCATCACAAGGGTCATCCACTATGACCAGGAAGGCTTCATACCAGGGATGCAGGGCTGGTTCAACATTAGGAAAACCATCCACATAATTGACCACATCAACAAGCAAACTAGCAAGAACCACATGATTATCTCAATAGATGCAGAAAAAGCCTTTGATAAAATACAACACCCATTCCTATTAAAAACATTAGAAAGTATAGGAATAGAAGGGTCATTCCTAAAAATAATAAACAGTATATATCTAAAACCAACAGCTAATATCATCTGCAATGGGGATAAACTAGATGCATTCCCAATAAGATCAGGAGTGAAACAAGGATGCCCATTATCACCTCTACTATTTGACATTGTACTAGAAACACTAGAAGTAGCATTTAGAGAAGATAAAGGAATTGAAGGCATCAAAATAGGCAAGGAGGAGACCAAGTTATCACTCTTTGCGGATGACATGATGGTCTACTTAAAGAATCCTAGAGATTCAACCAAAAAGCTAATTGAAATAATCAATAACTTTAGCAAAGTTGCAGGATACAAAATAAACCCACATAAATCATCAGCTTTTCTATATATCTCCAACACAGCTCAGCAGCAAGAACTAGAAAGAGAAATCCCATTCAAAATCACCTTAGACAAAATAAAATATCTAGGAATCTACCTCCCAAGACAAACACAGGAACTATATGAACACAACTACAAAACACTCGCCACACAACTAAAACTAGACTTGAGCAAATGGAAAAACATTAACTGCTCATGGATAGGACGAGCCAATATAATTAAAATGACCATCCTACCCAAACTTATTTATCTATTTAGTGCCATACCCATTGAACTACGAAAATACTTTTTCACTGATTTGGAAAAAACCATAACAAAGTTCATTTGGAAGAACAAAAGATCAAGGATATCCAGGGAAATAATGAAAAAAAAATACAAAGGAAGGGGGTCTTGCAGTCCCAGATCTCACACTATATTACAAAGCAGCAGTCATCAAAACAATTTGGTACTGGCTAAGAAACAGAAAGGAAGATCAGTGGAATAGACTGGGGGAAAGCGACCTCAGCAAGACAGTATACGATAAACACAAAGATCCCAGCTTTTGGGACAAAAATCCACTATTCGATAAAAACTGTTGGGAAAATTGGAAGACAGTGTGGGAGAGACTAGGAATAGATCAACACCTCACACCCTACACTAAGATAAATTCAAAATGGGTGAGTGATTTAAACATAAAGAAAGAAACCATAAGTAAATTGGGTAAACACAGAATAGTATACATGTCAGATCTTTGGGAGGGGAAAGGCTTTAAAACCAAGCAAGATATAGAAAGAATCACAAAATGTAAAATAAATAATTTTGACTACATCAAACTAAAAAGCTTTTGTACAAACAAAACCAATGTAACTAAAATCAGAAGGGAAACAACAAATTGGGAAAAAATCTTCATAGAAACCTCTGACAAAGGTTTAATTACTCATATTTATAATGAGCTAAATCAATTGTACAAAAAATCAAGCCATTCTCCAATTGATAAATGGGCAAGGGAAATGGATAGGCAGTTCTCAGATAAAGAAATCAAAACTATTAACAAGCACATGAAGAAGTGTTCTAAATCACTTATAATCAGAGAGATGCAAATAAAAACAACTCTGAGGTATCACCTCACACCTAGCAGATTGGCTAACATAACAGCAAAGGAAAGTAATGAATGCTGGAGGGGATGTGGCAAAGTAGGGACATTAATTCATTACTGGTGGAGTTGTTAACTGATCCAACCATTCTGGAGGGCAATTTGGAACTATGTCCAAAGGGCGACAAAAGAATATCTACCCTTTGACCCAGCCATAGCACTGCTGGGTCTGTACCCCAAAGAGATAATGGACAAAAAGACTTGTACAAAAATATTCATAGCTGTGCTCTTTGTCGTGGCCAAAAACTGGAAAACGAGGGGATGCCCATCAATTGGGGAATGGCTGAACAAACTGTGGTATATGTTGGTGATGGAATTCTATTGTGCTAAAAGGAATAATAAAGTGGAGGAGTTCCATGGAGACTGGAACAACCTCCAGGAAGTGATGCAGAGTGAGAGGAGCAGAACCAGGAGAACATTGTACACAGAGACTAATACACTGTGGTATAATCGAACGTAATGGACTTCTCCATTAGTGGCGGTGTAATGTCCCTGAACAACTTGCAGGGATCCAGGAGAAAAAAAAACACCAGTCATAAGCAAAGGATAAACTATGGGAGTGGAAACACCGAGGAAAAGCAACTGCCTGAATACAGAGGTTGAGGGGACATGACAGAGGATAGACTCTAAATGAACACTCTAATGCAAATACTATCAACAAAGCAATGGGTTCAAATCAAGAAAACATCTAATGCCCAGTGGACTTACGCGTCGGCTATGGGGGGTGGGGGGGAGGAAAAGAAAATGATCTATGTCTTTAACGAATAATGCTTGGAAATGATCAAATAAAATATATTAAAAAAAGAATGATTAACTTTTAAAATGATTAAATTCTGACTTGGGAAAATAATAATATGCTTGTATCAAACAGTCCTATTAAAGTCCTCCTGTGATGTCTCATTTTAGTGAGTTGATCCTGGTTTCTTTAAGATTGTTCCTTAGAGATCATGTTTTAGTAGTCTTCAGTCAATATATTTTACGTTTTCAAACAAGTTGGAAAGACTATGAGTAAAAATATAAGGGAAGGCAATAGTATGTTTCTGCCATCTGAGGATTGACTTATTCCCACATGGAGAGGCTGATAATCAATAGATCAGATTCAAAGTAACAAAGTTTTCATCCACAGAAATATTTGTAGGAAATAAACTCAGTTATTGTTCAGGAGACATAATTTATAGCTTAGGATGAAGGTACCACAAAGATGGAACTATGAATATTTGAAGTATTTGTAGTACTTATCAAAACAGTAAGTAAATCCCAAGGTATTTTTTGAGTAACCTGAAAATTCTTAGAAATGATTTTTTTTCCTCAAAAGATATTTTGCATGTATTCCCTTCCCTTCCCTTCTTTTCTTCTCTTCCTTTCTTTCTCTTCTGTCATATACATGTATAGATATGCATATGTATTTCATTTTCAAATTGTTCAGAATATTCTTGGTGTGATGCAAGGATAAAGACTGAAAGATTCTCTTTCTTTATAAAGAAATTTTACAATACATGCACTTACATACATATATATTTGTGTCTCTATGTATGTATGCATGTACATGTGTATCTCTCTTACTTTCTCTCATTCTATCTATACATATATACATACACATATGGAACTATTTGTATCTACTACCTATGTGTCTGGAGGTAAGTCACTTAAACTACAGGGGATTCATATTTCTCATAGGTAAAATAAAGAGTCCCATCTACTCAAATTCTTATGAAACAACATGAAATTGGGTAGTATGTTTGCTGCTGCTCCCCTCTTCCAAGGAAGCTGCAGGAGTATATTTCTTTTCAATTATACTCTATGTAGAATTTCCTGATTGACAGGAGCTACTAACATGGTGAAAAAGGACGATTGCTTGAAGTACAAATTAAGAATTCATTTTCTGAAGGTAAAACACTCTGAGTTTATCATGCAGTGCTGTAAAACAAATGCATTATATGCTCTAAAACTTTGTCACACAATCAACAGGAAACTTTCAATTCCTACATGGCTTATTTGCACATCTTTATCAGATACTTGCAAATGCAATCAAAATAAGTCACCATGATTTAAATTTCTAGGCATGACTCAGCCACTTGATTTTTAAAAAATCATATGTTTCATAAAAAATGAACATTTTTAAAAGACTGTTCAAATTTCAAGTTTCTGTTTGAAGAGCAGTAGTTTATTTTAACTAAAAAATAGTGCATGATCACCTATTTGAGATTTTGAGACCAATGGTTGCCAATTTTTGGTCCTCATAAATCCCTTAGTCTCTTAAAAATTATTTTGAAACCTTCATTTACCCCAAAATTTTATTTTTGTGGACTATATCATTAATATTTACTGCATTAGAAATTTTTTAATATCCTAAAAATATATTTTTTACCTTGAAGACCTCTTGAAGGGACTTTCAGTGATCTCTGGACCATATTTTGAGAAAGTGTAGTAGAAGACCTTTCCATAGTAGTCGGAAATTAGACTAGATGACCTGTATTCCCCTACCATTCTAGATCTTTTAATTTATTTAATTAATGTAATCAATTTAACAAAATATTAACAGTACAAAGTGTTAATTATTTTGCTAATTCATTCATCAAGCACAAATAGCCTACATATAAAAGGCATTACATTTGATATAATAAATTCATTCATTTATTTATTCACTCATATATATTCATCTTCCACTATGTATCAGATATACAATGTATTTTGTAATCTATAATGATGAAGACAACATGGTTCCTGTTAAAAAGTACTTAAAATCAAATACAGGAAATAAAATATGCACACTAGTATCTATAATACAAAGAGAAAATGGTTCTTCTGCCTTGGAAGCAATATATAATACTGATTCTAAGATGGAAGGTAAGCTTTTAAATAAGATACAATATGATAAATTCTGTAGATGTGTTATAAGTGCTATAGAAATTCAGAGTCAGGAGGAAACATTTAAATATAAGTAGTTATGGACATCATGGTGGAGGTGACAGTAAACTGGGCCTTGAAGGATTTATTGGATTGAGATTGTCAAAGAGAAAGAGAACATTTTATGTAGAAAATTATCTGAGTATCTGTATATATGTATACACAAACATATATTGATACTGGCAAAAAAATTGGAAAATGAGGGGCTGTCTATTGACTGGGGAATGTCTGAACAAATTGTGGTATCTGATGGTGATGAAATACTATTGTGATGAAAGGAATGATGAACTGGACGATTTCTATGTGTAAACCTTAAAATTTCTTAGACTTATAAATGTTGGAAATTTCACCATTGGGAAATTTCATACCTGAAAAATTTCCTATTGATAGTGGGAACTCTATTGGAATGTGAACCCCATTGGCATGGGAGGTTCCTCCTCCTCCCTTCTTAAGATTACTTTAGGACAGAAACCTTTTGCTGAACAATGGAAAGGGCTTTGACCTATGCTTAAGCATAGAACAGGAAGTTCTTTGAGTCATGATTGATTTTAGAATTGATACAATAGAGATACTTGGAATGACAGAACCAGGTCTTGGAAAATACAATTTCCACCCCACTCAGTCCTAACAGGATTTAGGAAGGGCTGCAGCAAAGGATCAAGATTTAATTATTGAGAATATGACCTTCAACAGACATGTGCAAAGCCACAGACCTCTGGACGGTCCTGGGTTAAGCTAGAGCCACCATTGGCACAGGGAAGACATGGACAGTGATTGGTAGATGTGAGAACTGAGGGGAGGGAACTTGGATGGTTTCCTTAAAGATAGAGGGGTCTGAGGACTGGGGGGGGGTAGTTGGAGAGTTTTGGCTCTGAGTGGTTGGAGAGGTGCTCTGAGAAGCTTGCTCTGAAGGAAGCTGGAGGTGGAGGCCCCTGAGACTGTTTCTCCATTTTGGTCACATGAGTAATAGGGACTGATCTCCTTTCTTTGCCCCAGCTATCTAAGGGCTTGGGCCTTTTGGCCCAGCCTAAACAGAAGGGGTATTTAAGCCCTATTCCCTTCTCTCCCCTTTCTCTCTCCCTCTCTCTCTCTATCTCTAATACCTTTCTTCATCCTGTTTGTAATTAAACTCCATAAAAGGTTGACTGCTGACTTGAGTTTTCATTTAGGAATTACATAGCTGAATTCCTTGGTGACCTTAAATTAATATATATCAGTCTTTTAAAGTGATTTCCTTGTCACATATGTGAAATGGAAAGACCTCCAGGAACTGATGCAGAGAAAGGAGCAGAACCAGGAGAACATTGTATACAGAAACTGGTACATTGTGGCACAATCGAATGTAATAGACTTTTACACTAGCAGTTGTTAAAAGGGAAATGTGAGTGAACCTAGGATGATGGATTAAAATTAGATCAGACTGTGTTGCTTATCTAACCCCCAAGGGTATTCACTATTTAGACAGAGCTG
The DNA here is from genome assembly GCF_027887165.1 of Monodelphis domestica. Classification (NCBI taxonomy): domain Eukaryota; kingdom Metazoa; phylum Chordata; class Mammalia; order Didelphimorphia; family Didelphidae; genus Monodelphis; species Monodelphis domestica. The sequence goes on from NC_077233.1 coordinate 201,574,731, forward strand.
ATAGCTGCCCTCTGTCTCTTTCAAATAAGTTGATGACACAGGTAAAGCAGAGGGCTTTACCAGAATTGGGCACACCACAGAAATGGAGAATGATGGATAATTAGGAAGTTTTGTGAAACCTAATCTTCCTGGGAGACCCACTCTAGTAAAAGTCCCTTGCTAAAAGAAGACCAATGGCAGTCAAATAAGAACTTTGCTTTCACCTGATTTTCTTAGAGATTTTCTTCCTGAACCAACCTCCACCCAGCAATATGCTATCCCCTTGTTTAACAATTTGACTGCTAGTTAATAAACAAACATTATTTATTTGTGATAGGATAATTATGATGGGAATAGGGAAAAGGTAAGACAGGAGTACCAGAACCTAAAACAGAGATGATAAGGATGGATGGGTCCTTCAAGCCTATGTTGTCAGCCAAAAGGACCAGCTTGGAAGCTTTCTCTGTCTTCTTGAGTCCCCTATGCTTGCTCTCCTAATCTAATATTAAAGTAACAACAAATGTCTTTAAGTAAAGCTGACATAGGGAGATGTTTCTGTTTTCAGGACTTTCTTAACCCATCCTCCAGGGAAATCCCTCTGAGGCACCTAAATGTCCAGTCAGTCCACACAGGTCTTGATATGGCAGAGATCAGGAACAACTCACAGACAAAATGGGTCTTTGGTTCAATTGGGGAAATCCTCAGGAAAGTGGTGGGATTCCAATCCCGAGTTCAGGAAAGAACCTCCTTTCAGGCCAAGGTTCAGAATCGAACCCCTTGTCTGTTGGTAATCTTCCCAGAAGGACCTCTCTCTAATATTCCAACTTCCCTGTCTGTCACTCTTGCTTCTCCATCATTCCATTTCATCTCTGTGTGAAATCCTTCTCTATCAAGTAATGCAATGATCCAGGACAATTCAGAGGAACTTATGAGAAAGAATTCTATATACATTGTTAAGAGAGCTTTTATTAATTTTTCCTTTTTTATATTTAAGAGGAAAAGGAGCAATGATATTTTTCAGTAAGCAGTGTGGCAGTTAGAGACCACTTGCTGTGCTGCTTGGCAATTGGTGACAGTTAGAAGGGTGTGGCTGAGTGTGGTTTTTTTATTTGTAAGTTGCAGAACATTGAGAAGGGCTTTTTATCTCTGGCCCTCTTGGGGAGAGGGTGTGTTGCTAACACTATCTCTAGACATCCGAGAAACAGCATAAAGCCTTAATAGCCTTACTGATTATTGATTAACTTGGGTAGATAAAGTAGATAAGATAGTGGTTATATTATCAGATAGAGAGAGCAGTAAGAGTAGATTAGGGATTTGGTCTAGCAGAAGATACTTCCCTCTGAGGCAGATAGATGTAGGGTTTTCTAGAAAAAAATTAGTTAGGATTGGGATCTTGGGTATAGTTATAATCTATTATAAGATTATTTTCAATTTCCTCCTTCCTATTTCCTTTCTGTATTTCTTAATAAACTAAGTGTTTTGCATTTAATAAACTGTGCATTGGCTTTTGATCAAATTTATGCCCCCCATCCCTAATTTATCCCTTTACAACATCCAGAGAAAGAATTGTGGGAGTAGAAATGCAGAATAAAATCATATAATTGATCACGTGGTTCAATGGGAATATGACTGGAGTTTTGGCATTAAAAGATGACTCTATTGCAAATATGAATAACATGGAAATAGGCTTTGAACAATAATACATGTATCATTGGAATTGTTTGCCAACTCCAGGAGGAGGGGAGGAAAGAGGAGTGGGAAAAATCATGGATCTTGTAACCATGGAAAAATATTCTAAATAAATTTTAAAAAGACAATAATCTAATGTAAAATTATGACTTTTGTAGCTGGTTCAAATTTTGCGCAAAGTAGTAGTGAATGAATCTGTATTGAAACTGATGAAGTAGAATTGGTGTCATTTGTTAGTACAGTGACAGCAAACAGGATGTTTTATCCACATTCCTAAGAAATTCTATTAGATTGGCTTTGACTACTATAATTTTAGATTCATCATAATTTACTTTTCTGAGTGAAATCTGCTTTTTCACTCTTTTTATTTTGATACTAAATCTTCTCATCTCACCTAGGCTGAGGGTACTTATGAGGAAGAGATAATGATAATAAGAGAGATGCTGGTTTGCAGAGAACAGATGAGACCTGAAGACTGAAGATTCTGGAATGCTGAAAGGAAGGCTTAAGCTGGAACTCAGGACTAACTCTTTAGGGCTTTTGCTGACTGTATGTGGACCTGGAGGGAGTGGAAACCAAGTACCTGGTAAAGACCTTAGGTTTCGGATCCCATCCTTGTTGCTGTGGCCCCAGTTTCCCTGGAAGAAGATCCTGTTAACCTGATGCTAGCCTGAACCAGCACCCAGCTATCTGTGCTGTCTATAAGCAGAAGTTGGGGTCTAGTTTGTTCTGGGACCTAACCTTGCATCCCCATCTAATCTGTCACAGACCAGTACCTCTATTAATACTCAAGAGAGGTTTGAATAGGGCAGGTCAATCAGAATAGGGTCTGAGTTCCAAGTTAAAGAGGATAGGGTGGAAAGTGTAGAACAGCAAGATCTCTGAAGGGCTTTCTTGCAAAGGCTTAGCTTAGGGATTTATTAGCTAGTGGGAACTACTGACTTTCCCTCCAAATCTCTCCGTGGAAAGAAATTAAATCTTTGATTGACTGTGTACCATTCTGTGATTGAGTAACCTGTGTGCTAGGCTTTGGTCTATCCATTGCTAACTGCTGGGCACCATCAACCCATGATGGGCAACCCTAGCGTTGGTCCAAATACTCGGGTGGTCCCTCATCTGATCATTTCTACCAAGCCCACAAATACATACTGCAGACATCTTTATGACCCAATTCTACTGATTAATATTAGCTTGTTGACTTGCTTTGTTTCTGAAAGTTCACCTTTCATTAGGCAGACTAGTGGCTCCATGATCTGACCTTGGGGGCTTGTAATATTGATACTGGACTTTTATACTGCCTTTTATCAGAATATAATTACCTTTCCTATCTCTTTTAATCAGATTTATTTTTACTTTGGCCTTCTCAGATATCATAATTGCAACCCCTGCCTTCCTTTTCTCAGTTGAAGCCCAATAGATTTGGCTCCATCCACTTAAAACTTTAACCCTATGTGTGTTTACCTTCCTCATTTTTCTTTCTTGTAGACAGCATATGGTAGGACTTTGGTTTCTAATCCACCCTGCTATTTGCTTGCATTTTATGGGTGAGTTCATTCCATTCACATTCAGAGTTATGATTACCAGCTGTGTATTTCCCAGAATTTTGATTTCCACTCCTAGTCCTAACCTTTCTGATATGGTCAATTATGTGGATGGTTTTCCTGATATTGAACCATCCTTGCATTCCTGGTATAAATCCCACCTGATCATAGTGAATAACCCTCATGGTGACTTGCTGGTTTCTTTTTGCTAGTATCCTATTCAAGATTTTTGCATCTATGTTCATTAAGGAAAATGGTCTGTAGTTTTCTTTCTCCTTTTTTTTGCCTGGCTGCTTTGGGATCAGTACCATATTTGTGTCATAAAATGAATATGGAAGAACTCCCTCTTTCCTTATTCTGTCAAATAGTTTGTATAGTATTGGGATTAGCTATTCTTTGAATGTTTGATAGAATTCACTTGTGAATCCATCAGGACCTGGGGATATTTTTGGGGGGAGTTCTTTGATGGCCTGTTCAATTTCTTTTTCTGATATGGGATTATTTAAGAATTCTATTTCTTCTTCGTTAATCTAGGCAATTTATATTTTTGTAAATATTCATCCATATCAACTAGATTGGCATATTTATAGCCATATAATTAGGCAAAATAGTTTTAATGATTGCCTTAATTTCCTCTTCATTTGGAGGTATCATCCCTGATACTGTTAATTTGATTTTCTTCTTTCCTCTTTTTTTATTAGATTGACTAATCTTTTGTCTGTTTTGTTTGTTTTTTTCAAAATACCAGCTTCTAGTCTTATTTATTTATTTATTATAAAACCCTTACCTTTCGTCTTGGAGTCAACACTGAGTATTGGCTCCAAGGCAGAAGAGTGGTAAGAGCTAGGCAATGGGGGTCAAGTGACTTGCCCAGGGTCACACAGCTGGGAAGTATCTAATCTAGTCTTATTTATTAGTTCAATATATCTATCACTTTTGATTTTATTAATTTATCTCTTAATTTTTAGCATATCTAATTTGGTTTTCTTCTTGGGTTTTTAATTTTTTCAATTTCATGTTTTTTGATTTGCATGTCCAATTCATTGACCTCTGCCCTCCCTAATTTGTTACTATATGAACTGAAGGATATAAATTTTCCCCTGAGTATTGCTTTGGCTTCATCCCATGGAATTTGAAAGGATGTCTCTTCATTGTCATTTTCTTCAATGATATTATTAATTGTTTCTATGATTTGTTCTCTGACTAGTCAATTTTGTAGTATCATATAATTTAATTTCCGATTAATTTTTGATTTGGCTCTCCATGTACCCTTACTGATTTTTATTTTTATTCCCTTATGATCTGAAAAGTTTGCATTTATTATTTCTGGTTCTTTTTTGCAGTTGTATGCCATATTTTTATGACCCAGTATATGGTTAACCTTTGTGAATGTGCCATGTGCTGCTGAAAAGAAAGTGTATTCCTTTTTGTCTCTATTTATTTTTCTCCATATAGCTACTAACTCTAATTTTTCTAAGATCTCATTCACCTATTTTACGTCTTTTTTATTTATTTCTTTGATTAATCTAAATTTGATAGTGGTAGGTTCTGGTCTCCTACTAGTATAGTTTTACTATCTATTTCCTCCTTCAATTCTACTAGTCTCTCCATTAGAAATCTGGGTGCTATACCATTTGGTGCATACATGTTGATTAGTGATATTTCCTCATTATCTAAACTCCCTTTTATCAGGATTTATTACATTCCCTATCCCTTTTAATCAGGTCTATTTTTACTTTGGCATTGTCATATATCATGATTGTAACTCCTGCCTTCTTCCTGTCAATTGAAGCCCAATAGGTCTTGCTCCACCCTTTAATTCTGACCTTGTGTGTATCTACTCGCCTCATGCGTGTTTCTTGTAGACAACATATGATAGGATTCGGGATTCTAATCCACTCTGCTATTCATCTATGTTTTATGGGTGAGTTCATCACATTTACATACAAAGTTATGATTGTCACTTTTGAATTCTCTAGCATTTTGATATCCTCTCTTAGTTCTGACCTTTCTTTTTTTGCTATATCCTTTTAAACCAGTGGTTTATTTTTCGTCAGTTCCCCTATTCCCCTCCCTTGATATGCTTCCCTTTTTGGCCCCTCCCTTTCTGTTTCCCTCTTTTTTTTTTTAGGATCTGTTACATTCCCTTCCCCCTCTCATTCCCTCCCTTTTTTTGAACTCCCTCACCCCTACACTCCTTCATTTTCCCTTCTTCCTTACCCTGTAGGATAAGATATACTTCAAGATCCCAATGGATTTAGTTGCTCTTCCCTCTCAGAACTGATTTCACTGAGAGTGATATTCGAGTATTACCTATTAGCACTCTCTTCCTCTCCCTCTTATAAGAGTATTCTTCCCCTTCTCTTCCCATGTTTATCTTTGTTTGAAAAAGATTATTCTATTTATTTTATTTCTTTAAGTATCTCTTAGTACATCATTGATTCCCCCTTACCCCTTTTTCTTTGCACATCATTTTATAGCCTTTAATGCCACAATCATTTCCTATGAATGATTCTTCGATTTACTATAATAATGAAAATATTTTTGCGAGTTACAAATAACATTTTCCCCATATATTAATATATATATATTGATCTAATTGTAGCCTTAAAGAAGAGAGTTTGAATACACAAAAAAATCATTTTCTCCTTTTCCTTCTCTTTCATATTTACCTTTTCAAAAAAAAATGGAAAGAAAAAAAATCCAAAATACGCCCTTATTTGGGTTTAATAAATTTCTAACAGGCCTTTGTATAGGTCCAATTTAAAGTAATTTCTATCCCATAAGTCTGTAGGACAGAATGCAGTAGTATTTCACTTACCCATTTGCAGCCAAGATTACAGGAAGTTGCCATGCTATAAGAAGGAAAGGGACTAGAATTCTATTTTGATAGGGAAGAATCATTCCCTGGTGTGATTTTTGACATTCTCATGGATATAAGGAGCCAGCATGATACTTGTATGAGTACTTCACAAAGAGTGTAGATACAAGGAATTCCTACAACTTAATATATATCAAGCATTGCAACCTCAAGTCTCAGAAGTTTTTCCTGTTTGCTCTTTTTGCACTATTCAGGTTAGGTCTGTGCTTATTATTTTTAATCCCTTTTCCTAGAATCAGACACAATCATTAATCACAGTCCCATTATGTTTTAATCAATAAATGGCATGGTCCCATAGTTTAAAGCTTTTGGGGTATGCATTGATATTATAGCAAATATGTATATATATATATATATGTATATATACATATATATGTATAACATATTTTTGCAGAAAAAAATTAACATTGATTGTATGTACCTTAAGTACAAGAAATGAGAAAAAAAGGAAAAAAATCAAATATTCTAATCAAAAGAAAAGAAAAGAAATAATAATATTAAGGGGGGGAATCATAAATTCAATGTGTTCCTGAAAACAGTATAAATTTGTCAATGAATTATTATCTCCAATTCATGTGATAGGACACATGCAATCAGTCTCAACAGAAGATGCTCTCTTTACATGTGAGCAATGAATCCAAGAGTCCTTCACTCCAATCTTTATAGATGTTGGAGTAGTTAACAATATTTGGAATGGCCCTTCCCAGGAAGGCTGTATTGCTCCAATACATTTTAAATTCTAAATATACACTTTTTCTCCTGGGTTCAGGTCATGAAGAGAAAAGTTTAGTGGTCAGGCTTGTACTGCAGCTCCAGATTAATGAAGTTCAAGCAGTTTGTAGTTTGTGCTGTAATTCCTGTATATAGGAAGCAATAGTAGTATCTCCACCTAATAGTGATTTATATGCAGGGGAGAAAGGTTTAGCTTGTATAGGTGGATGTCCAAAAAATATCTCAAATGGTGAGATGTGTAGGTCTCCTCTAGGCCTGCTTCTAAGATAAAAATAGGGTCAGAGGGAGAATTTCAAGCCACTTTAAATGGGTCTCAGTGCATAATTTTCCAATCATAGTTTTAAGTTCTGTGTTCATCCTTTCAACTTGGGCCTGAGCTCTGGGGATGATATGGGATATGGAATTTGGGAGTTATCCCTAAGCAAGAATATATTTGATTTAGGACAGAATCAGTAAAATGACCTCCTCTATCTGAATCAATAGGTGCTGTTGGGCCAAAGCAAGGAATAATTTCTTTTAAAAGCACCTTAGCAACAAAAGCCACTCTGGCTCAGGTCACAGGAAATGCTTCTGGTCATCTGGTCAGTTGACCCGACAAAATTAATAATGTTCAGCCTTTGGCATTGTTATGAAATCTATCTGTAGATGCTCAAAAGATGTGGAAGCCAGAGGACACTTACCAAAAGCTTTGCCACAAAAGGAATGTTGTTTATATGCTTGTCAGGTACAGCAGGCTATACACATTTTAGAGGCTATAGTAGTTATACCAGGGGCTATCCATAATCTCTTAACAGAGTCCACAATACCTTGAGTACCAAAGTGACCATTTTTAGGAATAGATTGGCAAATTTGGTGATAGAAACTTCTAGGGAGCAGGGGTTTTCCTTCAGATGACACCCATACTCCATTAATCTGTTTTGCTTTGAATTTTTGCTTCATTATAGGAAAGTGATAAACTTAAGTCATCAGTGGTTGTTAATGTTAAAATTAATCCAGGCCCTTCTATGGCTGCTAGCTTTGCAACAGAAGCAGCTCAATCATTTCCCCTGGAGACAAGGTCAAGTGCCACCTGTATGGGCAGAGCAATGCACTACAGCTAGGGCTTCAGGCAGCTGGAGAGCAGAAAGAACTTCATTAATAATTTCTGAATTAGCTATAGATTTTCCAGCTGAGGTTAAGAATTCTCTCTCGAGTCATAGCATCCCTACTGACTGACAAATGCCAAAAGAATATCTAGACTCTGTATAAATTGTTGCCTTTTTATCCTTGACAATTATACAAGCATGCTTCCAAGCTATGAGTTCTGCCCCTTGAGTGCTAATATTAGAGGGCAGTGAAACTGACCACTCAGTGGCAAATTCTGAGACTACAGCAGCTCCAGTGTAGCGTATCCTATCTCTCATAAAACAGGAACCCTCTGTAAATTATACCAGATCTGGATTATCTAAGGGAGTGTCCAAGAGTATATCTCAAGGTTTTTCTGCTGTGGACACTAGTGTTTCACAACTGTGTAATGGTTCTCCTGAAGTAAGTAAATCTGGAAACAAGGTGGCAGCTTTAAGGGTTATACAGTGTTTCAAGGTAATGTTTTTTATTATTTAACTAGGTTATTTCATATCTTGTAATTTGCTGATCTGAGAATGCCTGTGTTCTATGCCTTAGCAACAATGCTTCTACCTTATGTGGGTACATAATTGTTAATGGGCATCCTTACACTAGATCAACAGTTTTTGTCACTAGTAAGGCTGTAGCAGCTACTCTTCTAAGACACTGTGGTGCTCCTGATGCTATTGGGTCTAGTTGGGCAAAATAACAAGCAACTGGGCACTGAGAAGGTCCCAAATCTGAGTTAAAACACCTGAAGCTACCCTTTTTCACTCATGTACATACAATGTAAATGGCTTGTTGTAATCTGGGATACCTAGAGCAGGGGCAGACAGGATAGTGTTTTTTAGATCGGATAGAACTGACAGGTGTTCTGGTTCTAATTTTAGGGGTTCAGGGATCAAATCCCTTGTTAGTGATATAAGGGTTTTAGTAATTTCCCCATAGCAAGGAATCCATTGTCTGCAAAACCCTGTTGCTCTTAAATTGCTCTCAACTGTTTCTTAGTGATAGGAGTGCTTAAATTTTGAATATTTTCAATTCATTTTGGGGAAATATAATGAGCACCCACCAACAGGGTGAACCCCAAATATTTTACTTTAGGGAGACACCACTAAACATTATCCTTTGTGATTTTATGCCCTCTTTTGTGCAATTCTAAAAGAAGGTGTTTGCTATCTTTCTGACATGCCTCTACGTCTGTTGAAGCCAAGAGTAGATCATGTATGTATTTGATTAATTTGCTATTTTTAAATGTTATATTATCTGTATCTTGGCTCAAAATTTATGCAAATAAACTCGGGTTTTCCACATAATCCTGTGGCAGATGACTCCATGTATATTGGGAGCCCTTCCAGTTGAAAGCAAAAATATGCCTGGAGTTCTCATGTATGGGTATAGAAAAGAAAGCTGAACACAAGTCTACTACTGTAAAGTATGTAGCTGTGCTAGGAATAGAGGAAATACTAGTATACATGTTGGAAACTATGGAGTGTCTCTTTGTAACATGCTTGTTCACAGCCCTCATATCCTGTATGAATCTATAGAGGTGCTTGCCATCGGGTCCCCTTTTTGGTTTTTTAATGGGCAGTATGGGCATGTTGTATTCAGTTTTACAAGGGATTATTATTCTCTGTGCAATTAATGTGTTTATTACTGGGGTAATACCCTCAATAGCCTCTTTTGAGAGGGGATACTGAGGAATGGAAGGAGGTGGGCTAGATTTAGTTTTATCTGCACAGGAACAGCCAACTTAAGTAAGCCTACATTGGAAGAAAATGTGGCCCAAAGAGACTCCAGTATATCTGTAGGTATTTCAAGAGTGGAAGGCACTTTTGCCTCTGGGCTCTCTGAGAGAAGTATAGGGAGTAAATTTAAAGATTCCTCCGGTATTTCCAATGATAAGGATTCATCTGGGAAGCAAGTTATTGTGGCTCTGAATTTTCATAGAAGATCCCTCCCCAGCAAATTTAAAGGGGAGTCAGGCATCAGGAAGGAATGTTGTACCTCTAGGCATCCTACAGACACCATTCTAAAGGAAAGTTTTTTAACTCTTTGGGGTATTCCTGATACTCTCAGTATACTTTGTGAGCCAACAGAATAATAATGTAAATCAGATGTACTCTTTAATACAGACCTGAAAGCTCCAGTGTCTAAAAGACAATTATAATAGGTGTTACCCACCTTTAAGGTAACATGGGGTTCATTAGTATAGGGGGCAGTGGATAGGGACAATGAATCATAGGACATCAGGGTCCAGAAAAATCAAAGGTTGTATCCTCTGATTACTGTGCCCCAGCCCCCCCCCCAGACACCTTAATTGTATTGGGGTAGTTCCTTGGGCAACCCCCTGAAGGATACCCCCCTGAGGGGCATTAGTACCTCAAGTATTTTTTGAACAATCACCATTTTTTTAATATATTTTTGTTGGGCATTGTGTTGGGTATTATCATTTTCCTCATTTGGAACACTGTCATTATTTTCCCAATTTCTATTTCTATAATTTTGATTTCTAAAAATTTTATTTCTATAGTCATTATAGTTATATCTATCAGTTCTAAAATTGTGATTTCTATGGTCATTATCATAGTCATTTCTATAATTATTATTTCTAAAGCTGTTATTCCTTTTTTCCCATAGTCAGCTCCTATAGACCATCATCACATGGTCTCTCTTCCCACAGAAAAGCCCCTGTGCTCAGCGCAGCACCCCCTGTATTCAATGTGGCCAACCCTGTGCTCAGTGCAACTGCCCCTGTGTTCAGCTCTGCTGCTCCTGTACTCAGCGCAGGATTCTCCCGTGAATCCACCCTGAGAGGTAATTTCTTGGCAGTCTTTAGATCCCAAGGACCCTATATAATCCTTCTCTCCCCTTCATTCAGGGCCCCATCTGCCTTGGAGGTGGTGGGACCCAAGCTCGTTCAGGGTTACATCAGCCTAGGAGGCTGTGGGACCCAAGCTTGAGCTTGTAATAAAGTACTACCTCTTGTTTTTACATTATCCTGTGTGCCTCCTAATTTGGGAAACCAAAACCAGGTCTAACAGGGAATGTGACTCTGGAGCAAGGGGTTGGGGGGGAGTTTAGCACAAGGGCATGGAGGTAGTTCTCATGATTTGGAGGATGAATGAATTAGGTGTGTCTCTTTGTCCATCTCAGTTCAAAGGGGGGGCGATCAATCTCCAAGATCAGATGTTTTGGGTTGGGAGTGAGGGCCTAGGGGAGCAGAGAGATTTCACTGATAATAGTTTGTCTGAGTTTCTGGGTATACAATGCCTATGCCAACTTGACCTTTTTGAGACTGGACTTTATCTGTAATATTTATGGATTGTACTTATGTGTGCTCTAAGTCATAAAACCCTATTACTACATGGATTGATCTTATGGGCTAATTTTAAAAAGTGGCTCAATAAATTAAAAATTGAATTGAGAAAATATGTATTTGTGTAGAAAATTATACAGTGGGATGAATTGTTCTTGTACTCTTCTGCCTCTGACTGACCTTTTAGCATATAGGCAGTAACTATGGTGATATAGTTAATCATTTTTGCAGTCATTTTCTTAATCACTTGGATTGATACTTTTAATAATGTTATACTTGTCAATCTTAAGGAAAGAATCAAGCACTCATCACAGAATTTACATTTAGATGCTGTTGTCTAATTGAATTAATAGGGAAGTTAAGGTCTCTTGTGAAAAACTCATAAGATCACTGAAGAGTGGAGCAAGGTATCTCTACTTGACAAAGAGACTTCAGAGAGAAGCATTTGTCTTAACATTCTTAAACTTTTTAGGCAAAGAAATATCACTATTGCTCAGACTCATACCTTAGGAGCTAATGAATAAGAAAGGTGTTTCAAATTCATCTTCACAGAATAAGGTCCCTCTAGGTAACAACCTTAGCTCTCTGGTCTTCCTAGAATGGAAGAAAAAAAAATGAATGGAGACTAGACACTGTGCATCATTACTTATGAGATAAATCTGACGAGGCTTGATTTTTCTATTTACAGAAATATAAATTGTCTTACATAGATACAAACTGCCAAGAGGAATATCTTTTATCTTTTTTGCTTTACTGCATTTTACAGCAGGTGGACTTCAAAACAAATGGAAACCTACAAAGCCTGCAGGACACTATATATAAGTACACTCTCTAGCACTACTTTATTGTCCATTTGTTTATTATTTTTGTTTCTCTTATAAGAAGCAAAATTTCCATTGGAAAAAGCACTTAATTATTGTGGTCTGTTTAAAAGAACACAGAAATAATCCAATCCTTTGGTTGTGTTAATGCTGGTATTTTGACTTAAATGTTCAACTTTCAAAATTATGCCCTTCTCAAAACACCTTAGGCAGAAATATAAATTAAAACCAACATGAAAGCCACTATTAAAGTAACAAAGTTAAGGCAAACAATTTATCAATCTAAGGATGTCAATTCAATAACAGTTATTATTTTAAGTCTGGAGTTGAATAGTCAAGGATTTTGAAAATACTCTGAGATTTATTCATTTGATTCTTAATTCTTTATTCTTATCTATCATAAAACATGGTTTGAAAGCAATTGGAAAGTGATAAAACAAAGTTTGATCCCATGAACTCCTGATAGGTAAGAATATATAGAGTGATGATGAGAACACAGACTTTTAAAAGTGTTAGGGACCAATTCTTCCAGAGTAGAAAAATTAGTACCTCATTAGCACTAACTCTTTCAAGGAATGGGGAAGAACCATTGGGATGATGGCAACTGAACACACATCAATCAAAATAAGTTTTGTGATGTTTTGCATGAAAGTCATGGGTTTCATTTGCTTATGTTAGAAGTGTCTATATTTTGTTTATTTATACTATTGCCATGCCATAATTTTTGGACTATGAATGTTTTTTTTTTTCTAATGGCACAGGAAAATGACAAATTTCTTTAATAGATATACTTCCAAAATGTTCATTTTGTATTTTTCAAGAATAGCTTCTTGCTAACTGTCCCCCCCCTTTTGAAATGAAATAATTGTTAATGAAGAAATAACACATCTATAGAATTACATGCATTTAAAATATATATATAAGAAATAATATAAATATTTTTGTGAAACTACCTTCAAATAAACAAATGTGTTGGACTTTTATCAGAAGTGAACCTGAATGATTAGGGAACTAGTGAAAATATATCTTCTTGTAATAGAGAGCCTTGAATTAGGCATTAGAAGACCTAGTTCTGCCATTTATTAACTAAAGTACAATGCACTAATGACTGAACCTCTCTCATCATCTGTTTAATACTAATACTACTATATAAGAATGCAAAACATTCCCCAACCAACAAATGGTGAGAGGATATAAATAGACAATTCTCAGATGAAGAAATTAAAACTATCTTTAGTTATATGAAAAAATGCTCTAAATCACTATTAATTAGCAGAATATTAATTTAAACACTCTGGTGTATTGCCTCATACCCACCAGACTAACTAACATGACAAAAAAGGAAAATAATAAATATTGGAGGGGATATGGAAAAATTAGGCCACTAACATATGATTGTCAGTAGAACTATGAAATGATACAACCATTCTGGAGAGCAAACTGGAATCATGCCCAAAAGACCATAAAACTGTGTATACCCTTTGACTCAGCAATACTATTACTAGGTATGAATCTCAAAGAGATTAAAGAGAGGGGAAATGTACCTATATATACAAAATTATTTTAGCAGCTTTTTATTTTGTGATGGGAAAGAACTGGAAATTGCCTATGGCCAAACAAGTTATGGTATATGATATTGATGTGGTATCTAAGAGAACCCTAAGTTTAGTCAGCTTGAAAGATGGACATGCCAAAGCTTTCCCTTGTTCCTGTGAGAATCCATCTTGAAGGGAATGTCAGACTAGCAGTTTCAGAGCAGTAATAGACCCTAAAGTAAATGACAATCCCAGTTCAGTGGGCTAAATAAATGCTAAGTACCCTCTTTGTCTTAATAGTCTTTCCCATTGTACCAGAGATACTTTACCAAGTGGCCTGTGCAAGGACCACCCTTTAGTATCCATTGTAAATAGTCTATTCCCTTAAACCCTAGCATCTCACCATGGTTCCTTTCCCATGCCTGATTATATCCTGTCAGTGTAGTTTGAACATTCCCATTTCCTTGTATCCATGGTAGTGCCAATTAATCACATTTCCTTGTCCATCGGTTTCCCCAACATATATGTATATAATGTGAATATATATATAAATCTGTAATGTGAATGCCTTAACTATTTTATTTCTTCACTTTATTTCCTCCAAATATTTGTCTCTAGTGTAAGCAATATGTCTTGTTTCATAACATGACAATGATGAAAATATGAATTATATTGTAATATATATACAATCTATATCATATTACCTGTCTTTTTGAGTACAGAGGAAAGGTGGAAGGCATGGAGAGAATACATATGGCAAAATGTCACAAAACTAATATTAAAATTGTATCCAATATGAATCTAAAATATCAGTACTAATAATTCATATTTATGTAGCAGTTAACATTTTATGTAGATGTAACATCTTATAAGAGAGAAGTCCAACCTCCATTCCAAGAAACCCTGACCTAAATTTTGCTTCCAATGAATTCCATCTACACAATTTTATAAAATTTATAGTCATAAAGGAGGTGTCAGTTTTCACGGTCAGAGAGTTTCCTCACCTGGGATTTCCCTATATTAAAAAAATTTTTAAAAATCATAGATCTAATCTCTGTCCCCATTAAGTTCAGCAAAGCACTTTACTGATATTATCCCATTTCTTCATCTGTAAGATGAGAGTATCTGAAATGTCTAGACTGATTGTCTAGTTATCCAGTGAACACATATTGGGAATTTAGGAGATGAAAGAATATTTGAAAGAAGGATGCTAGGAGAATATAGTCACCTTAAATTTGATATGTATATGAACTGAAAATGTAGGATTGTAACTGAAAGGAGAGAAAAAGATTACAGATGTAGGTTTGGTAGTCATCTACTTAGAGGTGATAATTAAAGATATGGCAATATATGAGTTGTCAAGAGAGATAAATAAGAATTAAAGTAATAATTTATTTTACTATGTACTTCTTTGTAAAACTTCAAAGTTTCCTTTTCCTTAAAAAATCTATGATGTAGAACAGGTAGGAAATACTAAAGGTGACATATGGGATAAATTCTTCTTTTAATACCACCTTGTTCCATCATTGGGTCATCTAATTCCTGGTACCTTAAAAGATGATGAGTCAACTGAGTTTGGGATGCTGATATATAATATACTATTGAATTCATGAACTGCTAATTGTGCACTATTTTTAAATGGAAATTAATATAGAAAAATATCAGAAATTGCATGCTGGTAGTTAAGATGGCTGAGTAAAGTATGCTCTGCTTCTGTGATCCCTCCACAGAAAAAAAGAAAACAAATTGCCTCAAAACAAAAAAAGAAGGAGGAACACATCTTCCTGGGGTAGGAAGAGAAAGTACCCTAGAGAGCACACCACCTGTGGGAACTGGCAGAAATTGGACTAGCCCAACATGCTACAACTCCATCAGAGGAAGTAAAACTATGGAATGGGAATAAACCCATCCTAAGTGACTTTGCACAGATATGGAATACACAGGGGACAGGGTATGGGACTGGTTCAGGCTAAGTCATTCAATATGGGTAGTGAAGTCAGAGAAGGGAGGAAACCTACAGACTCTCACATGGCAGAGTACTTGAGGCAGTAAGTGATCAGAGTTGGGGACTGGTGAACTGCAGGAACCTATTCATTCCTATATGTAAAGGACTTCAGTAAGGTCAAATTATTTTCATTCCTATATGGAAAAATGATATTTGTAACTCTCAAAAAATTTCACTATAATAATAAATAGAAGAATTATTCATAGGTAGAGGTTCAGAAATTGAGTAATTTAAGATGATATGTAAAAAGGGGGAATAGAAAATGGCACCAAGAGAAACATAAAAGAAGAAAAATAGTATGAATTATACCACATAAAGAGATTCATGGAAGGGGAGGGAAAGAATACTATTATAAGGAGGAGAGAAAGAGAGTGGTAATAAATAAGACTTAAACCTTACTCTCAGTGGAATAAATTCTCAAAGGGAAGAGCATCTAGATCCATTGAGGTATTGAATTCTATCTTACCCTACAGGGAAGTTAAGAAGGAAAAACAAAGCAGTGGGGGGGGGGGGGTTGGAGTGGGGACTACCATACGGAAGGGAAAGAGGTCAGGGAGGGAATTCAATAGACCTTAAAAATAAGAAGGGAAAAGTAAGGGAGGGAGTAGGAAGGGAAATAAAATAAGGATGGGGAATAGGGGGAGTGATTAAAACAAAAGACTGGTATGGAAGGAAATAGTGAAAGAAGAAAGGGCAGGACTAGGAGAGGATATCAAAATGATGGGGAATACACAGGTGGTAATCATAACTCTGAATGTGAATGAACTCACCCATAAAATGTAAGCAAATAGCAGAGTATATTAGAAACCAAAATCCTACCATATGTTGTCCACAAGAAACACACATGAGGCAGATACACACCCACAGGGTAAAGATAAAAGGCTGGAGCATAATTTATTGGGCATCAACTGAGAAAAAAGATGGCAGGAGTCACAATCATGATAGCTGAAAAAAAAAATGTAAAAATAGATTTGATTAAAAGAGATAAGGAAGTTAATTACATCCTGATAAAAGACAGTATAGACAATGAGAAAATAGAAGTACTAAACATGAATGAATGAAATGGTATAGCATCTAGATTTTTAAAGGAGAAACTTGGAACTTAAAGAGGAAATAAATGGTAAAACTAGTAGAAGACCTGAAATCCCCTCTATCAGATCTAGATAAATCAAACAAGAAACTAAGTAAGAAAGAGGTAAGAGCCATGAATGAAATCTTAGAAAAATGAGAATTAATAGATATATGGAAAAAATAAATAGGGACAAAAAGGAATATACCTTCTTTTCAACAGCATATGGTATACTCACAAAGATTGACCTTGTACTAGGGCATAAAAACATTGCAAACAAAGGCAAAAAAGTAGAAATAATAAATGCAATGTTTTCAGATTTATTATTGAACCCTTAAGTTTTCACTTTACCTTTTCATGCTTCTTTTGAGTGTTGAATTTGCTTATCAGTTTTCTTTTCAACTGTTGTTTTTTTAATCAGGAAATTCTGAAATTCCTCTTTTTCTTTAAATGTTATTCTTTCCTCCCAAATGCTCAGTTTGACTGGATATATAATTCTTGGTTGTAGTCCTAGATCCTTTGCCTTTTGGAATAGTATATCCCATGCCTTCGAGTTTTTTTTTTATTGTAGAAGCTTGTAATAATTAAAATGAGTTTGACAAATATAAGAATTTTTTTAAAGTTATGGTTATCTTTAAAAATTAAATATTATCAAGAGACTGTTAGTAGCTTTATTACAACAAAATAGTGATAGTAAGAGAGGGAAATGTAGGGTTCAATAAGTTTAAGTATATTTATACCTGGAAAGGTTTTAATTAAAATAAATATAATACTTGAGATACTTAAGGTATTTAAAGTATGCAGGATACCAAAAGAACTTAAAATATTTAAGATTTTAATCATTATTGAAACAACAAAAAAGAGCATACAAAGAAAGAAGAAAGGAAGCTGAGTAAAATGGGCTGATATTTAAAAAGGGATGTGAAAGAGGAACACATGGGGAGGATAAAAAAGCAGAGAAAGAAGTAGTAAACTATTTTATATTAAGAGGCGTATAAGAAGAAAATACAGTGGAGTCACAACAAATATTTGAACATGACTTTCATAGAACTCAGCTCAAAGTGGAAATAACATCCACACTCAGTAAGCCATATAAATCTCCCTTTCCCTATAAGAAAGTAAGAGTGTAGGGGAAATAAAAGAAAGGGGGAGTGAACAACAAAAAAGGATGAATTTGGGGAGGTTTTCATAAAAACCAAAACATTTGTGAACAGGATTTTTAAATGGAATTATTCTCCTTTGTTTATTTTAACTTAATGAATCAAGAGCTTGAAGTGCCCTTCCTTTCACACTTAGTCAGGCACTTAAAGAATTTCATACCCTCAAAGACTGGAAGTGGATGCCACAAGCACTATCCCCCTGGGCAGTTCTAGACAAATTAAGGAGCTATATGGTTGGTTCCTGGAATGTAATGTGGGAAAACTGTTGGGTGGAGAAAAATGCTTATATGGTGATACCCAAAAGGAAGTCAGGCACTCTGGTTTTGTTTTCCCATTTTGGATTCTCATTTTGGATTCTGTTGGACTTTTGGATTTTGCATTGTGTGAAGATGGGATTAACTCTCCCATAGTTATTTTCAGATTTTAGCCTTCAGGAATATATATACCCTCACTTAATCCTTAAGTGGTGGGGGTGGTCTATGACCCACATGTGCTAGTGAATGACAAATCAAAAATGACTGAATGCCCCCTGGGCAGTCAGAAAGCAAATCTAAAATTGCAATTGGTTCACGTAAAGTGGAATGAAGGCACAGGAAATGATGCAAAGAACTGTCTTTAAAAATGGTGGTAACTTCCTGTCATCAGCATTTTCTCTTTCTAATTTGGCCTTGGAGGAGCTCCGACTTGGAACCTTGGACTGCTTTTAAATTTTCTCTTAGAATTATCATATGGGTACATGGAAAGGCTGACTCCTTTTTCTGACTTTTCTGGAGGTACTAGATTCTGGAGAGGCCTCTCATCATGGAGGAGGCCTCATGGCTAGAACCATTGTTTTATTTATCTCTGGGCCCCCTTTGATGGGAACTCTGGAGCCCTTCCTCATTCAGACCAGGCTGAAGTAATTATCTACTCTCTCATTATCTACTCTCTCCCTCATTTCCCTTACTTTCATTCTTTCTCCTTTTGTAAATAAACTACAATAAAAAGTCATTCTGAGTTGAGTAATATATTTTTGGTGACCATATTTTTATATCTCTAGTGCAGCCATTAAATTTTAACCCTTACATTCTGGCAATCCACAAAGGTTGTGATGAGTACCCTCAATCTCCCTCCATTTTTCTTGACTTTTCCTTCATTCTATAGAAATCTCAAGTCAGTCTCTTTGTAACTGATTCTACAATTCGCAGCTGCTAGACAAAGGTAAGTTCAAACATTTTTTTTCTCTTTGTTTTTCTTAAAATAAATAGAACACAGCTGATTTTTTTTAATCTTAGTGGCAGGGCCCTGAGACCTCATCTGGGGAAAATGTTTCTACCTGCTTTAACTCACAGTCAAATAAATGACCCCTGAGTATGGGAGTAATTTAATGGGACCAGCTCAGTGGTTTGTTATTAAAGAGAGGGATTATTAAGCCTTGTTTTGCTCATGAAAATCTACTTTCCCTTTTTCCAAGTCCCACATATCTCTAGCATTAATTTAAGTGAGAAGTGAAACCTGGTGATATCAGCTATGAAGAGCAGCATTAAAGTAAAACAAAACAAGAAACAAGAACAAAAAACTAGTCCTTTTTACTTCAAGAGGCTTTTTAGAGTCCAATTAAGAAAGAAAGCAATCTATAAACCCTGGCAGCCCTTTTTTTGCCCCAGGCCAACTCAGAAAAGCAGCATTTTGCCCAAAGAGGTTAGCACATGGTAAGAAGCCTATAATCCTAGAGTTTTCTCTAAACTCAGCCTCTGGCTAAAGACCTTTCTGTTTGCCCTCCATCCAGAAAGTTAATTGGATTAAGGTCTGTCTAAAAAAAAGACCACACTATAACTCTAATCCCTAGCCTAGAGAAAATCCTAGCCAATATCACCATCTACTGACAAAAATCAAAATTACAAGCAAATTAATAATTAAATTTAAAAATGTGGTTAGGACAATTAAACAACTGGGTTTTCAACAGCATAACCCAATTTGGACAAATTCATTTCTTTTCTAAAAGAAAATGATAAATATTGGAGCAAATATGTGAAAATTGAGACAATAAGTCCCTGATGGTGGAACTGGGAATGGATACAAACTTTCTGGAGAGCAATTCAGAAGCAAGGCCAAAGGAACATAAATGTATAAATACCTTTTATTCAACCAATACCATATGGACTACTTGGACTGTATTCCAAAGAGATCAGAGATAAGGGAAAAGGAGCTACCTATAAAGATTATTTTTAGTTTTACCACTCCTGAATTATGATATTTTAAATAAAAACACTGGGAAATTTGGGTTAAGATTAAGTAGTTATTAAAGATTGGTATAAAATAATTTTAAAGTTTTATGTGGAATAAATAGTTGTTTATATGTTTTTAATCCATCGAGAAATTCAAAGGACTTTTAATTTTGTCTGTAACTCCACAATTTTGATTTCATAGGCCAGAACCAAATAATTCCAACTAAATGTAAAGTTTCAAACTTTTTGATAGGGCAATATTTAAGAAGATCCTTGATTTTCTCTCTCTTTTTTTAATCCCTGTTCAATTTTCTCCAGATATCTATTAACTCTAATTTTTCTAACATTTCATTCACTTTTCTTCTTATTTATGTTTGGTTTGATTTATCTAGTTTTGAAAGAAGGTTGAGATCCCTTACTAGTATGGTTTTAATATTCATTTCCTCCTTAATATCCTTTAATTTCTCCTTTAGGAATCTATATTCTATAACATTAGGTACATAAATGTTTAGTAATGATATTACTTCATTGTTTATAGTACCATTTAGCAAAATGTCATTTTCTTCCTATTCTCTTTTAATCAGATCAGTTTCTACTTTAGCTTTGTTTGGTATCGCAATTGCTACTCCTGCTTTTTTTTGTTGTTTGTTTTTTTACTTTAGATGATACATAATAAATGTTGCTCTGGCCTTTGACCTTGAATCTGTATGTGTGTCACCCTGCCTCAAATGTGTTTCTTATAAACAACATATAGTAGGATTCTGGTTTTTAATCTAATCTTCTATTGGCATCTGTTTAATGGGTGAGTTCATCCCATTCATATTCAGTATCACAATTACTAACTGTGTGTTACCCTCCATCATATTATCCCCTTTAGATCCTGTTCTATTCCCTTTCATTCTGTTCCTCCTCACCAGTATTTTCCTTTTTTTAACCCCCTCTAACTTTCCTTGTTCCTCTTCACCAGCATTCTGCTTTTTGTACCCCCTCTCACTTCTCCCTCCCTCCAATTATCTCTCCCTTCCCTTGTCTTATTCACCTTCTGCTTCTTTGTATGGTAAGATCAAATTCTATACCCCACTGACTATATGTGTTTAGCCAGTTAAAATCAGAGTAAAGTTTAAGCACTGCCCATCACCACCCCTATCTTCCCCTCTCTATATTGATTTTTATGCCTCTTTATGTTATATAATTTACCCCATTCTGTCTCTCCCTTCCTTTTCTCTTAGTGTAACCCTTTTCTTTCACCCCTTTATTTCATATAACTCATATACATGCATATCATATATACATATAATTTAATATCATCACATTTATATACATATCATATCACTTATTATCATATAAATCATATCATCATAATCATCTTACTTTCCCACCCACTTTCTGAGTAAATTCCTTCTATCTTCTCTACTACTAAAAGCAATTTCTGAGAATTACAGAAATTCTCTTTCCATGTAGACATATAAACATTTTGACCTACATACATCCCTTAAATTTTCTCTTTCTTATTTACATTTTTGGGCTTCTCTTGTGTCTTGTGTTTAGACTTCAGAATTTTGGTTTAGGTCTTGTTTTTTCTTTGCTTGACAGGTGATTCTGTGTTGTAAACCCAAATCTTTTGCCTTCCTGAATATCATATTCCATAACTTCTGATCCTTTAATGTAGAAGCTACTAGAACCTGTGTGATCCTGATTGTAGCTACATGATATTTGAATGGTTTATTTCTGGATGCTTGAAGCATTTTTGCCTTAGCTTGTTGACTCTTGAATTTAGCTATGACAGTCCTAGAAATTGTTACTTGAGGATTTCTTTCTGGAGGCAATCTGTAAATTCTTTTGATTTCAATTTTATTTTCTTGTATGAGGATCTCTGGGAAGATTTCTTTGATTTTTTTTTTTGTAATATAATATCCTAGGTTTTTTCTTGACCATGGCTTTCAGGTAATCGAATAATTCTCAAATTGCCTTTCCTAGATCTATTTTCCAAGTAAGTTGTTTTTTCAATAAGATATTTAATGTTTTCCTATGTCTTTTCATTCCTTTGATTCTGATATATTGTTTCTTGGTTTTTCATAAAATCATTAGTTTCTAGATGTTCAATTCTGATTTTTAAGTCCTGATTTTCCTCTGTCAGTTTTTGATTCTCCTTTTTCAATTAGATCCATCACTTGCATTTCCTCTTCAATCATTTTATTTCTCTTTCCCATTTTTCTTCTGCCTCTCTTAATTGGTTGTTGAAGCCTTTTTTGAACTCTTCCAGAATCTGTGTCTAATCCATATTTTTATTTTTGACTTAGCACTGTTTGCTTTGCTTTTACTGTCCCCTTCTATGTCTATACCTTACTCTTTATCTCCAAAATAATTCTTTAGAGTTAGGTGTTATTTTTTGTTTTCTCATTTTCCCTATCTATTTATAGGTAGACTGTTTTCTGGGGAGTTGGGGTACCTCTTAAACTTCAGTCCTTCCTTGATGCTATTCTCAGTTTATTTTCTGGGTTTTTACCAATTATAGTTCTTGGAGGATGATGTGATGGCCTAAGGGCTTAGAGTTCTGAGAGCAATCTCCCCTGCTGATCCAATTAATCCTTGAGATCCTGATAGCTCAAAGACTTTCCTTAAGTTTGGTCATAAACTTTTGGTCTTACTTTGATCTTGATCAGGTCAGAAAATTGTAAAACTTAAATTGCAGCTTCTGGCTTAGGTGTAAGTTATTGGTTTTGCTATATGCTTTTTCTAATCAGGCACACCCTTATTTGCCCTGTCTTGTACCTCCACCTTGAGCTTTAGGCAAAAAGATCCAGGAGCCCCCATTTAGTACTAATAGCCACCCTGAACTGTGAACTCTGCCCTCATCTCAAGCCCAGACTGAAACTCCTGGCTTAGCTCTGAGTTCACACAGATCAGTTCCGTTTAGCTTAGATTGCCATGGACACTCTGAACTTCTCCATATGTTTAAATTTTCAATGGTTGTGGGTTGGATTGGAACACCATTTGCCCAGTTAGGATCTCAGTGTCTGAATGTTAGCTTGAAATTAGGTTCTGAAACTGGGACAGCAGATATGGGGTGGGATTATGTGGTTTGCTCTTGGCTTATTCTTGACTTCTTGATATAATCTTGCTGATTGTGTTCTCTTCTTAATTCATTATCCCAGTTGTTTTCTGCCTGCCTTTTAGGTTTTTCTTTCTTGAAAGTTGTTTCACTCTGTCTCCTTGTTGGTTCTTTAAATCTTGTATTTATTTTGTGGTTATATTTAAATATTGATTGGAAAGGATTCTCTCAGTGACTTTAGAGCTGCTCTGGTGTACTCTGCCATCTTGGTTTCCCCTCTCTCAGACAATGGCCATAAAACTGTGAAGAATGAAGGGAAAGAACATCTAATTTCTTTCTGTATAATTTGATTATCTACTTAGCAGCCCTTGATTGACAATTGGAATTTGAATTTATTTCAATAAGCACTTATTAGTTACTTGCTATGTGCCAATCATGAGACAATGTTACATAATGGATATAGAACTAGCTATAGATTTAGAGAAAACCCAGGTTCAATTTAAAAAAAAAATTCTAACTTTTTTCCCAGGTTATATGCCAATGCAATTCTTAATAATCATTTTCTGACATTTTGTGAACTATGTTCTTTCCTTCCCTTCTACTTCTCCCCTTTCCTCAAAATGACAGGTAATATGGTATGGGGTGTACATGAATTATCATACAGTTCATACTTCAATCTCTATCATAATGTGAGAGAAGACACATTTTGCTTACACTAAAGAAAAAATTCATGGAAGAAATCAAATGAAAATTGACATGCTTAATTCTGCATTTAAACTCCAATGGTTCCTTCCTTGCCTAGGTGGAATTCCTGCCTCTCTCACATACTGGTTATGTCACATTGGAAAAGGTACTTGAACTCTTTGTCAACTCTCTAAAACTATATATTGCACCATGGCTGCCAAGCTGCACTGGTAAAAGAATTTACCCCATGGAGGTTCCTTACTTTAATGAAATCACAGATACAGATCAAAATCAACCACAAAAATAACAACAAATACCAAAAACAACAAACCATCTAGGCTCATGAGAATACAGATTAAAAATTAAATGAACTTTGTGTTCAATTTGCTCGCTATCTCAGGCAATAACAAGTAGAAGGAGGGAGAGAATTTGGCTAATTTTTTAAAAATGTTTTTAATATATAATTGAGGACAAGACAAAATATTATTAAAATACAAAAGTGGTAAGCTAGAAGTGAAACACAAATAACAATAGCAACAATGACAAAAAAATGAGCCCAAAACAGAATCACTTTGAACTAGACTCATGTTTTATAGACATTGAAAGACAGATGAAGAAATATGTCTTTGTTTCTAAGAATTGTCCAAGTGTACCCTAGAAGGCTTAGAGGTTCTACTTAAATGAAATTGGATAAAAAATTAATTTTATTTGAGCTTCTTGCAAACCATAATTCTGAACCAAGTATATATATATGTACAAACATATGTATGTGTAGAGCAGCTTTAACATGCTTAAATTCCTTTTTCAGGATGTTGGGAATTGTTCTCTCAATCACAGTTATATCAGCTACATACGAAGTAGATGCTGACATAAAGTAGAAAATTTAAAAATCTGTTAGCATATACACTAGCAAAATCTTTGGAAACAGAAGCACAGGCTGCAGAAATATGAAAAAGGTAGAGGGGAAAGGACAAATCTTATAGGTCATATTAAAAATAACTAAGACATGGTTTTATATATACATATATCTTTTTGTCAAATGACTCCTCTATTGAGGGGAGGGAGGAAGTTAACTGGATCTTTTAAGTAACAAACACATAAAAATAAATTATATATACTGCAATAATGATATTCTATTGTTTGCCTTCTCAATGAGTGGGGAAGAGGCTGAAGGGAGGGAGGGAGAGAATTTTGAACTCAAATTTTTTAAAATGAGGGCTAAATACATAAATTATATACTACAAATAGTATATCCGTATATATTTGTATATATATATATATGTACATATACATATATATATATATATATATATATATATATATATATACTGTAAGTGTAATTCTTTGTCTCCTTTCTAATAATAAATCAGAGTCTATGCTATAGTACATTAAGTGGTGGCCTAATCAGTAGACAGAGATGTTCTGAAGTCTGCTCAGTGAATGATAAGCTGGAACTAAAGGCATTTAAGCATCTTCCAGCCATTTCACATCGTTGATTGTAATGATTGTTGATTGTAATGATTGTTTGAGCCATTTTATATTATGAGGGATGTCAAAATCTGTACTGTCTATGGGTTCACACATTGGAAAAAAAAGAGAAGGGTAAAAAAGGAAAAAAGAGAACCATTGGTAGTGAACAG
Organism: Monodelphis domestica; assembly: GCF_027887165.1. NCBI lineage: Eukaryota > Metazoa > Chordata > Mammalia > Didelphimorphia > Didelphidae > Monodelphis > Monodelphis domestica. Next base: position 201,600,149 of record NC_077233.1, read on the forward strand.
CAGCTAATAAAATCTGTGGTTTGTTTTTTTTTTTCCTGTTAGATTGGAGAAGCACTTCATCATCTCTGTGCTGCACTTCCCCACTTACTACCTCCATTCCTCCTTTCCTGTCTGCCCTGTATTCTTAATCAATGTTCATTATTTGCACTTTAGGTTTTTTTTATTTTTTGAAGTACAATGTTACTTGTCTATAACACACTAGAGGTTTAATCCCTTAGAATTGGTTATACAAATTTTTATTTACCTCAAATATGAACTCAAAATGGAATAGAACAATTAGAAAGAGCACAGAAATTTGCATTCTCTTTGGCAAGGTAGGTCTTATACTTGATGAAAAATATGTGGGTTCTCATTTAATATGATTTTTAGTTTGCCAAGAAGGCTACCTAACCAAAATTTTATCTTACCCTTTGACTATATAGCCAATTGCCTGAAATTTTCACCATGAGATTCATTATTTAAGGATACCCTAGACACTTTTAGACATGTATAAAGATTTAAAATGTAAATGTATATCATATGCAATATTTTAGAATAGTTCAATTAAAAACATAGGATAATTGTATTATAGATCTAAAGATATAAAGGAACCCTTCATTTTAGAGAGGATGAAACTGAAGCTCAATGAAGTTAAATGACTCCCTCTTCTTAAAATCTGCTAATCAACCTCTGTCCCTTGCAGAAAAAAAGGATCATTTTGGAGAGGGATACATAAAGGTCACATTTGATATGGTTAGAAGAGGTACTCATAGGCCAAGGGTATGAGAGTCTCTTTTCACTCTGATTAGGGTACCCAGACAGGGGTATACCAGGTGCAAATTTCATGAAGGATTTACCAGGAAGAAAAGGGAAACTAAAGGCAAACATCCTGCTTTGTAATTTGGGCTAGATTTAGCTCTATACTGACAAGTATTAATATATATTCAAAAAGTTCTGTATAAACAGGGGTAGCATAGTGTAGTAGAAATATCACTAGAAGAAAGTATAAAGATAATTTTAGGGTTGTGACTTAAAATCTAAATTAATTGGTCACCAGGGAAATTTCCCAAATAAAATACCCAAGTCAGTCTGGAAATTTATGGTAATTTTAATTAACATAGAGGGAAGGATTTAAGGAGAAAGAGGGAAGAGGGTATAGGATTTCTCCCTCCAGGTCTGTGCCAGGAGGAGTTCAAGATCTTGGCTGCTGGGTCTCTGAAGGAGATTAGAGGGTTCTAAGAGGATAAAGTTTGGAATGTAAAGGAGGAAAAACTCAGCCAGAAACTCACCACTTAGCCGAACAATAGCCTGTAGCCATGCCAAGATGCTGAAAAGCCCAGCACACTGCCACCAGCCAACACTCCACCACCAAAGGTACCTGAGAGAGGAAGTGAGCCAAATGTATAGACCTTTTACTCTTGTGTCCCCTCCTCTAAATTTTCATGCCTACCAATCACATCAGAGAACTTTTCTCCAGGACTGACCTTTCTTTAGTTCTCATCTTCTTTGATAAGATTATATCTTTTGAGTTATTTAACACTTCTTTGTTAAGTTCACCTTTTGTTAGTTACTTAACCTTTTTCTGATTAATTTAACCTTCGTAGTTACTTAACACCTTTTGTATTAAGATCTTAAAATAGACTTACTTAAAGTTTAGCTTCACTTTAAAGTAAGAATTAAGTACCTTCATTGTTTAATCAGGAGATTACAACTTTATCTTCACCATAAAGTAAGATCTAAGTAGGGTGGAGTAATTTAAAGTTTAAAAAAGTCAGGCTCTGAGTTTAAATCCTTCCTGTGATGTGTGACTTTTCCAAGTCACTGTCTCTCTAGGTCTCACTTTTTCATTCTGTGAAATGATTTGGTTGGACTATTATGATCTCTTTAGGGATATGGTATTAGCAGTGATCTGGAATCACTGAACATGAGAGAACTTCTAATCTGATCCTAGTTTTTTTCCCCCCCCCTAGATGAATAAACAGTTTCAGATAGATTGTGACTTAACTAAAGTTTACTAGCTAGTTAGTAAATTCCTTGGGATAAGGGAAATATAATGTCAACATATACCTGTAGGCACTACAGCATAAATAGAAATAAAGTGGAGTAACATATCGTTTGATGTTTATTTCAAATCTGTTTTTAGCTAACCCTAAATTGTTTGATTTCTTTTAGGCCATAAGCATGTCAATTTGTTATTTATTTTTCTAATTTCTGCAAAGGAAGTTTTATTGACACCCATCATGCTTTGGAAGAGATGGACTATTAGAATATTAACTTTGGTTAAGTAAAAACAGAATCTATGGCAGAAGGTGTTGTGGAAGAGATGGCTGTATACTATCCCTCTTCAGGATCACTGCCAGATGGTTACTGTAGTGGAAGAATAGAGAAAAAAACACATGAAAAGGCTAGGGAGAAAAAAGAAATACACTTTCTAACTGCTATTCATAGGGTCTATTAATAAAGAACAATGTAAAATAACTCAGCTTTTCCTTAATACCTTATCTAAGAATGTCATGTTCATGACTATTGGTGGATCTACCAATTGTTTTCTTCCAGAGAAAAACATAATAGTTCTGTTCAAGAATTGCCAAAATTCCAGAGGCAGATAATTATTCAAAGGGGTAATTGTTAACCAATACAATTTGGAGTATTTAACAGCATAAACAATGAAAAAAATCCCTTATTTCCTCAATTTACCCTTCTCTCTTAAGAAATGAAGACCAGTCTAGGTTGGGTTTTAGTTAAATAGAGGTGGTCATTGCCTACTGGGTCAGCTGTGTAAAATTTAGATTACTCCACCCTACTTAGATCTTACTTTATGGAGAAGATGAAATTGTAATCTCTTGACTGAACAATGAAGGTACTTAGTTCTTTATAATGAAGCTAGAACTTTAAGCTAAGTCTGTTTTTAGATCTTAATACAAAAAGGTGTTAAATAACTATGAAGGTTAAATTAATCACAAAAAGGTTAAGTAACTTAACAAAAGGTGAACTTAACAAAGAAGTATTAAGTAACTCAAAAGATATAATCTAATCAAAGAATATGAGAACTAAAGAATGGGCAGTCCTGGAGGAAAGACTCTGATGTGATTGGTAGACATGAAAATTTAGAGGAGGGGACACAAGAGTAAAAGGTCTATATATTTGGCTCACTTCCTCTCTCTGGTACCTTTGGCAGCAGAGAGGTGGCTAGTGGCATCATGCTGGGCCTTTTGGCATCTTGGCATGGCTACAGGCTATTGTCTGGTTAAGTGGTGAGTTTCTGGCTGAGTTTTTCCAAACCTTATCCTCTTAGAAGCCTCTAATCTCCTTTAGAGACGTAGCAATGGAGATCTTGAACTCCCCCTGGCACAGGCTAAGCAGGAGAAATCCTATATCCTCTTCCCTCTTTCTCCTTAAATCCTTCCCTCTATATTAATTAAAATTACCATAAATTTCCAGACTGATTTGGGTATTTTATTTGGGTTTTTTTCCCCGGCAATCAATCAATTTAGATTTTCAGTAACAACCCTAAAATTATCTTTACAGCTGACAACCAACAAAAGTCAATGTTGCCAAATTTCAAATTGATCCAACAGAGAGAGTCCATTAAATACACAAACATATCTAAAGATGAACACATATTATAAATATACATTCAATATACATGTATGCATACATGTATATATGCATGTGTAATGTACACATATTTGTGTTTGCTCTAAATCTCTAGAAATGTATTCTTTAATACATTATTGAGATATGAAAGGGAAGTTTAATTCATGAGATGGAATCCAGCTTTGGCTGGTTTCTTCCAAACTGGGAAATCTTTGAGTGTTTTCATTCATTCATTCATTCACTCAATTCAATTCATCTATCATTTATCTACATAATAGTTATCTTTATTTATATGAATATTCATTTGATTATTCATTTACTTGTTTTTTTTAAATTATATTTTATTTGATCATTTCCAAGCATTATTCATTAAAGACATAGATCATTTTCTTTTCCTCCCCCCTACCCTCATAGCCGATGCATAAATCCACTGGGCATTACATATTTTCTTGATTTGAACCCATTGCTATGTTGATAATATTTGCATTAGAGTGTTCATTTAGAGTCTCTCCTCTGTCATGTCCCCTCAACCGCTGTATTCAGGCAGTTGCTTTTCCTTGGTGTTTCCACTCTCATAGTTTATCCTTTCCTTATGAATAGTGTTTTTTTCTCCTAGATCCCTGCAAATTGTTCAGGGACATTACACCACCACTAATGGAGAAGTCCATTACGTTCGATTATACCACAGTGTATTAGTCTCTGTGTACAATGTTCTCCTGGTTCTGCTCCTCTCACTCTGCATCACTTCCTGGAGGTTGTTCCAGTCTCCATGGAATTCCTCCACTTTATTATTCCTTTTAGCACAATAGTATTCCATCACCAACATATACCACAATTTGCTCAGCCATTCCCCAATTGATGGGCATCCCCTTGTTTTCCAGTTTTTGGCCACCACAAAGAGTGCAGCTATGAATATTTTTGTACAAGTCTTTTTGTCCATTATCCCTTTGGGGTACAGACCCAGCAGTGCTATGGCTGGATCAAAGGGTAGATATTCTTTTGTCGCCCTTTGGGCATAGTTCCAAATTGCCCTCCAGAATGGTTGGATCAGTTCACAACTCCACCAGCAATGAATTAATGTCCCTACTTTGCCACATCCCCTCCAGCATTCATTACTTTCCTTTGCTATTATGTTAGCCAATCTGCTAGGTGTGAGGTGATACCTCAGAGTTGTTTTTATTTGCAACTCTCTGATTATTAGAGATTTAGAACACTTCTTCATGTGCTTATTAATAGTTTTGATTTCTTTATCTGAGAACTGCCTATCCATGTCCCTTGCCCATTTATCAATTGGAGAATGGCTTGATTTTTTGTACAATTGATTTAGCTCTTTATAAATATGAGTAATTAAACCTTTGTCAGAGGTTTCTATGAAGATTTTTTCCCAATTTGTTGTTTCCCTTCTGATTTTAGTTACATTGGGTTTTTTTGTACAAAACCTTTTTAGTTTGATGTAGTCAAAATTATTTATTTTACATTTTGTGATTCTTTCTATGTCTTGCTTGGTTTTAAAGCCTTTCCCCTCCCAAAGGTCTGACATGTATACTATTCTGTGTTTACTCAATTTACTTATGGTTTCCTTCTTTATGTTTAAGTCACTCACCCATTTTGAATTTATCTTGGTGTAGGGTGTGAGGTGTTGATCTATTCCTAGACTCTCCCACACTGTCTTCCAATTTTCGCAGCAGTTTTTATCGAATAGTGGATTTTTGTCCCAAAAGCTGGGATCTTTGTGTTTCTCGTATACTGTCTTGCTGAGGTCGCTTTCCCCAAAACTATTCCACTGATCTTCCTTTCTGTTTCTTAGCCAGTACCAAATTGTTTTGATGACTGCTGCTTTGTAATATAGTTTAAGGTCAGGGACTGCAAGGCCCCCATCATATGTGTTTTTTTTTTCATTATTTCCCTGGATATCCTTGATCTTTTGTTCTTCCAAATGAACTTTGTTATGGTTTTTTCCAAATCAGTAAAGAAGTATTTTGGTAGTTCAATGGGTATGGCACTAAATAGATAAATAAGTTTGGGGAGGATGGTCATTTTTATTATGTTGGCTCGTCCTATCCATGGGCAGTTAATGTTTTTCCAATTGCTCAAGTCTAGTTTTAGTTGTGTGGAGAGTGTTTTGTAGTTGTATTCATATAGTTCCTGTGTTTGTCTTGGGAGGTAGATTCCTAGGTATTTTATTTTGTCTAAGGTGATTTTGAATGGGATTTGTCTTTCTAGTTTTTGTTGCTGAGCTGTGTTGGAATTATATAGAAAAGCTGATGACTTATGTGGGTTTATTTTGTATCCTGCCACTTTGCTAAAGTTGTTGATTATTTCAAATAGCTTTTTGGTTGAATCTCAGGATTCTTTAAGTAGACCATCATGTCATCTGCAAAGAGTGATAACTTGGTCTCCTCCTTGCCTATTTTGATGGCTTCAATTTCTTTTTCTTCTCTAATTGCTACTGCTAGTGTTTCTAGTACAATGTCAAATAGTAGAGGTGATAATGGGCATCCTTGTTTCACTCCTGATCTTATTGGGAATACATCTAGTTTATCCCCATTGCAGATGATATTAGCTGATGATTTTAGATATATACTGTTTATTATTTTTAGGAATGACCATACAATTCCTATGCTTTCTAGTGTTTTAAATAGGAATGGGTCTTGTATTTTATCAAATGCTTTTTCTGCGTCTATTGAGATAATCATGTGGTTCTTGCTGGTTTGCTTGTTGATGTGGTCAATTATGTGGATGGTTTTCCTAATGTTGAACCAGCCCTGCATCCCTGGTATAAATCCTACTTGATCATGGTGAATGATCCTTCTGATCACTTGCTGGAGTCTTTTTGCTAGTATCCTATTTAAGATTTTTGCATCTATATTTATTGGGGAGTTTGGTCTATAGTTTTCTTTCTCTGTTTTTGACCTCCCTGGTTTTGGAATCAGTACCATGTTTGTGTCATAAAAGGAGTTTGGTAGAACTCCCTCTTTGCTTATTATGTCAAATAGTTTGTATAGTATTGGGATTAACTGTTCTCTGAATGTTTGATAGAATTCACTGGTGAATCCATCAGGCCCTGGGGATTTTTTCTTAGGAAGTTCTTTGATGGCTTGTTGGATTTCATTTTCTGATATGGGATTATTTAAGAATTCTATTTCTTCTTCTGTTAGTCTAGGCAGTTTGTATTTTTGTATATATTCATCCATATCTCCTAAATTGGTGTATTTATTGCCATATAATTGGGTAATATAATTTATTGCCATATAATTGGGTAAAGTATTTTCTAATGATTGCCTTAATTTCCTCTTCATTGGAGGTGCTGTCCCCTTTTTCATCTTTAATGCTGTTAATTTGCTTTTCTTCCTTCCTTTTTTTTTAATTAGATTGACCAGTACTTTGTCTATTTTGTTTGTTTTTTCAAAGTACCAGCTTTTTGTCTTATTTATTAAGTCAATAGTTCTATCACTTTCGATTTTATTAATTTCTCCCTTAATTTTTAGGATTTCTAGTTTGGTTTTCTGCTGGGGGGTTTTAATTTGTTCACTTTCGAGTTTTTTCATTTGCATTTCCAATTGATTGATCTCTGCTCTCCCTAGTTTGTTAATATAAGCATTCAGGGATATGAATTTACCTCTGATTACCTCTTTGGCTGCATCCCAAAAGGTTTGAAAGGATGTCTTGCCATTGTCATTTTCCTTGATGAAATTATTAATTGTTTCTATGATTTCTTCTTTAAACGGTTTTGGAGTATCATATTGTTTAATTTCCAATTGGTTTTAGATTTGGTTTTCCATGTGCCATTACTAATCATTATTTTTATTGCCTTGTGATCTGAGAAGGCTGAATTCATTATTTCTGCTTTTCTGTATTTGTGTGCTATGTTTCTGGAGCTAATGTATGGTCAATTTTTGTGAATGTGCCATGTGGTGCTGAGAAGAAGGTGTATTCCTTTTTATCCCTATTTATTTTTCTCCATATGTCTATTAATTCTAATTTTTCTAAGATTTCATTCACTTCTTTTACCTCTTTATTATTTATTTTTTGATTTGATTTATCTAAATCTGATAATGGTTGGTTTAAGTCTCCCACTAATATGGATTTACTGTTTATTTCTTCCTTCAATTCTCCTAGTTTCTCCATTAGAAATTTGTGTGCTATATTATTTGGTGCATACATGTTGATTAATGATACTTCCTCATTGTCTAAAGTCCCTTTTAACAAAATATAATTCCCTTCCCTATCCCTTTTGATCAGGTCTATTTTTGCTTTGGCTTTATCAGATATCATGATTACCACTCCTGCCTTCTTTCTGTCAGTTGAGGCCCAGAAGGTCTTACTCCATCCTTTAATTCTGACCTTGTGGGTGTCAACCCGCCTCATGTGTGTTTCTTGAAGACAACATATGGTAGGGTTTTGGATTCTAATCCATTCTGCTATTTGTCTACGTTTTATGGGTGAGTTCATCCCATTCACGTTCAAAGTTATGATTGTCATTTGTGGACTCCCTGGCATTTTGATATTCTTCCCTGGTTCTAACCTTTTCTTCTTTGGCTCTACCTTTTAGTCCATTGATTTACTTTGAATCAGTCCCCCTTGTCCCCTCCCTTGATGTTTCCCTTTTTGGTCCCTCCCTTTTTCTTCCCTCCCCCTCCCCCCTCTCTTTCCCTCCCTTTTTGTTCTCCCTCTTCCTCTCCCCTCCTTGGTTTTCCCTTCTATTTACTTGTTTTTTAATTAATCATATCCTTTACTTATCACCTTTTTTCATCTATTTTGAAATTTCAAATGGATAGACTGCTAGTCTACAGAAGACCAGGAGAGGTAATTGCATAGAGACTTATAATGAAGTGGCTGTATGCTGAGTTTTGAACTCTGACTGTGAAAACAAACGAGACAAAGTCAAATATACAAGGTTTATCTGGTCTGCTTTTATTCTTCCACTGATGGTGGAAGAGTGGAAGACAAACAAGTGATGGCAGAGTATCTGATGACTTATAGATCATCTCTAAATGTTAATTTAGCTGTTGGTATTCTAAATATGGGGGTTTATGGGGTGTTCAGGGAGGGGTAGTATCTCTGGTATGGAGGGCTTGTCGTGCCCTTCTAGAGCATCTCTCCAGCCTCTGATCCCCACCTAACACCCAGCTCTCACTTGTGTCTCCTAGTAGCTGCTAGCATGTGGCAGCAGCCACACCCCGGGAAATAGCTTCAACAGGCCAGCTAAACCTTGTGAGAGTAGTCATCGGGTCGTAGACCCCTGGTGAACCAGGGCCTTGCTCACTCAGCATGTGAAGACTGCTTCGGCTGAACAGACGAAAGAAACCAATAAGAAGGTTCAATGACTGAGATGGTGACATAGCAAAGCACTGTGGAATGCTTAGGGCGTGTTGGAGCACAAAAGACAACATGACCATCCAATGCAGCTGAGGAAGTCTCCAGGTGTAAGGACTTTTCGTGCCACTGGACCCAGGCTTCCAACACCGAGAGAGTGGGACTGTCTCTGTGCAGCAACTTTTCCACTTAAATCTCTTTCACACACAAGTGTCTTTGTGCACACTCATCTATCATAGATGAAAACGCACAAAGAGAATCATCATCCTCGGTTACCGATAGACTACTACTATTCTAAATATGAGAACATTATCTAGTGAATAAAAACTGAATATACTACAAGAGAATGAATTACATTCATTTTGACATTTTTGCTATAAATGAAACCAGAAGAGAAAATAAAGTTTCAATTAAATAGAGGAATATTTGACAGGTGTTCTTTGGGGAAGAACATAAGGGAGTTTGCAGAAGTGTTTTTGTTATGTGTCTAAAATAGGCATATGTTGGTAAAGGTTTAGCAACCATGTATCTGGAAAATAAATGTATGCTTACTGGATACACTTTAAAGTATAATCTTCATTATTAGCATATTCTCCATTAATTTTCTTAAGTTTATACAATCAAGAAAACAATAAATGCAATCCTAATTTGTAGCTTTTGGCAGTTTTAAAACTGCAAATAGTCACATTAAATTTTTAACGTGTATGTCTCCTGAGCCAACAAAAGTTGATTCCAGAATACCTTTAGATTCTACAAATAAAAGAAGTCATAATTTCATGGGGGCATTTTGACATATTATGCTGCAATGCTAGTAATACATATTTGCAAAAGATCAACATGAATTTATTTACATGTGTGTGCCAATATTTTTTTAGATGAAGAAGAGAAATTGTACGAAGAATTCAAGGAGACCCTGCAAATATCTTCTTATTAGATGGCTTCCATATAAAGGTGAGAATAGGAAAAAATAGCCAAAATAAACAAACAAAAAGAAAATATTATTTAGGGGTTAAAGAATGAGAAAGACCAAAGACTTGTAGATTACACTGTGTCATCAACATAAATATTTTCTTTATGAAAAGAATCAGAAGGAAAATGGTCTAATATCAAGATTTAATACCTTATCTCTTAACATCTACTCATTGTGTGACCATTGGCAAATAACTTAATATCTTTGAGTTTCAGTTTCTTCATCTATAAAATGGACATAATAAAATGTATTGTACACGATTCAGAGTTGTAGTAAGCTCAAATGAAAAAAATGCATTTTAGATGTTCTGCAAACTTTGAAGTAATAGGATGTTGCCTTGTACCTCAACTCCTTAAAAGAAAATCATCATAATTTTTAGGATATACAATGATGGAAAAAGTATTTCTGCTAATACTGATATGAAAAAATGATAGCCCATTGTCCTCTGGGATTTTAATGATACTCTTTTTTTTTTTTGTAATGATATCAATAGATGCTGGATATATTTTGCAGAGTCCTTAGGCAGTGCTGTGGTTAAGATCATCAGGTTTGGGGTCAAGAGGATGTGAGCTCATATTTGGCCCCAGATACCATGTGAACCTAGCCAAAATTTTAATCTCTCTCACTTAGTTTCCTCATCTGTAAAATCATAATAATATCATCCATCTCCCAGAGTTGCCATAAGAATCACAAATGTGGTAACATGTCATATTTATAGTGCTTTAAAAACTTTAAAATGCTTTATAAAAAGTTTGTTATTATTATAATCATTATCAATTACTCCTCTTGCCCCTTATATAGCAACTGGGAAATCTAGAGTAAGATGGATGCTTCACATGACAAGAAACTTGCAGCAATTCAAGATTATGGGGATTGGGGGTTATAAAGAGAATGAAATTATACACACACACACATGCACCCACATGACTTTAGGTGAGAATTGAAGTAAGCCAGGGAAGCTAGGCAGTAAAGATGAGAAGAAAGAGTATTACAGCTAGGGGTTCAGGTAGTAAATACATTCAATATCAGGAAATAAATATCCTGCTTCAGAGTTCTCAATGAGACCACTGTCATAAGATTATGTAGAGAGGAGTTAAGTACAAGAAAAGGCAGGAAAGGACCAAAAGAAGTAATATAGAGGGAGAAGAGAAGAGGATCCAGGATACAGCCTTGGGGGACAATCACAGTTATCAATGAATGATGAAGACTAAGCAAAAGAGATAGAGGAGTCATCAGGTAGAGGTTTCAGTGAGGTTAAAAAACAAAGTTTTGATTGCTTGGAAGGTGGAGAGACAGAATAATAAAAGATTCCAATCAGATGAAAAGAATTTTGGAGTTAATGAGCATGGATATAGGACATTTGCAGGTGATGTCAAGATAAATAGTATGATTATCTCTGTGTGTAGTTATAGAGAGTTGGGAAAATATTATGGGAAGTGAAAAAGTTGAAAAATTGGGAGGTTAAGGTACTTGAAGGAATATCAATATATAGGTTAAAGTCTTGTAGCATGAGAGTAGAAATTGGGGAGGAGAGAGAGTGTGAGTCCAATACTGAATTCATTGAGAAAGGAAGGATTGTGTCCTGGAGGTATATAGATAACAGCTACCAAAATTCTGATGGAAGAAATGTCAACTGAAAGAACTTCAAAGGAGGAGAAGTTATTGAGTGGTGGTGTTAGAGGGAGAATCTCAAATTAGCAATGGAAAACAAGGGTTAGTCATGTCAACTAGAAAAAAACACAGAACTATTAAATAGTCAAAATCACTCTTTAATCAAGGGAAAAAGGGGTTAGCACTACTAAGTGCGACAACAGAGCTGCTTCCCAAGACTGCACAGAGTCTGGACACCCTGGTCACTGACACCTGAGAGTGCCACCGACTCAGGATGAACTGCAGAGAACAAAAGAACTTGGGGAACATATATACCATTTGGGAAATCCAGGGGCAGGGAAAGCCTCTATATCTAGCTATAGCTACAAAGAAAATGGGAGTGTTCAAACTACACTGATAGGATACAATCAAGCTTGGGAAAAGAATCTTAGCTAGAGGCTAGGGTGTAAGAGAAGGGGCTGCTTACAATAGATACTAAAGGATGGTTCCTGCTCAGGTGTGGATCTTCCTGGGAAAGGTTCTAATACAACAGAGGAGAATATCTAAAACAAAGAGGGTGCTTAGCATATGTTTACCTCACCCAAACAGGATTGTCATTTCCCTGAGGGTCCCCCACTCAGTCTGAAACTTCTAACTTGGGATTCCCTTCAGGGTAGATTCCCATGGGAACAGGGAACAAGTACAAGCTTTGGGGTCTCCAAACTACAAGCTAAATCTGAAAATTGGGGTTCATCGGATCTCACTAGGTAACAAGTTTGGGATTTCTAAATTCCATGTTGACAGTCAGATGACCAGTAAATGAGTTGGAGATATAAATGAAAGTTCAGCTAGAGAAGGGAAAGATTGACCAGGTTACTTTCATCTAGAGAGAGTAAAATTTCATTGATATTCTATTTCATTTGCTCTCTTACAAATCCAAATAGAAATAAAATGTAATCCAAGAATTCAAAATAATGTCTAGTATAAACACAATACATGCTGATTTATTGATTTTTTAAAATTTAGAATTAATCTCAAATACTAAAAAATATTACATTTTAGGAGATTTATTAATGATCATTAGAAATAAAGGGGAAGAAAAGATAACAAAATATAAAACCTTGTGCCTATGGTTAATCAGCCTTTTCAAAATCCCCACTTACCACCACCGTCGCCAATAGGAAGGAAAGAGACCAGACCAGGAATACCCACTGAATTTATCCCTCTGTCTACAGGAAGTACGTAATGACAGGAAGTCAGTGGGCTCCTGGGAAATGCAGTTTTTAGGGTAACCAATTTCCAATTGTATAATCACCCCTGAGATCCTTGGAAGACTCCTCTCTCCAATGGACCTTGTAAACACAATGAACTTTTAAATTAAAATAATATGGAGAAAAGGGAGCAGTTGGGTAGCTCTGTGGATTGAGAGCTAGGCCTCAAGATGGGATCAAATCTGGTTCAAATCTGGCCTCTGACACTTCCCAGCTGTGTGACCCTGGGCAAATCACTTGACACCCATTGCCTAGCCCTTACCACTCTTCTGCCTTGGAGCCAATACAGAGTATTGCCTCCAAGACGGAAAGTAAGAGTTTAAAAAAATAATTTGGAGATAAAAGGGAAAAAGAACAAAAGCAATGATTGCTAGGCACATTGACAAAAAGATAATTAGGGGGCAGTTCCCTTTAGCATAAGAGTATACATACAAAACAAATGCATTCAACCCCACATAGTTCAAATCACCACATCCCAAAGTTCACTCTGGATCTTCTGATGCAGTATGTGGTCTGTGCAGGCATCTTCATGGCACTTTCTCCAAACAGTTCACTTTCTGGATTCAGAGAAGTAGCATGTTTCTTATTCTAAAATTGTTCAAATTGAAATCAAAATTTGAACAATAATATAGATCCCCCTGAGGTCAATAACTATACATTCACACCTGAGGAGGATACAGGGATATACATAGGAATCACACAGGGATACATGGTTTAGTTATGAGGTATATGAATCAATTTGCAAAAGAAAATCCAAAATATTTTTTAAAAATCTGAACAAAAAAGAAAAACATCACTTGTGGATAAAATATAAAATATCAAAGTCTTGTGTCTAGAAAATTCAAGTAAAGGAAAAACAAATTTATGACAGGTCCTTGAATCAGGGCCCAATTAAAATGATTTAAGAAAATATGCACTCACCCAGGTAGTAACCAGGACTACAGAAAATTTACCAGAGTATGAAAGATAGAAAAAGGGACTAGATTATAGGAGCCAGGTAGTAGCCAAATTGAGATACTTGGAAGAATGTGGCTCAGAGGAAGTTCAGTCTCTGATATGTGTCAAAACAGCCACAAACTCAAACCCCAAACAAGTTCAAGTCTTCTTGTCTTGGATCAAAATTACATCAATCCCACTGGGATCGGCCTCTGAGTTTGTGTTCCATAGGTACTATTCAGGTGCTCTGCTTCTTTAGCACTGTACACTGGTTCTTTTTGTTCCTTTTTCCTAGAATCAAACAGAATCATTAATCAAAGTCCCATAATTTTTAAACAATCAATGGCATTATTTTTATAGTCTAAAGCTTTTTGAGTATACATTAATATTAGAACAAATGTATTTTAAACTTATATTACTGCAAAATCAAAACAGTTAAAGAAAATCTTCTCAATACTGGAGTCATGTGCTTCAAATTAAAAAAAAGAGAGAGAAAAAATAAAACTCAAATACTATATTGCACAAGTTAGGAAAAACAATAATAAAAAAAGCTTTAAAAGTAAAAAAATTTATATAGGTTATAATCAGTGACACACTGTGTCAGTCAAGGAGAAGTAGAATGCAAAAAAAGAGATCCATTTCCTTTTAAACTTGGCCATGAACCACTGTGTGAGTGCAGATGATTTTCAGAAAGTAATAGTTTTTTATAAAGAACAATAGCACAACAAGTAATGAACATTCAAGAAGTATCAAAATCCTCAGTTATAATAGCCCATTTAATGACAATAGCAAACAAATTGCTATCTATCATATTACTATCATATTGCTCTCTCTCTCTTCTATTTCCCTCTTATCTCTATTTTAGTTTTCTCTTAAAATGTGCAATTTTGTATGTACCTGTATATTTAGAAGATTTTAGAGATACAAGATGATTATGTTAAATGATCATCTGGGGAGACTAGTTTCCCAAATGATCATCAGGGGGAATTGTGAAGATGGGATTAACTCCACCCTACTTATTCTTTATATTTTTAGCCACCAGGAATGTATATACTCCCACTTAAGGATTAAGTGTGTATGTGTGTGGGGAAGGTCTATGACTCACGTGTGCTAGCAAGTGACAAATCAGAAACAACTGACTGTACCTTGGGCAGTCTGAAGTCATGTTTAAGCTACCATTGGTACATGTAAAGGTGGACCACAGGCACAGAAAGTGACACAAAGAACTGTCTTTAAATTTGATGGTCACTTTCTGTGAAGGGGTCTTCAACTTTGAACTTGGCCTTGGAGGAACTCGGGCTTGAGACCTCAGACTGCTTTCCTTTGGACTGACACATGGTGAGTTAAAAGGCTGACTCCCTTTCCGTGGCTTTTCTAGAGACATTAGCCTCTGGAGAGGACCCTCCTCTTGGAGAAGATCTTGTAGCTAGAAGACTTGTTAAATTAATTCTCTGCCCCACCCCCACCTTGCTGGTGCCTCCTCTGAATCCCTGACTGGTTCAGACCAGGCCAGAGCAGCTCGCTCTCTCTCTCTCTCTCTCTCTCATTTTCCTTATTTTCTTTCTCTCTTTTCACAAATAAAACTACCTTAAAAGGCTATTCTGACTTGAGTAATTCATTAGAATTTAGTAATTAAATTCCTGGCAACCATACTCTCAAACATTCAGTCCAAACATAATTTTTACCCCTTACAATTAAAGGTAGGAAATATTTCATTTAAGATTTTTGCATTTATAACTTGAGAAACACATACTAAGGCATCTAAAACTAAAGTGTAAACTATAAAAAATACCATTTGGAAAATCCTGAGAAACAAGGAGTTTAATGTTGAAAACCAATGGTGATACTTGAGATACATTGTGTAGAAAGAAAGGAGTACAGTTAATAGTTACAATGTAAAAATGTTAGTAACTTAAAGAGTAAACTAAATTATAAACTTTTCCAGAGCAAAGATTTCTTTGCCTTGGAATTTGTATAACTGAACTCAGAACAGTGCATGACATGTAGTATGTAGCAGGTTAGCAAAAGTCTGCCAATAGGCAATGCCCCTGTTCAATAATTGTTCTGCCATATCTTCATGCCCTCATTTTTTTTTTAATATACTGGAATTTTTTTGCCACTTCCTTCTCCAACTAATTTTTACAGATGAAGAAACTGAGGTAAACAAGACTGAGTGATTTGCCCATGGTTAAAAAGCCAGTAAGGGTTTCAGGTCAGATTTGTTCTTAGACAGATAAATCTTCCTGACTTTAGGCCCTTCACTCAATCCACTACATCTGGCTGCTTGTTCATAAAACAACGATTAGAGAAGAATAAGTATATACAGGGGCATTGCCTATTGGCAGGGGAATAATACTTCCACACAGTTTCTTTGGGTTTAGGATAGGTACAGTCCAATTTGTCAAGGAAAACTTAAGAGTGGAAGGGATACTGAGTTGAGAGTCAAGACCAGCTCTTTAATATGCTTATGTAGGCTTGGTTAGTCCACTTAACCTTTCTAGGCCCCAGTTCAATCTATTCAGCAGTTATTCAGGACACTTAAGGAATTATGCTAGTTTGCTAAATGGCAGGGTAAATAAAGTACTGAATATTCAGTCAGGAAGACTTGAGTTAAAATTCAACTTCAGACAATTATAATTTATGTGTACCTCAGAAAGTAACTTAGCTGTGGTCTGCTTCATTTTCTTTACTTATATAAGAAAATAATAATATCTATGTCCTGGGTTTTTTGTAAAGATAATGTTAGTATTTAGGAAATTTAACTTAAAAGTGCTTTATAAATACTAGCCATTATTCTGTTAATCATTTTGTTTACTTATCTGTAAAATGAGAGGTTTGGAACAGATGGTTTTTAATTTCTATTCCAGCTCTTTAACTGGTCTATAATTCTTTCCATGAACTTACTTGAATGTTCCAGGTATCAGACATTCACAGGAACACAAGAGCACTGAACAGAAATATTGTATTTGCTATCTAAAACAACTATTGACAGAGGTTTGTTGACAAAACTCTTTGTAAGAGTAACTGTGCATAGTTTGTGCCCTTTGGCCTAATTCTTATCCTTTTCATAGAACCAATCTTGTTTTTTTGAGACATTCAAAGGAAGATGGATCAGCAGGTGGACAAAGAGAGGGAGGGAATTGGTGGGCAGAAAGGCATTGTTTCTTCCCTGAAGAAGACCCTGATATCAGGCTCAAATATTAGTTGTGTCTTTCTCTTGTAACTTATGGGATTGCTGTGATCCATCACTGCTGCCAGGAAGAGAAGGTCATAGAGGAATGATCTCTTAAATGATTTAGATAACATAGTAATTAGAGGTAGAAAGAACTGATTTGATTATGTCCATCCTGCTGTCAGAGCAGGACTGAGAGTAGGACTTGAAGAAAGAATATTATTATCAAGCAGCAAAATGAGCAGAAATGTGCCTTTCACTTAATAGTTAGAACATGTGTGGGAAGGATGCTCTTGTATACACACTCATGAGGTATCAATATGAATAGTCTATGAGTAGTTCTGCCCTTCAGTTATTTCCGACCATGGCTCTATTGTACTCAACATCAATACAATGGAAAAGGAGCAAGCAGTCATTCAATATAATAGTTTTTTATTACTGCAAAAATTATACTGAGCTCATTCCACTCAAAATCACTTAAAGATTCATGCAAAGTAAAATCAAACTCATCACACCCAGGACTGTGACATCAGTGGCTGAACCACTGGTGAGTAGTTTTATTATTTCACGTCTTGGTTCACAGCGTTTTCTTCTAGAGGTAAAGGTTTGAAGGTGGTTTGAGGATAGACCGAAGTGGTTTTATATTCTGCATGCTTTTTTTCTGCCTTTGCTAGTATTCCTTGAATTGGTTTCTGTCTTCCTTCTCTCTTTCTCTCTCCCTTTATTTCCCTGTCTCTATCTCTCTATACCTCTGTTTTTGTCTCTGTCTCTCTCTTTGTGTCTCCTTCTCTAGTGGTCTGTATTGATAAAAAGGCAACATGACAACTCAAGACAGTGAAATGGATAACCTATCTGGCCTTGGAGCCAGGAAGACCTGAGTTCATATCTCATCTTTGACATATACAGGTTGTGGTGAACCTGAGCAAGTCATTTACCTTCATTTTTCTCTAGGCAACCATAAGTTGAAGAGAATTGCATTGTTAGAGGGAACTGTTTATGAATGAAATCATAGGCTTAGTTTTTAACTTCTGTCCCTGTCAGCTTAAAGGGAGGACACCTAAAGTCACCAAAGCACATATATATTGGAAGCAGATAACAAATCTGAATAACAACAAGCCATACAGAGAAAAAAATAAACATTGATTATATCTCAGTTTTATCATTTTAATTAACTGTGATTTAGCTCTAATCATACCTTCTACTGGCATGATAGCAGGTGCGTTTGGGAGTTATACTTTCAAATGTCAGATGTTTGTGAGTTTGCAAAGATAGTAATACAATATGAGAAGAAATTATATGTTTTGATATTTTTTTCTAATGTGTAAGAACTAGAGAGTTTAGGAGATAGAGAGCTCAGGAGCTAAGCTAGGGATAGAGTGTTTGACTTGGAGTCAGGAAAATAGAAGTTTAAATCATTCTTGGGACACTAGCTATGTAACTCTGGACAAGGTATAACCTTTTTTTATTCTTGGTATCTTCCAACATAAAATGTGAATGATAACAATAATAATTAATTTGCTATGATTATCAAATGAGATAATATGTGCAAAGTGCTTTGTAAACTTAAAAGTGCTATATATATATATATATATATACATATATTTACATATATGTATATATATATATATAGTAGCCAAAGTTATTTTTTCTTATCATCGATTCTGTTGATTATAGAAAGCTGTGTTTCTCTTGTTGATATTGATGCTAACCTCCTAGAATATCTGGCAGTGTAAATAACAGAATAATCATTATGTTAGGGCATATTTAGAAGCACTTTCATTTTTACTTTTATAGCAAATAATGAGTAGCTCAGCCAAACATTTTCCTTGTAAAGGTAATATCCTTGAAAATAGACCAGGATAACAAGTTATCTTCCCCCCCCCCCCTTTACCTTTTAGTATTCCAGCCATTGGGTAGAATGCAAGTGTATTTGTTTACTTTTCATTCTTAAAATAATTTCTATTTGGTATGCTACACTTTGAGATTTATTTCTCATTATGCTTTCATTTTGTTAATGGGACACATAAACATTTACACATAAATACACCCATCTAGGAGCTGGAGATTTTTGTTTGTTTGTTTTCTCATGGGCATATTTGACCTCTTGCCCGCAGAAATGGCTATCACAGGTTATTTCCTAAATAATATGTATGAAAAGAACAGCTTCCACAATGTGTCATTTAATCTTCTTAAGGACTTTTAGAATTCCCATCATCCAATTTCACATGTGATAATGGTGGCTGGAAACCCTGCCCATTTAGCTTAACTTCCCTCCTATCCAAGATAGAGTTTCCTATTCATTTGTTAAGTTGCTTAAGTTTCATGCTGCTAAAAGCAAATTTGGATGCACATCCAGCACAATTTGTTATACTTGACCAGTCAACAACTGACCTCCCTCACTGAGTTCCTTCATAGGAAAGTCTAAATGGTGAATAGTGTTCCTGTGACTGAGATGCTCTGGGCCTCCTTCCCCTGAACTTTCCCCTCCCTCTTGTTTCTCCCAGGAATTCCAGTCTTGCCATTAAACCATGAAGCTTGAAAGCCACAGGCTGTCTAAAATAGCATCTTCACTTTTAGAATCATCTTCTATCAGAGTTTTAATGGACCCAGTCTGTGTATCTGGCCTTGTCTCCTTCGCCCCTGAAGCTCCAACCTCATTGCAAGGCTCTTCTCAAGTCCACCAAACATATTCATATTGCTAGAGGATACCTCTGCTTTCACTCTTCCAATAAGGAAAGCATTGCCTTCTAATAACAGAGAGACTCAACTTCTGACAGAAAAGGCCAATTCTCTAATCAAAATGCTTTCTCCTCATCCCCTACCCTTCCTGCATATTGTCGAAAAATCTAAAAGCTCACAAAAGAGAAAAGAACACAATACTAGGTAGCAAGAGTCCAAGAGTATTGTCCCCATTCAAACCTGGGCAATCACGTGGGTAAAATAATCAAATTTGAGGTTACTCAGTTTCCTCATCTCTGAAACGAGGAAAATATCATATTGTCTTGAGTTGCTTGAAGATGATCCCTTAATGAAACTTAAAGAATTATGATCTGTTCAAGATGAAGCCAATTGAAATAATATTTGCAATTGAATTGAAATAATAATGAGGTGGGTTTTTTCTAGATTCCACTTGAAGAGGCTTAATTAATAATGTACAAAAACATTTTTTATAAGGCTCAGGGTTTCTCTTCCATTCAATTGATGATGAGAATAGATCATTATAGAAATAATTCTGTTTAGGTAAATTCTGGATTACATGGCCTCTTAGACTTTTTTCTTGACCTTGAGATAATACAATTCAGTTCAGCAAATATTTATTAAATTTCGACCATTTTCAAAGTACTCTGCTAAGACACTTGGGATAGAAAGACAAAAATAAAAATCCATTGAATCTCTGTTTAATTCCACAATTATTCTCTCTCCTTTTGATTTGGGAGAGAGAATTTTCACACTCTCATGAAGTTCATGCCTTTTGAAAACCCTTTTTGCTACCATGTTTGGGAAAATGAAGAGCTAGTCCAAGGATGAGAGATTTAACCTGTATTGTCATTCTATAGGAAATTTGCAGTTGAGTTAATGCAAGAAGGCATCATCTTGGGAGGGGGGGAAAGAGGTTTAATTATATAAAAAGTTTGACCTGGATTATTTTAATACAGGGTTGCCAATAAATTAATTTATTCCAAAGAGATTTATTCACAAAATATAGAGTGAAGTTAGAAAATCAGAGAGAATAGGGTAAGATATATAGCCTAAGCACTAAGTAATTTACTCCAACCCCTGACTCAAAACCAGGCAGGGAATTTTAGTCCTTAACCTGAGAGGCCTCAGCCTTTGGAGCTGAGGACTTGGGGATACAGGGAACCTCTATCAAGAGGATAGGTCTCTACTGAGCCTAATTTCTTCAGAAAATCCAGGAAAGGAGTCAGCCTTTTTCACTCACCATGTTTCAGTCACAGACTCACCAGGAACAGGGTCTTAGGTCCAGTCAGCAGATTCTTCTCTAGTCTCAACACCAAAAAATGAAGAACTGAGTCTCACAGGAAGTTGAAATTCCTTTTAAAGACAGTTTCCTTTGCATCACTTCCAGTGCCTTCCTCCACTTTTTACATGGACAAATCATAGTCTAAAGCCTTGCTTAGGACTGCATAAGAAACAGTCAGTCGATTCTGATTTGTCACCCACTATTGCACACATGGGTCACAGACCTTCCCACTAAAGGATTAAGTGGGTTGTTTACAATTTTGGTTATTAAATCTAAAAATGGTCAGGGGAGTTAATTTAATTTTCACAATCAGGAGAGAGTTAAATTTAATCATCACATTGTCCAGAACACTGAGAAGCTATATGAAGTGTTCAAGATAACACAGCCAGTACCCTGAAAACCAAAATTTCCTGGTTTTCCACTTCAGCTTTCTAGCTACTGGGCCAACCTGCCTTTTTTCATAGAGATGCCCAAATCCCCTCCCCACAAAAGTAAAGAAAAGAAAGAAAAAGAAAAGGAAAGGAAAGGAAAGAAAAGAAAAGAAAAAAGTCCAGTAGAGAGACATAAAACAGGAATATATTTTACTATGTTATTAAATTAATACACATTTTACAAAACAAACTCTTCAGCAAAAATTCATGTTTCATTGATAATCCTATTGTTTTATATTGATGGAAATGTTTGTGTTTGTTGATAATGATTAAGTTTATAATAAAAATAAAATTTAAAAAAGAGTATGTGAATTAAGGATACAAATCAAATCATGAATTAACAATTAAAGGCCTGTGCTGGACCAACAAAGAAGAAGCATTGCAATTGAATTTGGTTTCTTGAACAGTTTTCCCCTCCCTCTCATTCTCTCTACCTTATTTACAGTACAGTGGGACTTTTGAGCAAAGGAATGGCGAACAGTTAATAAAACATTTGATGGGTATTAATTACTTTCTACTTAATTACCTGCCTTGTGGATCTTGTTAAGCTATTGATTACTGGCAAACATACATCCCACTGGGGATAGTGTGATTTAACTTCATCCAAGGAGTCAATTAGACCAAGTAACACTGGGAGAGCTGGTGCTTTGCCTAAATAGCCAGGGTTTCTTGCCAAGAAGGGTAGATAAGCCATTTATTTGTTCATTAAAACACAGTACTATTGTCAACAGGAGGCACTTACCAGGTGTTATTGAGATTGGTAAAGTGTCATTCTGTTTCATCAAAGATTAGCTGTATCTATATGGAAGTCAAATGGGCAAAGCACATCTTTCCCCACTTGGGAACTAGGTGACAAGGTGAGGTCAAGAAGTTAACCCTTGTAGGTACAGCTCATAATTATATGAACATTATAGTTAGGAAATTTTATCAGCTAGATCCTTAGTGCTCCAAAGACTTTTTGAAAGGAATCCTCTAGTTCTGCTTTCTGCTCTGTGAGTTATGGGATCCCTGATTCTTTTCTTTGATACTTCAGCTCAAAGCTGTCAAAAGCTATTCTGAAACACAATTTAAGGATTGCCTTGTACCCTGCTTATTTCTCCTACAAAGTCAACTTGAAAACCAAGACATAAAATTTAAATCCTTAGAGATGAAAGAAGAAAAGGAAGGTAGTAAGGAAGAAAATAAGAAGAAATAAAGCAGGTGGTAGGAAAGGAAGAAAGAAAGCTATACTTGACCATTTAAAATGCATTTCTAAGAGACTTTTTTGGACATGGTCTTTGAGAGTTTTTTTTTTAAGTTTTCATTATTTTTGGAAAATTTCTGTAATTTCCCATCATGAAAGCCACAGAATCCTCCCAAGTAATAAAATACAGAATAGAAACAGAAAAAATTACATGTTAATTATTTTTGAACAAATATTCCTCATTCTTTATGTTATTTACCAAATTGATTTGTTTTTGGCTGAGAAAAGAAGGGAAGGGCATGTTTCTTTTTAGAGTTAACCTAAAGTAAAGAGTAATTTCATTGATCTGAATTTTCTTGTTTTCCTGTTTTTTTTTTATTTGTATTGTTATCTTTCTTATTCTGAGTTCTATTTTTCTTCCCTTCTGTATCAGTTCGTACAAGTCTTCCTAATCATCTCCAATCATTTCCCATTTGTCATTTCTTACAACACAACATTCCACTAGATAGATACATAGTCAGAGATAGATAGATTGACTGATAGATAAAATAGGTAGCATGTGCTAAGCACTGTGCTAATCACTAGGGATATAAATCTTACCAAATAAGACAATCCATTTCCTAAAGGAGCTTAAGTCTACTGGGGAAAGATAATTTCTGAAGTTGGGGAATTGCCAAATCATATCCTTTACAGTTGATGACTGGGAAGTAAATGGAAGTTTGGTTTTAGAAAACAAATGAGATAAAATTAGAGCCCATGAAGATCTCCTTGAGCAAAGAAATAATCATTAATCAATAAATTAATAAAAACACAGTTAAAACTATGTACATAGTGCTTGGGAATATGAAGAAAAAGCAAAAAACAACCCCTACCTTAAAGGAGATTACATTAAAATAGCAAAATTTGCTTAGTCCTTTTCCAACTGATAAAGGAGTTTTTCTTTTCATTGCAAAGTGGATTAGTTTTGTTCATTGATTAAATTAAGCTTGTGGTAAAAGCCTTGAAGTCTATTAGGAAACCAATTCTGCCATGCCCTTTTAAGTATGTTGGTCATCAAGCCTCAAAAATTCAAATATTTAGAAATAGTATTTTGGCAATACTGTAGGATTCTTAACTTTAACTTTTCCCATGTTTTTCCTATTCTTGGAGAAATAGGATATTTCCCAAGGTATGAGTTGGAATATTTGGGGAAAATACACATTTATAATTTAGATATAATTTACTTTAGTTGATGGCAGAATACCTTATGGATCACAAATATTTGGATTGAAAAAATACTAGTTAATTAAAAATAGGAATAATTTTAAAAGCACTGATCTTTACTAAAGAAACATACAGTAACATAATTTGATTGAGCTCTGAATTCAGTTTCAGATACATCCATTTAAAATCCATCACAGAAAACCAATTATTAGAAGTATCAAAATGATTCAGCACAACCCTGTCACCTGTAATATGGTATGACCTCATAGCTCTTGAGAAAAAATTTTAGTAAGGCCCTAACACCTAAAAGTCACAGTACATTTCAAATTCAAGGTTGCCTAAATATATAGGTATGTATCCACAGTAGCACTGTGGATTACACTAATTTTTAAAATATATCCTGAATTTATTTTTCCAATTATATATAAAACAATTTTGACAATTGTTTCCTAATATTTTGCAAGTCAGATTCTCTCCCTCCCTCTCCTTCCCCCCCAAGGCAGTAAACAGACTGATGATACATCATTAATTTCATGGAATAAATATCTCTATATTCTTCATGTTATGAATAAGGATTCCAAATATATAATATAAAAATCAACAAAAACCAAAGGATATAAAATGACAGGTAATATGCTTTGATCTCTAATCAGATTCTAATTTTTTCTTCTTTGTGTGGATAATGATTTTTAAATTATGATTCCTTGGAGTTATCTTAGAAGACTGTTTTGCTGACCATAGTTTAGTCTTTCCTAGTTAATTATCATACAATATTTCAATTTTTTTATTCACTGTTCTCCATGCTCTATTCACTTCACTTTACATCAGTTCATATGTCTTTTCAAGTTTTTCTGAACTCATCCTGTTCATCATGACACAATAATTTTCCATTACAACCGTATGTCACAGCTTATTCAGCCATTGCCCAAATATTGGACACCCCTTCAGTTTCTAGTTTTTTGCCACTACAAAAAGAGATGCTGAAAATATTTTAAAATTAATGGGTCTTTTTCCTCTCTCTCTCTCTCTCTCTCTGATATTACATCTTATTTCCCCCCATAATTAACCTTCTTTTCTCTTCCTTCAGTCTTTCTCTGTTCACAAATATGCTTATTTCTATTTATCCACATCCCTGAGGTACACTCTATTTTTCCTCCCCCCATTTTTGGACTGATTCTTATAGAATATCTTTTAAGATATATAAGAATTATAAATTATGTTTAATATAAATTATGCATTTATGTATGTATGCATATATTTCTGTGTGTATTACATCCACCAAACACCTTAGAGTATAAATCCAGGAACTCTCTAAAGCAAAGTTTAGATATTGTCCATATAGAGGGGTTCTTCAAAGCAGGACATAGGAAATGGGAGCCAAAATAGTAGAGTAGAGGTAGGGGAAAGCCCAAACCACTCTAAGAATTCTCTCCAACCAGTCTTAAAATAATTCTTCAAAATGAACACTATAGTTATAGAATCAACAAGAGGACAAAGTAAAACAATTTTCCTACAGAAAACAAATTAAAAGGCAGGCAGAAAGGGTCTGATTTACTGGGACAAGAGAGAAGCAAAGCCCATAGCAAGACCATTTATCTCACAACAAGGTCACAATAAGGACCACTAGCTCAAGTCAACAGCAAGCTTCCCTACCCAACATCTAGTATTATAGGTTCTGAACTTTGGCCCAAGCCAATTTTAAGACCCCAAGACCCTGCCTAAGCCAACAAAAAGCACCCCAGCCATACCTTAAAGTTCCAAATCTAGGACAAGCTTAAATTGAGGTCCCAAGCCCTATCCCAGTGATGACAAACCTGTTGCATGGGTATCAAAGATGACATGCAGAGCACTCTCTGTGGATATGGGACTCTCTCCCCATTGCAAGTTTATTACTAGAAAGGCAGAGGGACTCAGGTGAAGCTTCTCCCCTCCCCCTCTCAAACATACTTGATGATATTTTTTTCACATCACCTTGCCCCCCTCTGCCCAGCAGTCCAGTGGGAACACAGAATGTAAGGTAGGTGGCTCACAGGTGGCAGAATTATAGGGAAGCAGAGTACTTGGGCCACTCTCCTCTCCCTTTATACACTTGCTAAGGACATTCCTTACTTTACTCACTCCTCTACCCAATAGCCCAATGAGAATATTTTTCCCTCCCCCATGTGGGATAAGGAGGGGTGGGGCATGCCTAGTACCCAGGGATGGGGAGGAGAAAAACATGTGGTCTGGGGGGGACAGGTATAGCATTTGATACGGTGAGTGGGATGGAGGGAGGGCTGGCACTCCATCTCTAAAAAGTTTGATAGCACTGCCCGTGGCTGGTGTAGACCAAGAGTAAGGCTCCAATTCTTTCCCAAAGCTCAAGATGAGGTTGCAAGACCAAGAACAAAGTTGTTAGAAGGGAGTATAGCTTTTGTGAGCCAAAGGGGAGGGCCAAGTCCTTACTAAGTCTACCATGAGTACCTCAACCCTAACATCCAGCAGTTCATAGCACTCCCAGCCTGTGTAAGCACAAAGTGAGGCCTGAAGCATCTGCCCAAGTCTGAGGTTAGGACCTGAGCTCCAGCACAAGATAGTTCACAGTGTTCTGAGCCCTACAAACTATCAGCAATTCTTTTGGAGACTGAATCAGCAGTGGGAGGTGGCTTTCAGAATTCTCAGGCAAAAGGCCATCATAGTACCTTGGAAGAAATTAAATTGGGGGAAACTCAGAAGTAGAACTAAGCAGCAAGGAAAAACTGAAGTCAAAGTGAGTGTCTCCTCTTTCCTGAGAACAGAGCCTACCTTTCAAATAAAAGTAAGAGTCAAGAAAAAGGCTGGGTAAAAGAGCAAACAACAACCAAAAAATAAAACATCTAAGTATAGAAAATTAGAAGGAAACTTATCAAAGGATCTATATGCAACACTTTAATGTGAACTGGTCTCAAGTTCCAGAAGAACACAAAAGTTATTTCAAAAATCAATTAAGAGATCTAAAAGAAAAATGGAGAAGAGAAATAAAAGAAATATGAAGCAGAATTGAATAAATGTCAATGAAGAAAAGAATTCTTTAAAAATTAGAATTGGCCAAATGGAAAAGGATATTAAAAAACTCATTGAAGAAAATAATTTTCAAAAAATTAGATTTGGGCAACTATGAGCAAATGACTTCACGAGACATCAAGAAACAATAAAAACAAAATCAAAAGAATGAAAAATAAGAGAATATGTGAAATATCTCATTGGAAAAGTAATTGAACTGGAAAAGAGATCTGTTTAAGAATCACTGGATTCCTCCCTGAAAGCCATGATAAGGAAACAAAAATCTAAGTAATATATTTCAAAAAATTGTGAAGGAAAACTTCTCTAATATTCTTTAAAGAGGGTAAAATAAAATTGAGAGTCCACAATTCACGTCCTGAAATAAATCCTCAAATTCTACTCTGAGGAATATTATAGCCAAATTCAACATGATTTCAGACAAAGATAAAAAGAAAATAATAAATCTAATTAAAAGAAATAATGAAGGCAATTACATTTTGATAAAAGGTACCATGGATAGTTTAGTAGTATGAACATGAAACATATATGCACCAAATGATGCATATATGCCTCGAAATTTTAAAGGGGAAAATAATAGAGCTTCAGGAAGAAATAAACAGTAAAATTATACAGGTGGGGACCTGTTATTTTCCCCATCAGATGTAGATAAATTGAATTTTAAAAAAGAATAAAGGAAAGGAAGAGAATTGAATTTCAGAAAAAATCAATTTAATAGATTTATGGAGAAAATAGAATGGGAATAGAAAGGAAGGAACTTTCTTTTCCCATTCTAGTTTCTCCATACATGACAACTACACAAAAATAACTGTGGAATAGGAAATAAAAATTTCAGAAGCAAATGAAGCAAAGCATAACTAATAAATGCAAATTTTTCATATCATAACATAATAAAAATGATAATCAATAAGAGTCCAAGAAAAGGCAAATAAATTAATTGGAAACTAAATAATCTAATTATATAAAAATAGGTGGATCAAAGAAAATATCATAGAAAAAAATCAATTATTTCATTAAAGAGAGTGATAATGAGGAGACAATGTAACAAAATGTATATTTTGGCATACACCAAAATTTGACATACACCAGAAACAGTCATTATAGGAAATTTCATACCCCAAACATGAGTAAAATAGAGAAAACAGCAGATCAGTGAATTAGGCTTACACCTAAAAAAACTAGAAAAGAACAATCAACTCCTCCTGCCCCCCTGCACTGGGTGTCCTATTCAGGAATGGCTGAACAAATTGTGGTATAAGATGATGATGGTGGTATACCACTGTGTTATAAGGAATGATGAATTGCTTGATTTCTATATGAACTGAAAAGACCTGCATGAACTCATGCAGCATGAAATAATCAGAACCAGAAGAACTTTGTACACAGAAACTGAAACATTGTGTTATGATCAAATATAATTGACTTTGCTACTAATAACAATGCAATGATCCTGAACAATCTAAAGGGATTTATGAAAAAGAATGTTATCAACATCAAAAGTAAGAACTATGGGAATAGAAATGCAGAAGAAAAACATTTGATTTATCACTTGTTTTCAGGGGTATATCACTTGGAGTTTTGGCTTTAAAAGGTTATTTTATTACAAAAATTAATAATATGGTTATAGGTATCAAGTTATAATACATGTGTAATCCAATAGGATTGCTTTTCAGTTGTGGGAGGTGGGAGGGAAGAGGGGATGGAGACAATATTTTTAAATGAATTAATTAATTTAAAAAATAAAAATAACCACCCCCTAAATTAGAAATCCCCAAAATCAAGGGAGAAATTAATAAAATTAAAATAAGGGCCATTGAATTAATAAATAAGACTAGGAATAAGTTTTATGGAGGGGGAAACAAATAAAAAGACAAAGTATTGGTTAATTTGATTTTAAAAAGGAAAGAAGAAAATCAAATAACTATGAAAAATGTGTAGGGTGAATTCACCATCAATAAAGAAGAAATTAAAGCAATTATTAAGAATGATTTTGCCCAATTATATAACAATAAAACTGATAATCCAAGTTAAACTGATGGATATTTACAAAAACATAAATTGCCCAGATTAACCAAAGAAGAAATAGAATACTTAAATAATTTCACCTCAGAAAAAGAATTTGAACAAGCCATCAATCAACTACCTAAGAAAAAAATCCCAGGGCTAGATAGATTCACAAGTGAATTCTATCAAACATTTAAAAAACAACTAATTCCAATTCTCTTTAAACTATTTACAAAAGTAGGCAAAGGAATCCTTCCAGATCCTTCTATGACCCACTTATAGTGCTCATACCACAACTAGGAAGAGCAAAAACAGAGAGGGAAAATTATAGACCAATTGAATTAATGAATATGATGCAACAATTTAAAATAAAATATTAGCAAAGAAACTACACTAATACATCACAAAAATCACTCACTGTAGCCAGGTGGGATTCATACCAGGAATTCAGGGTTGATTTAAGATGAGGAAAACTATCATCATAATTGACCATATCAATAGCACAACTAACAGAAATCACATAATTATATAATAGATGCAGAAAAAAATCCTTCAAAAAACAGAATATCCATTCTTATTAACAAAAACAACAACAACAAAAGATGGCGGCATAGAGGTAGCAAATGTTCAGACCTCTGAATATCCTTCCATACAGATTACAAACTAAATGCTCCTAGGGGACTGAAAGTCACACCAAACAGCAAGACAGAGCCAAGGAGCCCTCCTGCTGGGCTCAACTTAGGTACATCCCTCCTCCGCCCCCCAAAGCTGGAATTAGAAAACACACCTATTCAAGGGGAAGGAAGGTCCCGGGACCCCTCCCCCACATACAGCATGAAGCCTAAATGGCAGCTGGAATATCTGCGTAGTGAAAGGCACAGGTCAGGAGGGAGTGGCTTGTGGGCAAAGCTGTACCAGACTCAGAGCATCCAACACAGGCAGTGGGGAAGAAGATAGAGAAGAAATTCAGAGCGTAGAGTAGGCAGCAGTTGAAGCAGTGGAGACACTCCATATTCCCCCCCACCTCCAAGGTTTTGTCTTCATGTATGGCACATCCAGCTTAACCTAGCCAGACTTAATCCCATCAAAGCCTTCAGAGGGCAGGAAAGCTCATGCTCCAAGACGTCTCCACCTCAGACTGCACTGAGAGATTTGCTGACAAAACTCCAAGGGTGAAGGTGGAAAGAAAAGCACCAAATGACAAAAAAATGAGAGAAGCAAGAGCTCAAGCAACTTCAGGGAGTAAAGAAAGGGGTAAATATGAGCAAATAACAGAAAAAGAAAAAAGAAACTACAACTTACAGTGTCTATACAGGCAATGAACAAAGAGCAAATAGATCAGAGAAGGATAAGGGAACACCCAGCAAAAAAACCGAAAACCCAGTATGGGATACAGGCTCTGGAAGAACTCAAAATACAATTCAAAACACAATTAAGAGAGGCTAAATAAAACTGGGAAAAGAACTTAAAAACTAAGATAAGACATCTGGAAAATGAGGCACTTGAACTAAAACAAGAAAATAGTGTCTGGAAAGCCAAAATCAACCAGCTTGAAAATGAGACAAAGGAGATGAAAGAGGAGGCAAAGAAGATGAAAGATGAGACAAAGAGGATCAAGGAAGACCTCCAAAGAAAGTCATTCAAGAAGGAGGATGACCAAAAAGTCAGGGATTAAATCCAGTCTTTAAGAACCAGAATATAACAACTAGAATCAAGTGACTTCACAAGGAAGCAGAACACTATAAAACAAAATCAAAAGAATGAAAAAATTGAGGAAAATATGAAGCACCTCATTCACAAAATGGAAGATTTAGAAAATCGATCCACGAAAGACAAATTAAGAATCATTGGTCTACCAGAAGACCATGGCAAAAGAAAAAGCCTGGACATCATACTATAGGAAATTATCCAAGAAAACTGCCCCAACACTGTAGAAAAAAAGGGAAAATTGGGGACTAAAAGAAGCCACAGATCACCTCCTGTATTTAATCCCCAACTGACAACACCCAGGAATGATTTAGGCAAATTCAAGAACTATCAGATGAAAGAAAAGATATTACAAGCTGTCAAGAAGAAGTCATTCAGATACCATGGAACCAGAGTACGGATAACACAGGATCTGACTACATCCACACTGAAGGACCAAAAGGCATGGAATATGATATTCTGTGAAAGCAAGGGAACTAGGTCTAAAACCAAGAATCAACTACACACCAAAACTGATTATATTCTTATGGGGAAAGTATGGTCATTTAACAAAATAGAAGAATTCCAAGAATATTTAAAGAAAATACCAGACCTGAACAGAAAATATGATGTCCAAGCACAGAATTCAAAATAATCATCAAAAGGTAATTTAAAAAGAGGGAAAAAAGAAAAACAAAAGAAAACAAAATCCAAACTATTTTTTGAGACCCATAAAGTTAAAATGATATTTATCCCTTTAAGAAAAGAGGTCATTGGTAACTCTTAAAAGTTGTTATTATTGCCTGGTCAGCTAGAAGAATTACACTTAGAGGGAACAGTGACAAACTGTATAGGATGAAATGCCAAGACATAAATATGTATATAGATATATGTATGCATAAATACATATATGTGTGTATGTATATATGTATGTGTATATATACACAAGTAGAGCTAAAAATGATGTTAATACTAAAAGAAATGGGAAAAGAAACAAAAGGGGGTAAATTTATATGTCCCAAAGAAGCTCATGGTGAGAGGGAGGAGAACATCAATACACTGGAAGGGTAAAGAGGTTGGATATAGGAAATACTCAACTCTGACGTGCAAAGAGGGAAGACCAATCAAATCCATTGGGGCAGAGAATTGATTTGTACCCTATAGGAAAGTAGAAGGGTAACAAATTGACTGGTGGGGAGGGAAGCAGTACAAGGGAGGGAGAGGGTGGGGGTAGTTTAAAAAGACTGTAAAGAAAATAAGAGGTGAATAAGAAGGTAGGGGGGTAGAAGAGGAAGTAAAATAAGGGTGGGAATTAGGGGGACTATTTAAAAATAAAACATTGGTGGAGGAGGAAATAGTGAAAGAAGAAAAGGTAGGACTAGGAGTAGAAATCAAAATGCTGGGAAATACACAATGGGTAATCATAACTCTGAATGTGAATGGAATTAACTCACCCATAAAATTCAAGCTAATAGCAGAGTAGATTAGAATCCAAAACCCTACCATATGCTGTCTACAAGAAACACACATGAGGAAGGTAGACATACATAGGGAAAAAGTAAGAGGATGGAGCCAAATCTATTGGGTATCAACTGAGAAAAAGAAGACAGGAATTTCAATCATGATATCTGACAATACGAAAGTAAAAATCGATCTAGTTAAAAGAGATAGGTAAGGTAATTACATCCTGATAAAAAGCACGATAGACAACGAGAAAATATCAGTTCTCAACATGTATGCACCAAATGGCAAAGTATCCAAATTTCTAAAGGAGAAACTAGTGGATCTCAAGGATGAAATACATAGAAAAAACTATTCTAGTGGGAGATCTGAACCTCCCTCTATCAGAAATAGATAAATCAAACAAAAAATAAATAAGAAAGAGATAAGAGAAGTGAATGAAATCTTAGAAAAATTAAAGTTAGTAGATATTTGGAGAAAAAATAAAGAGGGACAAAAAGGAATACACCTTCTTTTCAGCAGCACATGGCACATTCACAAAGATTGACCATGTACTAGGGCAAAAACACATTGCAAAGAAGTGCAAAAGAAAAGAAATAATAGATTCATCTTTCTCAGATCACAGTGTAAAGAAAATAATAATTAGTAGGGGTACATGGAGGGGCAAATAAAAAATTAATTGGAAATTAAACAATAGAATACTCCAAAATCAGTTAATGAATAAATCATAGAAACAATAAATAACTTCATTCATTTCAAAATCTATGGCATGCAGCCAAATAGTACTCAGAGGGAAATCCATACCTTTTAGTACATATATTTGCAAGTTAGAGAGGGCAGAGGTCAATGAATTGGGCATACAACTTAAAAAACTAGAAAGTGAAGAAATTATAAAATCCCAGATGAAGACTAAATAAGAGATCCTAAAAGTCAAAGGAGAAATTAATAAAATTGAACGTCAAAGAACTATTGATTTAATAAGTAATACTAGAAGCTGGTACTTTGGAAAAACAAATAAAATAGACAAATACTGATCAATCTAATTTAAAAAAGGGGGAGAAGAAAACCAAATTGACAGTAGTAGTAGTAGTCTCTCAGTAACCGAGGATGATGATTGTCTTTGTGTGCTTTCATCTGTGATGTAGGTGAGTGTGCACAAAACACTTGTGCGTGAAGGAGATTTAAGTGGAAAAGTTGATGCACAGTGACAGTTCTACTCTCTCGGCATTGTAAGCCTGGGTCCAGTGGCACGAAAAGACTTTTTTTGTAAGCCAACAAAATATCACATGATTATCTCAATATATGCAGAAAAAGCCTTTGACAATATACAACACTCATTCTTATTGAAAACACCAGAAAGCATAGGAATAGAAGGGCTGTTCCTAAAAGTAAACAGTATGTATCTAAAACCATCAGCAAACATCATCTACAATGGAGACAAACTAGAAATCTTCCCAATAAGATCAGGAGTAAAACAAGGATGTCCATTATTACCTCTATTATTTAACATTGAACTAGAAACTCCAGCTATAGCAATTAGAGAAGAAAAAGAAATTGAAGATATTAAAATAGGCAATGAGGTGACCAAGCTATCACTCTTTGTAAATTATATGATGGTCTACCTAAAGAACACCAGTGAATCAACCAAAAAGCTAGTTGCAATAATCAACGACTTTAGCAGTTACAGGACACATAATAAACCCACATAAGTCATCAGCATTTCTGTATATCTCCAACCCAGTTGAGCAGCAAGAATTAGAAAGAGAAATTCCATTCAAAATCACCCTAGACCATATAAAATACTTAGGAATCTATCTGTCAAGAGAAACCCAGGAACTATATGAACACCATTACAAAATAATCTCTACCCAATTAAACTAGATCTAAACAATTGGAAAAACATTGATTGCTCATGGATGGGACAAGCTAACATAATAAAAATGTCAGTCCTATCCAAATTAATTTAGTTATTTAGTGCCATACCCATTGGACTACCAAAAAACTTCTTTATAGAATTAGTAAAAATCATAACAAAGTTAATTTGGAAGAACAAAATATCAAGGATATCCAGAGGAATCATGACAAAAAATGTGAAGGAAGGAGGCCTTGCAGTCCCAGATCTCAATCTATACTATAAAGCTGGTACTGGATAAGAGATAGAAAGGAGGATCAGTAGAACAGACTTGGGGTACATTGTACATAGAGACTTATATACTGTGGTACAATAGAATGTAATGGGCTTCTCCATTAGTGGCAATGCAGTGATCCTGAAGAACTTGGAGGAATCTCTGAGAAAAAAACATTATCCACATTCTGTGGGAGTATAAACATAGATGAAAAACAACTGTTTGAATACATGGGTCGAGGTGATATGGCTGGGGATATAGACTAAATGAACATCCTAATGCTAACACCAAAAATATGGAAATAGATTCTGATCAAGGACACATGTAATACCCAATGAAATTATGCATTGTCTGAGGGAAGGGTGTGGGGGGCAAATAATGTGATTCTTGTAACCAAGGAATAATGTTTTAAATTGACTAAATAAGTTAATTAAAAAACCAACAAAACAACAACAACTACTACTACTATTACAGAGTGTAGGAATAAATGGAATACTCCTTAAAATGATAAGTAGTATCTGTTTAAAACAACCAGGAAGTATCATTTGTAATGGGGATGTTAGAAATTTTCCTAATAAGATTAGGAATGAAAGATGCCCATCATAACCACTATTTTTTAATATTGTAATAGAAGTTCTACCTTTAGAAATAATAGAAGAAAAAGTAATTAAAGTAGGTAATGGGGAACTAAATTATCACTCTTCATAGATGATATAATGGTATACATAAAGAATCCTATAGAAGAAATTAAAAAACTAGTTGAAATAATTAATAACTTTAGCAAAGTTTCAGTATACAAAATAAACTCATATAAATCGCCAGAATTTCTATATATTACCAACAAAATCCAATAGCAAAAAATAGAAAGAGAAATACTATCTCAAAAAGCAAGAGGGAAAAAATATCAAGGAAATTAATGACAAAAAATGTGAAGGAAAGTTGGCCTCACAGTACTAGACCTCCACTCTTCTTTAAAGCAATAATCATCAAGTGTGGTATTGGCTAAGAAACAGAATGTTAGATCAATGGAATGGATTAGATACACAAGACCTAGGGGTAAATGACCTTAGCAATTTGTAGATAGAATTCACTCCCCAAGGCTCATTAGACCCAGTTTTTGTTATTCATCATCTCATTTGCATGCCTATGCTTCTTGAAGGTTGTGTGAATAGATGTGAATTCATGTGCATGGGGTGGAGTGGGGGGTTTTGGGGGGGGGAGGGGAGGGGGGAAGGGAGAGAACAGAGGATAAAAGTTTTGGTGTGGCATCTCCCCTCTCTTAACTTCCTGGAAGGTGGCTGGAGAGCCTAGTGGAGAATCTACATGCATGGTCAGTTAGGTTAGATTAGGCTTTAATCTGACTTCTCTATCTTAAGTGATTATTAATAAAACTCTAAGGAAAATAAGAACCTGGATTTATTGATTTTACACACAATCTAGTGTTTGATAAATCCAATGATTCCAGGTTTTGGGATAAGAACTCTCTATTTGACAAAACTTCTGGGAAAACTAGAACTACTTATAGAAAAATATTTGTAGATGCCCTTTATGTTGTAGCAAAAGAATTGGAAAATCTGGGGATATCAATCAATTGGAGAATGGCTGAACAAATTGTATTATATATTGGTGATGGAATAATAGTGAGCTACAAGAAATGATAAATAGAATTATTTCAGAAAAATCTGGAAAGAACTTCATGAATTGATGCAGACTGAAATAAGGAGAACCAGGAGAACTTGTACATAGTAACAGCCATATTGTAAAATGATAAACTATGAAAGACTTAGCTACTCTCAGCAATATAATGATCTAGGACAATTCTTCAGGATTTATGAAAAAGAATGTTATTCAACTCCAGAGAAAGAACTGTTGGAGTCAAAATGCAAATGAAAACATATTTTTACATTAATTTTTTTATGTTTTTATTTTGGGGTTTTGGTTTTATATGAGCATTCTTTTGCAATGATGTTTCACATGATAATACATGTATAACCAAAATCAAATTCTTTATCTTCTCTGAGAGAGGGAAGGGAAATGAGGGAGGGAAATAATTTGGATCTTAAAATGTCATAAAGCATACACTAAAAATTGATATTATATATCACTGTTGAATGAACTCCCAATTTTTAGAGCCAGGGTTAGATAGGGAGATTCTTTTAAAAAAGGGGAAATGAAGTAAAAAGTGGAGAAAAGACAGGTAAAAAGGTTTGGAAGCATATATAGTAGTAGTAGTAGTCTCTCAGAAGCCGAGAATGATGATTGTCTTTGTGCATTAGCATCTATTGATGTACCCTCATGTGGCTTTGAAGTCCAAAAACTAAGGCTCAAAGTTTGTGGCACATCGGGCATGGAACGCCAGTTGTTACAGGAGGTGCAGTTGTGGCCTGGTGTTGACGTTCACGTGCAGTGGCAAGACGTCAATGTCATTCATCTTCAAAGGTGGTGGTGACATGGTTAATGTGGGTTCACCAGCTGCTTCTGTCAGAGGCAGCAAGTTCTAGTTGCTTTGGTGTAATGCCAGCCCACTTCAAGTTTGACTTTAGCTGATCCTTGTATCTTTTCTTTGGTCGGCCTTGTTTCCTGAGTCCAGCTGACAGTTCACCATAGAATACCTGTCTTGGTATTTGCTGTGGGTCCATGTGGATGATGTGTCCAGACCATTGTAGCTGGGTTTTGAGGACCATTACTTCGATGCTGGTGCATATATAATATACTCATAAACCCATATGAATGAAATAACTTGTTACATTTGTTATTCCCCAAGGAAAGTTAAAGCAACTATATAGGACAGGCAACTGTATGGGACTGCCAAACAAATATTTTATATTTACTTCAGACTTGCCTATGAATGTGTATGTGTGTACATTCATATGTATATTCTCTTTACCTCTAGTCTTGGAGCTATATACTTCCAGACTTCTAATTGTTGAGTAGGCATTATAACTGGTACAATCCTGATGTAAAATACTACTGCTGTTTTCCAGATGTTTTTAGGTCATGTTGCCACAAAGATACTTGCCTCACCAGTCCCATCTCTTTTTATCTCTTTCCATCTCTCATCACTCAGTGAATCAAACAGCATTTATCAAATACCTATTATCTACCAGGATGCTTAAGTGCTGCAGATATAAAGAAAAATAAAAAGCAAAATAAACAAATTACCACCACAACAAAATAGTCAAGGAATTCACACTCTACATGGAAATATCATTGTCCAAATAAGGTATGAACTGAACAATTTATTGGTGATCTCAGAAGGAAGGCACTAAGATTAATGAGGTGCTGGGAGCAACCAAAGACCGCACTGTTTGACATGGTCACACATGGAAATTAGAAAACACAAAGCAGCCCCCAGGAAGGATGGAAACATCAACTGAAGCTCCCCTGAGTGACATTCCTTATTAACATCTCCTTATTATTGGAATTGCTATGATTATTCCCCAGGAAAAATAGATAAGAACAACATGTATGCAGGGTTAATACAGATGTCCCACTCTGCCCCCCCCCCAGAATATTACCAAGAGATTTTACTCAAAAAATTAAAACTAAGGATTGTTGTGTACCCACTTAGATTAGACCCTCTTTCTACTCATAAAAATTCTGGCAAAACTGTGCTCAGAATTCCACAACCTAAATCTGGGTTATGTTGATTCTATCCTCTGACCCGGAATTTAGCAATATATAATTGAAAATCTGTTACCCTAAAAAAGAACTACATTTTCCAGGAGCCCACTGACTTCCTGCCATTACATACTTCTTGTAGACAGAAGATATTAGGGGGTGGGAAGTCCTCTTGGACTTCTTTCTTAGGCTTTCAGCCAGCATGGTGGCGGTGGTAAGCTAATTGTGGGGATTTTAAATGGGCTAATCAGTCATGGGCATGTGGTCTTTTATTTTTGTATCCTATTTATTCCTTGATTTCTAATGATCATTAATAAATCTCCAAAAATATAACATTTTTATTATTGACATTAATTTTAATTTTTAAAGTTTTTAGAAACCAGAAGGAATGAGAAACACTCTCATTTTTTTTAAATAGCCTAGACAAATTTTAAGCCACATTTCTCCTAACAAGGCTTTTCACCCACCCCACCCACCCTCTCTTTGGTGTTGCTGCCTTTTTCTTTCCCTACTTTTAGCCTTGTTTCCCTCCCTCCTGTCCAGGCTATTTTTAGCTGAAGGACTCTGCTTGAGCCCATGTTCTTCAGTTCTTCTCAGCTGCCTCTGGAAAACCTCCTCTTGATCTCCAGGCCTGCTCCTACTCCTGCTCCTGAATTGCCCTCCATCCCAACCCAGACCCCAACCTCTGTTGTTGATCCTGCTGGGCCACTGATTACTGCCCCTGAGAAGTTAGGAATTCTTGGAGCCACTCTCTGGGCAACTGGTAAAAACTGGGGAGTATTTTCCTTAGGCAATGATTAGCCTCTTAACTTCCTCTCCTGGTGAAACTAGCTTTTTACTTCAGGGGGGAAAGTAAGAAGGAAGATACTCTTTCAAACAGGAAGTAAATTATGAGCATGACTTACTCTATGAAAGAGAAGTACCTTGCCTATTCCAAACAACTTCTACCATTCATGAGTGCACTATTCTTTTCAATTATCTTGCCTGAGATTTAGGGGAGAAATTCATCTACCTGCAACCCTTTGCCATTTGGGCCTACCCAGTCTCTAAGATTCATCCAGTTTGATATTCCCCAAACCCATGTTCTCCCTCTCTATGGGAAATCCCACAATTCTGACAAATGGAATCTGAATGGACAGAGAAAGGAACTTTAAAGAGCCTGGAGGTGAAATTTAAGCCCTTTCAGACACAAATGTTTTTAAAAAGTCTATGTATTTCATTGTATTTTGCTGATTGTTTTGTTTATGATTTTATGTGGTTGGTTTTAAGTTCATATATCCATGTATTAAATACTATTCTGTTACACCAAATAACCTTTGTCTTCTACCTTTCACTAGCTGACACAGTGTGTCAATGATTGTAAGCTATACATTTTGATTTTTAAAACTTATTTATTATTGTTTTACTTGCATTTGCAATATAGTATTTCAGTTTTATTTTTTCTATCTTTTTTGTATCTGAAGCACTTGTCATCAGTATTGAGAAGATTTTCTTTACCTTTTTTTGATTTTTCAGTAATATAAATTTAATATTAATACATATCCAAAAAGCTTTAGACTATAAAAATGATTCCATTGATTGTTTAAAAAAATATGGGATTTTGCTTAATGATTCTATCTGATTCCAAGAGAAGGGAATACAAAGAGAGCCATTGCACAGTGCCAAGGAAGCACAATGCTACTTTCACAGTGCCAATAAAGCACAAGGTCAAAGAAACCAAACCAATCTTATGTGGATTGATGACATTCTGTGAAAAGAGCACAAGGACTTAATCATGTGTGACTTGAAAGTCGCGGCTGTTTAATATGTGTTAAATTCAGGTCTTCCTTGTGTGACATACTCTATATAAAATATGCAACATCGATTATTCTGGCTCCATCCTGTCTCCCATTTGGTCCTATGATCTAGTCTGTCTTCTCTCATATTACAGCAACTCCCTGTAGTCTTGGCTACAAATGGTAAGTAAAATATTACTGCATTTTGTCCTACAGACTTGTGGGATAGAAATTACTTTAAATGGGCCCTGATTCAAGGATCTGTCATAAATTTATTTTTCTTTTATTTAGGAGTTTTACACATAAGACTTTGATAGTCTATATTTCATCCAGAAGTTATCTTTTCTCTTTTACTTGGATTTTTTGATGTTTTTTATTTTCTCTTGCCAATTGATTCATATACCTCATACCTCAGCCATGCATCCCTTAGTGATCTCTGCATTTTTCAACACCCTCTTCATGGGAGAATTTTTTTTATTATTCTAAAATGCAAAGTTAAATTCTTTGGGGGAGTAATTTTAGTTTAAGAAACATGATACCTCTCAGAATCCAGAAAGTGAACTGTTTGGAGAAGGCACCATGAAGATGCCTACACAGACAACACGTTGCACCAGAAGATTCAGAGTGAACTTTGAGATGTGGTGATTTGAACTGTGTGGGGTTGAGTGCATTTGTGTTGTATGTATACTTTTATGCTGAAGGGGACTGCCCCCTAACTGGCTTTTTGTCAATGTGCTTAGCAATCAATGGTTTTGTTTTCTTTTTCTTTCATCACCAAATTATTGTAATTTCAAAGTAGACTATGTTTACAAGATCCTTTGGAGAGACTAGTCTTCCATGGATCTCAGGGGAAAATGTATTATTAAACATCTGTTACCCAAAAAAAGAACTACATTTCCTGGGAGCCCACTGACTTCCTGTAATTACATATTTCCTGTAGACAGAGGATATTAGCTAGTGGGTGGTCCTCTTGGACCTCTTTATTGGGCT
Source organism: Monodelphis domestica (assembly GCF_027887165.1). Lineage (NCBI taxonomy): Eukaryota > Metazoa > Chordata > Mammalia > Didelphimorphia > Didelphidae > Monodelphis > Monodelphis domestica. The sequence goes on from NC_077233.1 coordinate 201,640,481, forward strand.
TGCAGTCAGCATGGTGGCAGTGGCAAGCAAATCGTGGGGATTTTAAATGGGCTAATCAGCCATGGTCTTTTATTTTTGTATCCACTTTATTCCTTGATTTCTAATGATCATTAATAAATCTTTAAAAATATAACACTTTTGCTCTTGATATTAATTTTAATTTTTACAGAAACAATGTTTTGTCAACTATCTCCTTAGGCTTCACATATGTTGTTAGTATATATGGAAACATGTATGCTGAAAATGAAACTGTGTGCCAAGTAGATATGTGACCAGAGGGTATGAAATAAAGTCAAGCCTCAGCCAAAAATGAAGCAGTTTTCCCTGTGAAACCTGTATTGTGGCTTGAATATGAAAGCTATGTCCCATTCATCATTCTGCTGACACCGTCCCACCTCCAACATCCCATCCCCTGTGGGAGGCTAGCCCACCACACAGCAATGGAGGTTATATCACATACATCACAGGGCTAGAATATAAATTATTGAAGTACTGGAATTGAAATGAATGTTCATTGATTGATTGTTACTTAGAAGGAAAGAGTTTTAGGTTGTTGAATGAATGAACCCTTGATAAATTGGGTCATGAGTACTATCTTAGTACAACATAATTTGCCAATCTTTAAAGAATATAAGATATTTTGACATTTTCTCTGTCCTACAGAAGGTATCACTGGGAGATTGACTACTACTCATTTTATTAGTTATTTTTAGTTTTTTTATTTTAAATAACAAAGGAGGTAGAGAGCTGACATATGACTTGTAGTGTCATAGAGTAGTTCTGTACTACCATGACTCAGTTTCCCTTACATTAGACCTGTGGAGCCTGCTCAAAGACATGCTTTGGTTTCAAAGAATTCCACTTTTTAATGTATATTATAAAACCAATGATGGTTACTTTCCTTATTCAATAAAAAGAGGGAAGCACATAGGAAAAAGAAGTTCTTTCATGTACAGAATCTTGGTGAAAACTGTAGATCATGTATCTATAGAGGTAACTGTCATTCTTTGTCTCTATCTGTATCTTTCTGTCTTCATCTCCCTCTCTCTCAACCTTTCTCTGTCTCTGTGTGTCTCTCTGTCTCTATCCCTCTGTTTCTGTCTTTCTTTTTCCCTTTTACTGCTTCTCTCTATTTCTGTTTATGTCTCTTTGTTTCTGTATGCCTATCTCTCTGTTCCTCTCTCAGTTTCTTTCTTTCTTTCTTTCTTTCTTTCTTTCTTTCTTTCTTTCTTTCTTTCTTTCTTTCTTTCTTTCTTTCTTTCTTTCTTTCTTTCTTTCTTTCTTTCTTTCTTTCTTTCTTTCTTTCTTTCTTTCTTTCTTTCTTTCTTTCTTTCTTTCTTTCTTTCTTTCTTTCTTTCTTTCTTTCTTTCTTTCTTTCTTTCTTTCTTTCTCTGTCTCTGCTTCTCCCTTTTTCTGTCTCTGCCTATGCTTATCTGTTTCTGTCTGCCTTTGTTTGTCTTCATCTCCTTACACCCCACCCCAAAAACACACACAACAGAAGAATTTGGTATTACATGGAAGCACATTTTTTTCTGGATCATATGCAGGACATATTGTGTTGTGCTTCAATATTTTTAGTTACATTAATTTTATAGAACAGAAGAGAACAGAAGGAAAGGCACAAATAATAAACAAAGTTGAAAAGGCAGTGCTTCAAATAAAATAGAACATAAACAAATAGGAACAAATTAAAGTTCACAAAATGCCTTCTATAAAAAGCACTTTAATGAATTCCTGTTAAAATCTGTTTAAGAATTTATAGAGGGGTGACTTCCAAGGGTGCAGCCAAGATTGCAGAGTAGAGAAGCGCTCAGTCAAGCTCTTCAAATATCCCTCACCAAAATAACTTTAAAATGATGCTACAAATAAAAATCTGCACTGTCATAGCCAACAAAAGGTCAGAGTGAGACATTCTTCAAACCTAAGGTGAAAAGATGGCAGAGAAAAGCAGAAAAGCTCTGATTCACCATGAGAATACTCTCCAACAAATATTGAAATAACACCTCAAAAACAAATACAGGAGTGGAAGAACCAACAAAGAAACAAAGTGAAACAACTTTCAAGAAAAGAAAAAACCAAAAGGTAGGCAGAGAAAATCTGGGCAAGCTAAGAGCAAGCTATACATATCCATTGGACATTTGCTGTTCCAGGCTCAGAACCTAAGTCCAAGTCATCATTCATATCCTGAGCTCCTGACTGGACAAATAGTGGTCCTAGCCAAAGCACTACCCTTTTAATTTCAAATCCCAGGAGAAGTCCATAGTTCCAGCCCAAGGGCTGATCTGTGTGGGCCCAGAGTGAAGCCAGGAGTCCCGATATGGACTTGGGATAAGGACATAGTTCACAGTTTAGGGTGGCTGATAGTATTAATGGGACCCAGATCTTTTTGCCTAAGGTTTTGGAAAGAGTTCCAGGACAGAGAAATCAAGAGTATGTTCAATTAGAACAAGTATACAATAAGACCAAAAATTCCACCTAAGCCTAAGGCTATAATTTAAGTAGTCCCTCACCTGATCAAGATTGAAGAAATACCAAAAGCTTTCACCCAATTCTAAGGCATGTCTTTGAGCTATCAGAATCTCAAGGTTTAATTGAATTAGCAGGGAAGAGGGCTCTCAGAGCTCTCAGTCCTTAGGCCATCACATCATTCTCCAAGAATCAAAACAGGTAAAAATCCAGAAAATAAGCTGAAAATAGCATCAAGGAATGACTTAAGTTTAAGAGGGTATCCCAACTCCCCAGAAAATAAGGTCTATCTATAATTAAATAGGCAAAATGAGCAAACAATAAAAAAGGACCTAACTCTAAAGAATTTTTATGGAGACATAGAGCAAGGTACAGACAACGAAGGGGACAGTGAAAGCAAAGCAAACACAAGTAAAGTAAAAAAAATATATAGATTGGACAGAGATTTTGGAAGAGCTCAAAAAAACAATTAAGAGATTCTGAGGAAAAATGAGAAAGAGAAATGAAAATGATGCAAGAAGAAACAAAAAAGAAGACCAAAAAGCTGAAGGAGGAAAATCAGGCCTTAAAAATTAGAATTCAGCAACTAGAAACAAATGACTTCATTAGAAATCAAGAAACAATAAATCAAATTCCAAGGAATGAAAAAAAACCAGAGGAAAACATGAAATAGCTTATTGGAAAAACAAAACAAAACAACTGACCTAGAAAATTGATATAGGAGACACGCATTGAGAATTATGATCAAAATAATCCTAGACATCAAAATGCAAGAAATTATCAAAGAAAACTGCTCAGTTATCCCCTAACAAGAAAACCCTCTACTTGAAACTTCCAGGAATTTAATAGCTAAAATCAAGAGCCACTGAGCTAAGGAGAAAATACTGCAAACAGTCAGAAAGAAATAATTTAAACACTATGGAGCTACAATCATGATCACACAGGATCTAGTGATATGAAATGATATGTATGCATATGATATGATATGCCAAAAATCAAGAGGATTACACTGAGATAAAAGGGAAGAGAGACATAAAATTGGGTAAACAATGTAACATAAAGAGGCATGAAAATCATTATACAGCAGGGGAAGATAAAGGTGGTGACTTAAATTTTACTCTAATCTTAACTGGCTCAGAGAGGGAAATACAATATAACCAGTGGGGTATAGAACTCTATCTTACCCTAGAGTAGGGGGAGGTCATTGGAGGAAGAGGTAAGTGGGGTAGTGACAATAAAGCAAAATACTGGTGAGAAAGATCAGAGTGAAAGGGAAGAGAGCAGGATCTAAAGGGAATAATAAGATGGAGGTCAATACAAAATTAGTAATCATAATGCTCAATGTGAATGGAATTAATTCATCCACAAAATGGAATCTGATGGCAGAGTAAATTAATAACCATAATCTTACTAAATGTTGTTTATAAGAAACACATATGAGGCAGGCTGACACACACATATTCAAGGTAAAAGACTGGAGCAGAATTTATTATGCATTATCTAAAGTAAAAAATGAAGGAATAGTAATCACAAAGTTAGAAAAACCCAAAGTAGAAATTGATTTGATTAAAAGAGATAAGGAAGGAAATCAAATTTTGCTAAAAGGTACTATGATATCATTAATAAACATTTATGCCAAATGGTATAGCAAGATAAATTAAAGGAACTTAAGGAAGAAATAGATACTAAGACCATACTAGTATGTGACCTCAACCTTCCCCTTTTAGAACTAGATGAATCAAATAAAAAAAGTAAATAAGAAAGAAGTAAAGAAAGTGAATTAAATGATAGAAAAATTAGAGTTAATATATATCTTGATAAAATTGAACAGGGATGAAAAGGAATATATCTTCTTTTCAGCAGTAAATGGTACATATAAAATGACCAACCATGTACTAGGGCATAGAAATATTGAAAACAAATGCAAAAAAGGAGAACAAATAAATGCCACTTTTTTTCAGATCACAATTTGGTAAGATTATAATTAATGAGGGGCCCTGAAAATACAAAATTAAAATTAATTGGAAACTAAATAATCTAATTCTTGAAAATTGATAGGGTCAAAAAACAAATCATGGGAACAATTATGGACTTTAATGAAGAAAATCATAATGAGGAGACAAAATATCAAAATCAATAGGAGACAGCCAAAGCAGTATTCGGGAAAAAATTCATATCTCTGAATGCCTATATCAACTAAATGGAGAGGAAGGAGATCAATGAATTAGGCTTTCAATTTAAAAAATTAGAAAAAAAAATTAAAAATCTCCATATAAAAACTAAATCAGAAATCCTAAAAATTAAAGGAGAATTCAGTAAAACTGAAAACAAAAGAACTAGTGATCTAATAAGTAATACCATAAGCTGGTACTTTAAAAAATAAAGAAATAAAATAGATAAGTAGTACTCAATCTAATCAAAAAAAGAAGAAAATCAAATTAACAGTTTCAAAAATGAAAAATGCAAACTTACCTCTAATCAAGAAGTAATTAAGACAATTAATAAGAACTACTAAGGCCAATTTTGTGGAAATAGATATGATAATCTAGGTGATAGGGATGAATATTTATAGTTATAAAATGCCAAGATTTACAAAAGAGTACATAGAATATTTAAATACTCACATCTTAGAAAAAGGAATTGTACAAGCCATCAAGGAACTCACCAAGAATAAATCCCTAGGGCCCGATGGATTCACAAGTGAATTCTAACAAACATTTAAAGAACAACTAATCCCAATATTACACAAACTATTTGACAAAATAAGCAAAGAAGTAGTATTACCAAATTCATTTTATGACACAAAAATGGAACTGATTCCTGTGAGGGGGAATTAGGGGTGTTTTATAAAAGGCTTGGATTGGATTATTTAAGAATAGTGTTGCCAGGAATTTAATTTATTCCAAAGAGATTTATTTACAATTTATTTACACAATAAAGAAAGAGTGAAGTAAGAAAATCAGAGAGAGAGGATAGGGTAAGATATCTAGCCTAAGCACTAAGTAATTTAATCCCAGCCCCTGGTTCAACCCAAGCTGGGAGAATTAGTCCTTAGCCAGATAGGCTTCAGTAAAGCCGAGGATGTGAGGATGTCTCTGCCAAGAGGTAGGTCTCTCCTGAGGCTAGTCTCTTTGGAAAATCCAGGAAAGGAGTCAACTTTGTCACTCACCACATGTCAGTCCAAAGGAAGTGATTCAAGGACAGTCTCACCAGGAACAGGGTCTCAGGTTCAGTCATCAGATTTTTCTTCAGCCTCCAACTTGAACTCAGAACTCCAGAAGAAGATGAAATCCAAGTTGAACTCCACTCAGGAAGTTGTAACTCCCTTTTAAAGACATTTTCCTTGGCATCACTTCCTGAGCGTTCCCCTAATTTTACATCTACCAATCACAATTGAAGCTTTGCTTAGGACAGTCCATGGGGAAGTCAGTTTGATTCTGATTCATCATCCACTATAGCACACATGAGTCAGAGAACTCTCCACTTAATGATTAAGTGGAATGTTTACACTTTTTGTGATTAGATCTAAAAATGGGCAGGGGAGTTAATTTAATTTTCACAATCAGAAGAGTTAATTAATTTCATTTAACAATCAGGGGAGAATTAAATTTAATCTTCACATTCCCCAACTAGGAAGATGAAAATCAGGGAAACAAAACTACAGAACAATCTTCTTAGTGAGCATGGATACAAAAATCTTAAATAAAATACTAGAAAAAATACAGCAATTTATCACAAGGCTTATTTACTATGACCAGGTGGGATTTATACCAGTAATGCAAAAATGTTTTAATGTTAGGAAAACCATCCACATAATTGACCATATCAATAATCAAATGAAGAGAAATCACATGATTATCTCAATAGATGCAGACACCCACTCTTATTGAAAACACAAGAAAAAATAGAAATAGAAAGGCCATTCCTCAAAATAATAAACAGTATATATTTAAAACCATCAACAAGTTATCATCTACAATGGGGTCAAGTTAGAAGCTTTCCCTATAAGATCAGGAATGAAGCAAGGATGTCCATTATCATCTCTGTTATTTAATATTATTTTAGAAATGATAGTGATAGCAATTAGAGAAGAAAAACATTGAAGGAATTAAAGTAGGCAAAGAGGAAATTATACTATCGCTCTTTGCAGTTGATAGGATGTTATACTTAAAGAACCCCAGAAAATCAACTAAAATGCTATTGGAAATATTTAACAACTTTAACAAAGTTGTAGAGTACAAGAAAAGCATACATAAACCTTTAGAATTTCTGTATATTTCCAACAAAATTCAGCAGCAGAAGTTAGAAAGAGAAATTCCATTTAAAAGTCTTTTAGAAAATATAAAATATTTAGGTATCTATCTGCCAAGACAAACATAGGAATTATATGAACACTAAACAATTCACACAAATAAAGCTAGATCTAAACAATTGGAAAATCTTTAATTTTTCTTGTGTCAGATGAGCTAATGTAATAAAAATGACAATCCTACTTAAACTAACTCACTTATTCAGTGCCATACCTTTCAAAATACCAAACAACTTTTTTATATAATTAGAAAAAAATTATAACAAAGTTCATCTGTAAGAACAAAAAAACAAGAATATCAAGGGAACTCATGAAAAATAATGGATTGGGTGGGAGTCTAGCAATACCAGATCTTAAACTACAAAGCAGACATCATCAAAACAATATGGTACTGGCTAAGTGATAGAAGGGTGGATCAATACAATAGACTAGGGGTAAATGACCTAAGCAAGCTAGTGTTTGATAAACCCAAGGATCCCAGATGACCAAAACTCTTTATTTGGCAAAAACTCCTGGGAAATTTGGAAAAAAAGTATGGGAAAAATTAGGTTTAGGTCAACATCTTATACTTCATATGATGATAAATTCAAAATGGGTAAATGATTTAAATATAAAGAATGAAATCATAAATAAGTTAGGTGTACATAGATCAGTATTCCTGTCATATCTGTAGGAAAGGAAGAAATCTGAGATCAAACAAGAGAGAGAACATTAAAAAATGTAATATGAATACCTTTGATAATATCAAATTAAAAAGGTTTTGTAGAAACAAATCAAATATAACCAAAATTAGAAGGAAAGCAACAAACAGAAAAATTTTATAATAAAACTGTCTTACAAAGGTTTAATTTCCCAAACATATAAGGAACTAAGTCAAATTTACCAAAAATCAAGCCATTCCCCAATTCATAAATGGTAAAAGGTAATGAATAGGTAGTTTTCAGATGAATAAATCAAAACTATCAATAAATACATTTAAAAGTGTTCAAAAATTCTCATAATTGGAGAAATGCAAATATAAACAGCTCTGAGGTACTAACTTAAATCTCACCAACTGGCCAATATAACAGCAAAGGAAGATGATAAATGTTGAAAGGGATGTGGCAAACTTGGGACAATAATACATTGCTGGTGGAGTTGTGAATTGGTCCAACCATTCTGGAGGGCAATTTGGAATTATGCACAAAGAGCTTTAAAAGATTGCCTGCCCTTTGATCCAGCCATACCACTGCTGGTTTTGTACCCCAAAAAGATAAGTGAAAAGACTTATACAAAAATATTTATAGCCTCACTCTTTGTGCTGGCAAAAAATATGAAAAACGAGGGAGTGTCTATCAATTGGGTAATAACTGAATAAATTGTGGTATCTAATGGTGATGGAATATTATTGTGCTAAAAGCAATAATGAATTGTAGGAAATTTATATGAACTTGAATTGATGCAAAGTGAAAGGAACAGAACCAGCAGAACTTCATACATATAGACTGATACATTATGGCACAGATGAGGAGAGTGGGGTGCTGACTATATATACTTATATATAAGGAGGATATAAATTTTGTGTAGCCCCATCTCTTGCTCTCTTCTTGAGATCTCAGGCAGCTGTGGATTAGGGCTTTTTGAGAGTTGGGGGACCTTACTCATGTGGGTTTACTTTTATTAGATAATTAGGTTTTTCTACTTCTATTTCCTTTTTATTTATCCTTCTTTAAGTGATTATTAATAAACTTTATAAAATTAATACTTGGAATGTTGGACATTAATTTAAATATTACATTTTTTGGTGACCACAAAGAATAAAGACTCCTCAATTTTCTTTTAAGAAAGCCTTTGAGAAAAAAATAGGGAGTAGATAAATTTTGAAAAATCATGTTTTTCTCCTGCTGTGGCCTTTTACCCTCCCACCTCCCCTCCAGGGAACTCAAGCTGCTATTGCTACTGCTGTTGTTGCTGCTGGCTCCTGCTGCCACTTCTGCTACTGCTACTGCTACTGCTGCTACTGTTGTGAGCATGCTTCAGAGTCTCTTGAACACATAAGCTGAGAGTCCTTTCAAGCCACTTTTTGAGTTGCTGGTAAAGTATAAATCCCTCTTTCCCTTACATTGCTAACACCTGAGTGCTTGCTGTTGCCTTGGAAGTCGGTGTCTCTCTCTCTTTTTTTTTAGCAACAATTACATAGCAACGAGCCAGGACAATCCCAAGGAACTTATGAGAAATATCTCTATCTACATCTGGATAAAGAACTGTGGGAGTAGAAACACAGAAGAAAAACATATGATTGATCACATAGTTTGGTAGGGATATAATTAGGGTTTTGATGTTTTGATGTTAAAAGCATGCATATTCAGTGATCCAGCAATACCACCACTAGCTTTATATCTGAAAAAGACAAAAAGGGAAAGGTTTTGTTTGTGCAAAAATATTGATCACTGTGCTTTTGTTGGTAGCAAATTTGGAAAAGGAGGGGTTGTCCCTCAATTCAGGAATGCCAGTTGGTATATTGTGATATATGATGATGATGGAATACTATTGTACTATAAGAAATGATGAGTTACTTGATTTCCATAAAACAAGAAAGACATACATGAACTTATGTGGACTGAAACAAGCAGAACCAGGAATACATTATCAATAGTAACTGAAAAATTATGGGATGATTGACTCTGCTACTAAAAGTAATGCTGAGGGACCTGTAACAAAGAATGCTATTCACATCTAGAAAAAGATCTTTGGGAGTAGAAATCCAGAGGAAAACATGATTCATCAGTTCTTTATTTGGGTATATGATTGGAGTTTTTTGTTTTATAAAGTTTACTCTATTACAAAAAATGAATACATTAAAAAAGTGAGACCAACAATAGGATCAAAAAAAGCTAAAGGATAAATGGGCAAGGGACATGAACAGGCAGTTTTCAGCCAAAGAAATAAAAACTATTAATAAGTACATGAAAAAGTGCTCTACATCTCTTATAATCAGAGAGATGCAAATCAAAACAACTCTGAGGTATCACCTCACACCTAGCAGATTGGCTAACATGACAGCTATGGAAAGTAATGAATGCTGGAGGGGATGTGGCAAAGTTGGGACATTAATGCATTGCTGGTGGAATTGTGAATTGATCCAACCATTCTGGAGGGCAATTTGGAACTATGCCCAAAGGGTAATAAAAGACTGTCTGCCCTTTGATCCACTGCTGGGTTTGTACCCCAAAGAGATAATAAGGAAAAAGACTTGTACAAGTATATTCATAGCTGCACTCTTTGTGGTGGCCAAAAATTGGAAAATGAGGGGATGCCCTTTAATTGGGGAATGGCTGAACAAATTGTGGTATATGTTGGTGATGGAATACTATTGTTCTAAAAGGAATAATAAAGTGGAGGAATTCCATGGAGTCTGGAACAACCTCCAGGAAGTGATGCAGAGCAAAACGAGCAGAACCAGGAAAAAGCATTGTACACAGAGACTGATACACTGTGGTACAATCAGACATAATCAATGCAATGTCCCTGAACAATCTGCAGGAATCTAAAAAACACTATCCAAAGCAGAGGATAAACTGTGGGAGTAAAAATACCAATGAAAAGCAATTGCTTGACTACAGGGGTCGAGGGGATATGACTGAGGAGAGACTATAAATGAACACTCTAATGTAAATACCAACAACATGGAAATGGATTTGAATCAAGGACATGTGATACCCAGTGGAATCGCGCGTCGGCTATGGGAGAGGTTGTGGGGGGTGGGGGGAGAGGAAAAGAAAACGATCTTTGATTCCAATGAATAATGTTTGGAAATGACCAAATAAAATAATGTTTAAAAAATTAAAAAAAAGGGTAAAGGCAAGAGCCCTTTATGGAACTAGCAATAATGTTGGCCATCTGCTTTGGTAATCGGCCATGAAGGATTGGGAACCTATAGAAAGTAATGGACAAAGGATGGGGAATGATAGAGGGAGTATTTTCAACAAATACAAAAATGCATATGGCTAAAGCAAATAAATAAATAAATAAAAATTGGGAACTGAGAGAATGCCTATCAATTGGGAAATGACTGAATAAGATTTGGTATATTATTATAATGGGATAGTATTGAGCTATAGGAAATTATGAGTAAGATGGTTTTATAAAAATCTTAGAAGTCTTGTATGAATTAATGGAAAGTAAATCTAACAGAACCAGGAGAACTTTGTACACGGTAACAGCAATATTGTAAGAACAATCTAATGTGAAAGACTTAGCTACACATATCAGGAAAATGAACCAAGATAACCCCAAAGGATGCATGATGTGGGGGGCAGAGTCAAGATGGTTTCTTAGAAGCAGTAAAAGTTCAGACCTCCATGAAAACCCTTCCACACCAGTCAAAAACAAAGTGCTTCAATGGAAGATAAAACCAAATCTAACAATAGGACAGAGTCCTGCTCTATTCAACTTAAAAGTTATGTAGAGATGTTTGAATGCTTAGGCTTAAGGGAAAGGAAGGATAAAGGTCCTAGGACCTCTTCTTCTACCTACTGTGAAGTCTCCAGGGGTTGCTGGAATCTCAAGGCAACAGCTCCATCTCAGAGGGAGTGTCTTGCTGCCACAGCTGTGCCTGGATCAGGGCTCTAAATACAGCCTGCAGGGAGGCAGTGGAAGAGAGGAATGGAGGGGAGGGCAGCCTAGTTGCAGACACTACTCTCTATCTTGGGCCTCCACTTCTCAAGGTTTTGGTCTTAGGGAACGTCCAACTCTACAGATCAGCTCCACACCAGCTTAATCTAGTCTATCAATATGGCAGACAAGAAGACTTCAAATGTCAGGGAAAGTCAGTCTCCAATAGCTTTCCCCCTCTGACTACACTGAGAGCCATTATCCTGCTGACTCTGATCCCAGGGGGAAGGTTACAACTATGACAGAATACCTTCATAACAGGGTGGGAAGTCCATTTCCCTTCAGCCTCCACACCTTCACTTACACCTTCAGCTTTTGCTGCCAGCTGGGGAAGATCTGACCTCAGGGCTCATTAATACTCCATCAACCTAATCTAGTCAATCAGCAGAGCAGAGAAGAAGCCCCTTCAGGACAGAATAGCCCAAACCCACAGATCCATAAAATAATCAGAGAGGCAAGATTACAGCCAATAAGGAGGGGGAAAGAAGGAAAAATATGGATAAACAACAGAAAAAAGAAATTATAATTTTTGACAGCTTCAATCCAGGTAATAAAGAAAGAGTAAATGGAACAGAGGAAGAGCAAGGAACACCAAGCAAAAAGGCAAAAACTCCAGTGAATTGGACACAGGCTTTGGAAGAACACAAAATGTAATTCAAAAAACAATTAAGACTGAAGACTATTGGGAAAAGAATTTAAAAGCAAAATAAGTCATCTGGAAACAGAAGCACATGAACTAAAACAAGAAAATAGTGTCTTGAAAGTTGGAATTGACCAGCTTTAAAATGAGACAAAGAAGATGAAAAATGACCTACAAATAAAATGAGACCAGAAGGAGAAGGATGACCAAAAAGCCAGGGATGAAATTCAGTCTTTAAAAACTAGAATCCAACAAATAGAAGCAAATGACTTCACAAGGCAGCAGTGTGAATTTTAAAACTACTCCACCCTACTCAAACTGTAATTTAGAAGATTTGATTTAGCTATCTCCTGATTGTAACAATGAAGACACTCTCTTTAACAGAATCAGGAATGTCTTTTAGTACTTTACATTACTCCATCCTACTAAGACATACTTTAGGGGAATATAAAGTTGTAATCTCCTAATTGAACAATGAAGGTACTTAGTTCTCACCTTTTAGTGAAGCTAGAACTTTAAGCTAAGTCTATTATTAGACCTTAATACAAAAAGGTGTTAAGTAACTATAAAGGTTAAATTAATCACAAAAAGGTAAAGTAACCACCAAAAGGTCAACTTAACAAAGAAGTGTGAAGTAACTCAAAAATCTAATCAAAGAAGGTAAGAAATAAAAGTATGGGCAGTCCTGGAGAAAGCCTTTCATGTCATTGGTAGATGTGAAAATTTAGAGGTGGAGATACAAGGATGAAAGGTCTACATATTTGGGATTTTTTCCTCTCTCCTGAATGCTTTCCCTGGAAAGTTGGATCTGGATGATCACTTCCTGTAAGCAGCTGGGTACCAGTTTGATTCTGGAACTCAGCCTCGAGGAGCTCACTCAGACAGCTTCCTTGAGACAGCCTTGTGGTGAGTGATAAGACTGACTTCCTTTTCCCTTGGGCTCAGGAAGGCCCTTTTGGTCAAGGCCTTTAACTCCTGCCTGGTTCAGCCTGAGCTGGAGCAGTTTAATTTAACTCTTCCCTGCCCCCTCTCTCTTTTCTTTATTGCCTTCTCTTCATATTAATTAAAAACACCATAATTCCCAGCTGACTTGGGTATTTTATTATTTGGGATTTTCCCTGGCAACCAATTGATTTAGATTTTTAAGTCACAACTATAAAATTAGCTTTTGCAGCAGGAAACTGTGAAAGAAAATCAAAAGAATGAAGAAATTGAGGAAAAGAAGAACCATCTCATTGATAAACTACAGACCTGTTAAATAGATTCAGAGGAGACAATTTAAGCATTATTGGACTCCAAAAAATCATGATAAAAGAAAAAGTCTGGACATATTTGTATAGAAAATTATCCAAGATAATTGCCCCAATATTCTTGAACAAGAGGGAAAAGTAGAAATGGAAAGAATCCACAGATCACTGCCTGCATTTAAAACCCAATCGACCATGCCCAGGAATGTTATAGCCAAATTCAAGAACTACCAGTCCATGGAAAAAATACTGTGCTGTTAAAAAGAAACCATTCCAATATCATGGAAGTACAGTGAGGATAACACAGGATCTGACTACATCCACACTGAGAGGCCAGAAGGCATTGGATATGATATTCCAGGAAGCAAGGAAACTGGGTTTACAAACAAGAATCAACTACCCAGCAAAACTGACTATATTCTTGCAGAGGAAAGCATGGTCATTTAATAAAATAGAAGATTTCCAAACATTCATAAAGAAAAGACTTGACTTAACCAGAAAATTTGATACCCAAACAGAACTCAAGAGAATCACAAAAAGTTAATTAAGAAAGGAAAAAACCAACCAACCAACCTTTTTTTAAGGGACCCAATGAGTTCAAAGGATTTGTTGACATTGGTAACTCTTAAAAATTGCTATTTTCAGGGTAGCTAGAAGAAGTATACTTAGAAGAGTGACAAACTGTATAGGATGAAATATAAATATATATTTTAACTAGTGGTAAAAAAAGAGGATAGTACTAAGAGAAATGGGAAAATAAATACAACAGGGTAATTTTATATTTCATAAAGAAGCACATGGAAGGAGGAGGGAGAAGACCAATACAATGGAAGGGTGAAAGAGGTTGGAAACAGTCTCCAAGAAAATTGTAATCATTACCATGGGAAGAGTCAGAAAGGGTAAAATGGAAGGAAAACCTCCAACTCCAAATTCAATCATCAACAACAAAATAATCAACATCATCACCATCAACAATATCTAACTATACATCTTTTTCTGGCTCAGGAAAGATTTTTTGGGGTGGCCTAACATAATAGCATTTTATGCAGAGTACAAAATGAGAGCACAAAAGACTGAAACTTTAGGCTTGAGTGCCACTATGTGGTCTTTGAGAGTAAAAAGAAAGCCTTCTTTTTCCTGGATTCAGTTTCCTCATTTATGTATGAGTGAAACTTTCATGGACTCTGCATTATTAATTAAATCAAAGAATAAACCAGGTATAAACAAGAAAAAAACATATCATAGTGGAAAACTTTCATGTTGAATTGAAATTAGATAAAAAATAAAGCATAAAAAGTAACTGAAATAATTAAATAAAATATAATTATGTATCTTTCAAAAATGCCTGATGAAAAATGCCATCCACCTGTACAAAGAGGAATGATGAACTCTGAAGGGGGATCAAAGTATATTTTATAAAATATTTCCTATTTTTATTTTGTTTGTGTTTTCTTTTACATCATAACTAATATGATAAGATGTTTGGTATCATCTCATATGTATAGTCAGAATCATAGTACTTGTCTTCTCAAGAATGGAAAAGAGGCAGGCAGGAAGGAAAGATTTGAAACTCAATGAAAAATAATTAAGCATTCTTTTACATATAACTGGTGAATACTTAACAAAATAAGTAAAATGAATTCTAAAAATAATTAGTACTGGGATGAATAGAGGAATGGATCAATTTTGTCATTTCTATGTTTCAGGATGATGAGTTCAGATTGAACTACTGTCAATTCTGGTGCTAGTCATTCAAACATATTTATTGATTGACACTATAACATAACAAATTAATATCTTTTTTTACATAAGGGTAAAAAAAAGGATAAATCTGTTTATCCTACCTAAGAAAAGAGATAAGCATTTCTTCAATAAGTGACATATATATCTATATCTATATATACATATTTAGTTATTTAGAAGAATCTTTGTGTCTACAGCTATTCTCTAGAGCCCCTGTAGAATCATAGGACTTTATATCTAGCATAATATGTGGCACATTTTCTTTTTCTTCATATATGATTCATGATCCTATTTGGGATTTTCTTCACAAAGATATTAGAGTAGATTGCCATTTCTCCAGGTCATTTTAAGATGAATGGTTAAGGTAGTTTGTTAAGGGATTTGGTTATGGGTCATTATAACTAGTGGTCATCTGAGACTGGATTTAGATTCAGCTAGTTTTTACTCTAGGCCCAAGGCTCTATCCATTCTGTCACCTAGCAGTCTCATCCAGCACATAGCAAGTAACTAAATTATTTGTGCAATCAAATAGAATTAGACTCTAAACCTTAATTTCTACTACATCTTATCTGAACAAATTTACTTTTGTAAAAGTGATGATGTAAAAGGAGATGGAGATGAGAAGCACCTCCATTACTTCTCTAAAGCTTTTGATATTATTGATCATTTCCTTCTTTCCTCACTCAGATCCTACAATGTGGTTTCATTTTTTGGTTTGTTGTTTAACTTCTGAGCTTTTGTTTAAAAATTCAGACTTGGGGGATTCTGGGAAGATGGTTGCTTAGATTCAGCAAAAGTCCAGACCTCTCTCAAAACCCTTCCACACCAATAAAAAATAAAGTGCTTTGAGGTGACAGGAAACCAAATCTAACAAGACAGAGTTGGGGGACCTCCTGCTGGCTCCAACTTAAAAGGTAAACCAAAAAAATCCTGAAATTTTGAAATCTGGCGTTCAAGGGAAAGGAAGAAGGAAGGTCCCAGGAAGCCTCCCTCACCTACTATGCTGAGTCTCCAGCAGTCCCTGGAATCTCTGGGTGGTCAAGGGTGCTGGTCTGGAGGGAGTGCCTTGCTGGCACAGCTGTGCCAGGCCCAGGGCATTGAACACAGATTTCAGGGAGGCAGCTGGAGGATGTAGATTTTTAAATTAATATCCCATATACTCTAAATATTATATTTATAAAATTTACTAAAGCAACTAAAATAAAAAGCTAGAATAAAAAAGGTCCCTAACTCAGCCTTGTTTGTGAGAGAAGGGAGAGAGAGGACATAGTTTTCAGTGAAATATGTACAAAACATGACCACACAATGTAGTGGAGAGAGGATAGGAATTCTGGGAAAATACAAAAGGAATTCTGGGGAATGTAGTTCAAAGCTAGAAAATTTTCATTTATACACTTCACCCTTTGATCCTTTTGGGAGATCAATCTCCCCAAAGGGATGATTTTAAACATAACCAACTTATAAATTACAATAATTTGTGGATAAAAGGAAAAGAAAACAAAACCAATGATTGCTAGGGGCATTGATGAAAATCCAATTTGGGGGCAGCCCATTGGCATAAGAGTATGGTGGTTAAGTGCCTTGCCCATGGTCACACAGTTAGGAAGTATCTAAGGCTAAATTTGAACTCAGGACCTCCCATCTCTAGGTCTAGCTCTCAATCCACTGATCCATTTAGCTGCTCCCCTCCAGTCTATTTCTCTGGAATATGATATCCACTTTGTTTTTCAATATCTTATCTAGACCTAACTGTATATATCTTGTATATGTCTATTATTGTACCTATTTCCTCCCAGCAGAATATGAGCTCCTTTAGGTCAATGACTACTTTATGGTCCATTTCTTTAATTATTTTTTTCTGATTATATATTTATTTTCTATTAATTCTGTTTATTTTAACACACTATCTTGTCTTAGGATCAATATTGTGTATCAGTTCTAAGGTATAAGAGGAGTAAGGATGAGTCATTTTGAGTTGTGCCTTATCCAGGGCCTAGGAAGTAAATAAAGATGGATTTGACCTCCAACTTCTGGACCTGGCTCACTATCCACTGAACCACCTAGTTGCACCTATTTATTTTTATATCATTTCATTAGTTTGGAGTATGACTATTAAATGTTTATTGTTTTATTAGTTTATTGACCCAATAGATTTTCATTTCAGCAATTTTCTGTCCTTGAATCTTTTACTTATTTAACCTTCTCCTGATTATTTAATACCCAGTATTTGTAAATGTGACTTTCCAAATTATCTAGTTATTATGAATCTAGAGGAACTCAGGAGGCTGAAATCACAATTGTACTATTTAGATTAACTCCCATTCTACCTCATTGCTTGATTATTTCTGCCATACCTCTACTTCCTTCTAATCTTCCTCCTCAGAACTATAATCAAATCAATATTTCTCTTGCTTCTGTTTGATACCAATATGGTTTCATACCATATACATGTGAATTCTCAAACAAAAACACACTTCCTTGGTCATTATTTCTTTATATATGTTGTCTACCCCTGTTACATAATGACCTCCTCAGTTGGAACTGTTTTACTTTTAATCTGCATTCTCAGGGTTTAGCACTGTGCCTAAATACAAACACAAAGCACTTAATGCTTTTCATTGCCTTATAAAATTTATTTTTTCTTTCTTTAGAATTTATGTCCCTTGGGGATGCATATTTTTTTCTTTTTAAAAATGTTATTTTTATTCTTAGTCTTATATTTCCTCCCTCTCTCTACCCTTCATTGAAAAAGCATAAAAAAGTTACTGGTTATACTGTTATAGTCAAGAAAAAAATATTTCCGCATTAGCCATGTTCCAGGGCAGAAAAATTGTTAGCCAAATAAAGCAAAACAAATATACTTCAGTCTGTACTCTGAATGAGTCCATCAGTTTTCCACCTGGAAATGGATAGCATTTTTCATCATGACTTCTCTGGGATTGTTACTTATTGTATTGATCAGAGTTGCTTAGTCTTAAATGGTTCATTATCATTACAATATTGCTGTTACTTTGTAAATTGTTCTCCTGATTCTGTTTACTTGACTTAGCATGAGACATGTAGATGTTCTCAGGTTTCCCCCAAATCATCCTGTTCATAAGTTCTTATAACAAAATAGTATTCCATCAGACTCAAATGCCATAATTTCTTCAACTATTCCTTAATGTTAGGCCTCCATTCAGTTTCTAATTCTTTGCAGGGAATTTGCTTTTATCCTTATATCCAGAGATTTCACTCTTTATCCCTTCTGAAGATCAAAATTTAAAATTAAAGCTCCCTGACAACAAAGCCTTTCCCATTAGGACTTTAAAAGTTTATTGCCAATGATTATGAAATTTTGAGTAGGAAAATAAAGATCAGACAAACAGTCCATTTTCCTCCTTATTGTTCATTAAGTGCAAGTGATGAAGAAAAGAAAAAAAATTAATTGGTAAAATTAGTGGCCGACTAAGAAAGTTATAGCTGAGAATGGGATTTGGATTTCAAGAAAATGACATCACATACATTGATAGATTTATGGTAGTAAACAGAATAAATCTACACAAAATTTGGTATATATCTATTTGTATGGTATTATATATGTAATGAAATATAAAATATTTATTTAAGATTTTATTTAAAATAAAAATAATGAAATAAGTTTTATGGTAAAAAGGAGGGAGAAGAAGACTATCACCAAATTTCAAAGGATATTTCAAAGGGTTGAAAAGAAAGATCAATCAGATCCTATGGGAAAATGATTCTGGAGAAGTCATCCCTGGTGTTATAGGAAATACTTCAGAATAAAATTACAAAGATTCAAAAGAGAAAAAAATTACATTAAGATTGAGAAAAAAAATGGAACATGACTGAAGAGATTGATATGGATGCACAGGGAACTCAAGAAACCACTTAGATTTTTAAAAGACTTGTACATACCATCAAATTCTCAAAGAATTGTTTAATAGAGGTAGACAAAATAATAGTAAAATTAATATTTAAAAAGGTCAAGCATATCAAAGGAATAGATAAAAAATGAAGCAAGGCAACATAACAATATCATATATCAAATGATACTACAAATAGTAATCATTAAAATAATATGCTACAGGAATAAAGAAGGATCAGTGGAATAAATTAGGTACACAATATGAAAAAGTAAATGTCATCTGTAATCTAGTATTTTCTAAATACAAAGATCTAATTTTGGGGAGTAAGAATTCATGATCTGGCAAAAATTGCTAGGAAAACTTAAAATCGGTTTAGCAGAAACTAAGTATAGCCCCAAATTTTAAACAGTGTACCAATTAATGTAAAATGAAGAGATGATTTAGAAATAAAGAGTGATGTTATAACTATATTGAGGAAGCATGGGATAAAATTACTTGTAGATATGTGGACAAGGGAAGAATTTGTGATTAAACATAAGATAAAGAAAATTTTAGGAGGTAAAATGGATAAATTTTGATTAAAAGGTTTTGCACAAACAAAAGCAGTGCGTCTAAAATTAGAAGAAATGCAAGAAATTCGGGACATTTTTACAGCAAATTTGGCTGATAAAGGAGTTATTTCTCAAATGTAGAGAGATTTGAGTCAAATTATAAAAATAAAAACCACTCCATTGATATTAAATACTTAAAATGTGAATATTCAGTTTTCAGAAGTACTGAACACTAACAAGTTACATGAAAAATGCTCTAAATCACTATAAATTAGACAAATTAAAAAATTAAAACAATCACGTCCTATCATCTCATATCTGTAAGAGTGTGTAAAATGACAGAAAAGGAAAGGACAAGTTTGAAGGTACATGAACAAATAGTTACACTAATGCAGTGTTGATGGATTTATAAGTCAATCCAATCATTCTGTAGAATTGGAACTATGTACAAAGAGCTATAAAACTGTTACATATCCTTTGATCCAGTGAGATTGCTAATAGATCTGAATTCCAAAGAGATCAAATAAGAGAAAAAAATATGCACATGTACAGAATATTTAGAGCATCTCTTTTTTTGTTGGCAACAAATTGGAAACTGAGGGAATGACCATTAATGAGGGAATGACTAAACAAGCTGTTGCATATGATTATTACAGGATATTGTTGTACTATCTGTTGGAGGAACTATGCACAGATACAACTGTTCTGGAGGGCAATATGTAGCTGTACTCAAGGGCTATAAAACTATACATACCTTTTGATCTAGAAATGCCAATACTGGAGCTGTATTCCAAAGAAATAAGATATAAAGCAAAAGGACCTGCTTGTACCAAAAAAAGTTGTTTGTTTGTTTGTTTTGGTACAAGTAGGTCCATTTTTTTTTTTATAATGGCAAAGAATCTGAAACTGATGGGAGTCCATAATTTAGGGAATGGCTAAACAAGCTCTGGTATTTGGTTGCAATGGAAAGCATTGTACCCTAATACATGATGAACAAGATGAATTCAGAAAACATCTGTAAAGATGTATATGAATTGATATAACTAAAGTGAGAAGAACCAGAACAGCATATACAGTAACAGAAATATTTTATCATGGCCAACTTTAAAGGTCTAAAATATTATCAGCAAATAAAGTTAAAGATTAACCCGAGGCACTGATGGTAAATACAATAATAACAACAAAAATAATATCCACAGTCAAAGAAGGAACTGTTGGAATCTGATTGGATATCAAAACATGACATTCTTCATCTTATTTCCTCCATAAAATTTTTATTGTACATGTGACAGGTGTCTTCAATCATCACATGGGGAATAAGAAAATATATAACATCAAAGCACTGATATAACATATATCAGACTATTTACCACTTTGGGGAGGGATGAGAGATGGAAGGAGAGAGTCTGAATTGCAATGATTTTTATTAAATTTAATTTTTATCGTCATGCACAAAACACTTCCATATTGGTTATTGTTATAAGAGCAAAGTCACACATAACCCAAACTCCAAAATAAAACCATAAATACACTGATGTGAAATATGACTTCAACAATTCTTTCTCTGGAGATTGATAGCATTGCCTTTTTGGGGACTCTTTTGGGACTATCCAAGATCATTGAATTGCTGAGAGTAGCAATTTTTCACAGATAATCATTGTCCAATATTGCTGTTAATGTGTACAATGTTCTCCCAGTTCTGTTTATTTCACTCTGCCTCAGTTCCCAAAGATCTTTCTAGCTTTTTCTTGTTGTACAATAGTATTCCATCACCAATATGTACCACAATTTGTTCAGCCATTTGCAAATTGATGGACATTCCCTCAAGTTCCAATTCTATGACACTACAAAAAGAGCTGCTACAAATATTTTTGTATAAGTAGATCCTTTCTCCTTTTTAATTATCTCTTTGGTATACAGTCGTAGTAGTGGTATTACTGTATGAAACAATATGCACAGTTTTTGAATTGCAATGTTTATCTATAATTTAATGTAATTTGAATTTAATATATATATATAATTTTATACAATTCAATATCATATAATTGAAAAATCAAATTCAATAAAATAGTATTGCACTACAAGCTATGATAAAAAGATGAATTTAGGATATTAATTTAGGATAATCTGGGAAGACATATGAATTAACATGAAATGAATACAATCAGGAGGCTATTGTTCACTGTTACACCAATATTGTGATATGATAACCAATAGACTTAGCTACTCTGATTAATACAATGATCTATAGCAGTTCCAAAGTACTCATGATACTCTCCACCTTCAGAGAGAAAACTAATGAATTTAGTGAAGATTAAAGCATATTTTTTCCATATTCTTTTCCTTGATTTTTTGATGTATACTATTGAAAATGTGGAAATATGTTTGCATGACATTATGTTACTTGTGTTCTCAATTGATGAGGGAGGGAACTGGAGGGACAGAAAATTTACAACTAAGAATTTTAAAAAACAGGCTTGTAAGGAAGATGGGAGCAAACCCTGGTAATATTACATAAATATAAAATGAAGGAAGGATTTTTAAAAACTCAATGAATTCCAAAGTTCAGATTAAACTAAGGCTAGTGAGATGTCAAGTACAACAATAAGACTTTTTGTATTCTTGCCATTTTGATATAATGAAAACAAAAAATATCAAAGAAGAGATAGGGTCTTGCTTGGAAGGGATAGATGGAATGATGATAACTGACAACAGAAAAAAATGGCACTACTAGAAAAATGCAGGACAATTTTCAGAGACAGAATTATCTTGTTTCTAATATTGAATAAATGAAAAGGAATAACATGAGAATACAATAAAAGTAGAATGGTTCCAGGTTACAATTGACTTCTAAAAATCATTTCTTAGGGGATACCTAAGATGAATTTTCAAAAAGAACCCAGGAAGTAGGAAGATATGATTCTAGAAAGCCCTGGTCAGTCACTAAGCTCAGAGTGTCTCTTCCTTTATACCAGGACTGGTCAATTAACTAATGACAAATTAAAAATCCAAGGAAAATCTCAAAAAATTAGAATATATGGGCCAAATTTAATGTCCCAATAAATATATATATGTACATATATATATATATATGTATATATTATACTGTGCATGTAAGTATTACCTCCAAAAATATAGATTGTGACCCATATTTGTCTGTTCACCTATGACTTATGCTTGATGGATATTTTCTCATGTGTTTGCCACAGGATATTTACATTACAGTCTACAGAATTTTCCTCAAATTAACTGGAAAACATAGAGATAGAAAAGGACCATGAGTCATTCATTTATTATCTTCTGTTCTCACTACATGATCAGCCTTCTCTTTTTTCTATACATATTTTGTCCACCTCAATGTTACTCTGCCTTAATAATTCTCTATTTGTAATATGTTTCAGTTCATATTCATTATGTGCCTCTACATTGCTCCTTTGATGAGCCCCTTCAATCCTTCAAAAATTATTCATTTTTTAGTGTTTTTCTTTCAATTTTCTTATATTTTTCTTTTCAAGATTACATGTAGATACAGCTTTTAATAATAATTTTCTGACATTTCATGAATCATGTTCTATTCTTCCTCCTTTGCCTCAACTCTACTCAAGAAAGCATTAATATTTATGTTATACATGTGCTATCATGTATTACATATTTCTATGTTCATTATGTTCATTATAAGTTCATTATATGTTCATTATAAGAAGATACATGCAGCTTACACATGAAAAAAAATTTCATGAAGGAAATAAAAAGGAAAATAGCATTTTTCAATCTGCATCAGTTCCATATATTGCAATGGATAGCTCTTTGTCATGAGTCTCTTGGAGTTGTTTTGGATCCTTACATTGCTGATAATAGCTAAAATTCACTCACAATCATAGTACATTTTTATTGTAACTTTGTACAACATTCTCTTGACTCTGCCCACTTTACTTTTCATCACTTCATATAAGTATTTTCAGGCTTTTTTAAATAATTATTTTGTATGGTTTCTAATGGAATAATAATATTCATTTCCTATCATATACCACAACTTGTCCAGTCATTCCCCAATTGATAGACATCCATCCCTTCAGTTTCTGTTTTCCTTGCCACAACAAAAAGAGTTGTTATAAATATCTGTACAAGTGGCTTTTCCCCCCATCTTTGATCTCTTTGGAATTCTGACCTAGTAGTTGTATTATTGGGTATGCAGAGTTTTATGGTTGTTAGGACATGGTTCCAAATTGCTCATTAGAATGATTGTATCCATTCACAGCTCCACCAACAGTGTATTGGTGTCCCCATTTCCCCAAATCCTCTCCAAATATGTCATTTTCTCTTTCGGTAATATTAGTCAATCTTTTAGATATGAGGTGGTACCTCAGAGTTTGCTTGTTTCTTTTGTTTGTTTTTATTTGAATTTCTCTAAATAATAGTGATTTGGAGCATTTTCTCATATGATTAAAGATAGTTTTGGAGACTTACGGTCAAGATGGCGGCTTAGAGGCAGTGAAAGTTCAGACCTCTGAAAACCCTTCCTTACCAATCACAAACTGAATGCTCCTAGGACACCGAAATTCAAACAGAATAACAGGACAGACCCAGGGAACCCTCCTCCTGGATCTGGATCAAAAGGTAAGCCCCCCCAAAAGCCAGAACCCTAGATCACTCAGATCTAAGGGGAAGGCAGAAGGAAGGTCCCAGGACCTATCCCCCCCAACCTGGAGTGCTGAGTGCACGGCAACAGTGGGAATTTCAGGGCCAGAAAAAGGGCCTCAGCACTGGCTATTCTGAAGGAATCACCTTGAAAGCAACCTGAGTCAGTCTCTGGGGAGCCCAACACAGACGGCAAAGAAACATTGAGAGTAGGGGGTAGCCTGTAGCCCCCTGGCTGGGTCCTTCCATCTGAGTCTCAAGAGAGGTTCCAGCTTTAGGGCACCAGCTGAACCCAATCCCATCAGGAGCCCTCAGAGCTTCTGAAAGGACAGAAACCTCAGGGCCAGCAAAGGGGTTACTCTGAAGGGCTTACCTTGAAAGCAACCTGGGCCAGTCTCCGGGCATTCAACACAGAATGTGGAGGAGGAGGTTTTTTGGTTCAGTATCACTCAGCCCACACCAGCTGAACCTAATCCCATCAGGGGCCCTCAGAGCCCAGGGAGACCGTGACCCCACCCCCTTTAGAGAGCAGGTTCTTCTGAAAGAACAGAAACCTAGAGGTGTACTCAAGATGGCAGCCTAGAAGGACCATAGACGTGGCAGCCTGGCCAGAGCTTTGGATATCCTCCATATTTGCTCCAGCCATCCAGGAAGTTTAGAACTCAGAGCAAATTTAGCTCAACCAAGCTGAACTTAATCCCATCAAGAGTCTCCAGAACACAGGGAAGCCCAGGCTCCCCACCCATCCTCATTGACTTCTGGACTTTAAGCCAATAAAAAGCCTCCAGAGGACAGGGAAGCTCAAACCCCCAACAACCCTCCCCCAGAGACAATACCAAGAGATCTTCTGTTAAAGCTCCAAGAGGGGAGACTGATAGAAGTCCCCAAGAAACAAAAAAGATGAGGGGAACAAGAGCACAGACAAATACGGGGTGTAAATATGGGGTGAATTTGAGCAAACAACAGAAAAAGAAGAAAGAAACTACAATAGACAGCTACTACTCAGCAAATGGAACAGAGGGGGAGAGATCAGCAAACGATAAACCAGAAATCCCAGGGAATTGGATACAGGCTGTGGAAGAACTCAAAACACAACTAAGAGAGGCTGAAGACAATTGAGAAAAGAACTTAAAAATTAAGATAAGTCATCTCGAAATAGAGGTACTTGAACTAAAACGAGAAAATAGTGTCTTGAAAGCCAAAATCAACCAGCTGGAAAATGAGGCAAAGGAGATGAAAGATAAGGTAAAGAGTAAGAAAGACGATCTTCAAAGAAAATCAGACCAGAAGGAAAAGGATGACCAAAAAGCCAGAGATGAAATCCAATCTTTAAGAACCAGAATACAACAACTGGAATTAAGTGACCTCACAAGGCAGCAGGACACTATAAAACAAAACAAAAAGAATGAAAAAATTGAGGAAAATGTGAAGCATCTCATTCACAAAATAGACGATTTAGAAAATCGTTCAAGAAGAGAAAATTTAAGAATAATTGGACTATCAGAAGACCACAACAAAAGAAAAAGCCTGGACATAATACTAGAGGAAATTATCCAGGAAAACTGTCCCCAAATCCTAGAACAAGAAGGGAAAGTGGAGATTGAAAGAATCCACAGATCACCCTCTGTATTTAATCCCCAATGGACAACACCAAGAAATGTTATAGCCAAATTCAAAAACAATCAGATGAAAGAACAGGCATTACAAGCTGCCAAGAAGAAACCATTCAGATACCATGGAAACACAGTGAGGTTAACACAGGATCTGGCTGCATCCACACTGAAGGACCAAAAGGAATGGAATACGATATTCCAGAAAGCAAAGTAACTAGGTCTACAACCAAGAATAAAATATCCATCAAAACTGACTATATTCTTACAGGTGAAAATATGGTCATTCAACACAACATAAGAGTTCCAAGCATTCATAAATAAAAGAGCAGACCTGAACAGAAAATTTGATGTCCAACCACAGAACTCAAGAGAATCATCAAAAGGTAATTAAAAAAGAGGGGGAAAAACAAACAAAACAACAACAAAAACTTTTTAAGAGACTTAATAAGTTAAAATGATATGTATCCCTATAAGAAAAGAGGTCATTGGTAACTCTTAAAAACTGTTGCTATCACTTGAGCAGCTAGAAGAATTACACTCAGAGGGAACAGTGACAAACTGTATAGAATGAAAGGACAAGACATAAATAGGTATATAGATATATGCAGGCATAAATACATATACATATGTATGTGTATATATATATATATGTATATATATACACGATGAGCTAAAAAAAGAGGATATGACTAAAAGAAATGGGAAAAGAAACAAAAGGAGGTAAATTTATATGTCACAAAGAAGCTCATGGCAGGGAGGCGAGACAACATCGACACACTGGAAGGGTAAAGAGGTTGGAGATAGGAAATACTCAACTCTTACATACTTTGAAAGTAGACTCAAAGAGGGAAGAACAATCCAATACTTTGGGGAAGAGAATAGATTTGCGCCCTATAGGGGAGTAGAAGGGTAAAAAACGGAGTGGTGGGGAGGGAAGCAGTACAAGGGAGGAAAAGGGTGGGGGGGAATTTTAAAAAGACTACAGGGGAAAATAATGGAGGGAATAAGAAGGGAGGTGGGTAGAAAGGGAAGTAAAATAAGGGGGGAACTAAGGGGTCTGACTATAAACAAACATTGGTGTAGAAGGAAATAGTGAAAGAAGAAAAGGCAGGACCATGAATAGAAATCAAAATGCTGCGAAATACACAGCTAGCAATCATAACTCTAAATGTGAATGGAACAAACTCAACCATAAAATGCAAGCGAATAGCAGAGTGGATTAGAATCCAAAACCCTACCATATGCTGTCTGCAAGAAACACACATGAGGAAGCTAGATACACATAGGGTGAAATTAAGAGGATAGAGCCAAATCTATTGGACATCAAATGATAAAAAGATGGCAGGAGTAGCAATCATGATATCGGACAAAGCCAAAGTGAAAATAAATCTAGTTAAAAGTTTAAAAAGATTAAAAAAAAAGATAAAAAAAGTTAAAAAGTGGGAGGGTAAATTCATCCTGATAAAAGGCAGTATAGACAATGAGGGAATATCTGCAATCTCTCTCTCTCTCTCTCTCTCTCTCTCTCTCTCTCTCTATATATATATATATATATATATATATATATATATATATATATATATATATATATACATAAAGGAGAAACTAGAGGAGATCAAGGATGAAAAAGATAGAAAAACTATACTAGTGGAAGATCTGAACCTTCCCCTATCCGAACTAGATGAATCAAATCAAAAAATAAATAAGAAAGAGGTGAGAGAAGAAAATGAAATCTTAGAAAAATTAGAGTTAGTAGACATATGGAGAAAAATAAATAGGGACAAAAAGAAATACACCTTCTTTTCAGCAGTACACGGTACATTCACAAAAATTGACCATGTACTAGGGCACAAAATCATTGCAAACAAGTGCAAAAGGGCAGAAATAATAAATGCAACCTTCTCAGACCACAATGCAATAAAAATAATAATTAGTAATGGTACATGGAAAGATAAATCAAAAATTAATTGGAAATTAAACAATATGATTCTCTAAAAGCAGCCAGTTAAAGAACAAATTATAGAAATAATTAATAACTTCATTGAAGAAAATGACAATGGTGAGACATCCTTTCAAAACCTATGGGATGCAGCCAAAGCAGTACTCAGGGGGAAATTTATATCCTTGATTTTATATATAAACAAAGTAAAAAGGGCAGAGGTCAATTAATTGGGTATGCAAATTAAAAAACTAGAAAGTGAACGAATTAAAAATCCTCAGATGAAGACTAAATTAGAAATCCTAAAAATCAAAGGAGAAATTAATAAAATTGAAAGTCAAGGAACTATTGATTTAATAAATAAGAATAGAAGCTGATACTTTGAAAAAACAAATAAAATAGACAAAGTACTAGTCAGTCTAATTAAAAAAAGGAAAGAAAAACACCAAATTGACAGTATCCAAGATGAAATGGGAGACCTCACCTCTAATGAAGAGGAAATCAAGGCAATCATTAAAAACTACTATGCCCAATTATATGGCAAAAAATATGGCAAGCTAAGTGATATAGATGCATACTTACAAAAATATAAATTGCCTAGACTAAATGAAGAAGAAATAAATTACCTAAACAACCCCATATCAGAAAAAGAAATTGAACAAGCCATCAAATAACTCCCTAAGAAAAAATCCCCAGGTCCAGACAGATTCACAAATGAATTCTATCAAACATTTAAAGAACAGCTAACCCCACTACTATACAAACTATTTGGCAGAATAAGCCAAGAAGAGGTTCTACCAAATTCTTTTTACGACATAAACATGGTACTGATCCCAAAGCCAGGCAGGATAAAAACAGAGAAAGAAAACTATAGGCCAATCTCCCTAATGAATATAGATGCAAGAATCTTAAATATGATACTAGCAAAAAGACTCCAGCAAGTCATCAAAAGGGTTATCCACTACGATCAGATAGGATTCATACCAGGAATGCAAGGATGGTTCAATATTAGGAAAACCATCCACATAATTGACCATATTAACAAGCAAACCAACAAAAATCACATGATTATCTCAATAGATGTAGAAAAAGCTTTTGACAAAATACAACATTCATTCATATTGAAAACACTAGAAAGTATAGGAATAGAAGGGCCTTTCCTAAAAATAATAAACAGTATATACCTAAAACCATCAGCAAACATCATCTGCAATGGGGAAAAACTCAAAGCCTTCCCAATAAGATCAGGAGTCAAACAAGGATGCCCATTATCATTGCTATTATTTAACATTGTACTAGAAACACTAGCAGTAGCAATTAGAGAAGAAAAAGAAATTGAAGGTATTAAAATTGGCAATGAGGAGACCAAACTGTCACTCTTTGCGGATGATATGATGATTTACTTGAAGAATCCTAGGGAATCAAACAAAAAACTATTTAAAAGAATCAATAACTGTAGCAAAGTTGCAGGATATAAAATAAACCCACATAAGTCATCAGCATTTCTATATATCTCCAACCCAGTTCAGCAGCAAGAATTAGAAAAAGAAATTCCATTTAATGTTACCTGAGACAATACAAAATACTTAGGAATTTATCTGCCGAGACACACACAGGAACTATATGAACACAACTACAAAACACTCTCCACACAATTAAAACTAGATCTAAACAATTGGAAAAACATTGATTGCTCATGGATAAGATGAGCTAACATAATAAAAATGACAATCCTACGCAAATTAATTTACTTATTTAGTACCATACCTATTGAACTACCAAAAAACTATTTTTCTGAATTAGAGAAAACCATAACCAAGTTCATTTGGAAGAATAATGGAGGGAGGATATCCAGGGAAATAATGAAAAAAAATACAAAGGAAGATGGCCTTGCAGTCCCAGAACTCAAACTATATTACAAAGCAGAGGTCATCCAAGCAATTTGGTATTGGCTAAGAGACAGAAAGGAGGAACAGTGGAATAGAGTTAGGGTAAATGACCTCAGTAAGACAGTCTATGACAAACACAAAACCCCCAGCTTTTGGGCCCAAAATCCAGTATTTGATAAAAACTTCTGGGAAAATTGGAAGACAGTGTGGGAGAAATTAGGTTTGGATCAACACCTCACACCCTACACCAAGATAAACTCAGAATGGGCAAATGACTTGAATATAAAGAAGGAAACTATAAGTAAATTAGGTGAACACAGAATAGTATACATTTTAGACCTTTGGGAAGGGAAAGATTTTAAAACCAAGCAAGACTTAGTGTCACAAAAAGCAAAATAAATAATTTTGACTACATCAAATTAAAAAGTTTTTGTACAAACAAAACCAATGTAACTAAAATTAGAAGGAAAGCAACAAATTGGGAAACAATCTTCATAACAAAAACCTCTGACAAAGGTCTAATTACTCAAATCAATAAAGAGTTAAACAAGTTTTACAAAAAATCAAGCCATTCTCCAATTGAAAAAATGGGCAAGGGACATGAATAGGCAATTTTCAGTTAAAGAAATCAAGACTATTATTAAGCTCATGAAAAAGTGTTCTAAATCTCTTATAATCAGAGAGATGCAAATCAAAACAACTCTGAGGTATCACCTCACATCTAGAAGATTGGTCAACATGACAGCAATGGAAAGTAATGAATGCTGGAGGGGATGTGGCAAAGTAGGGCCATTAATGCATTGCTGGTCGAGTTGTAAATTGATCCAACCATTCTGGAGGGCAATTTGGAACTGTGCCCAAAGGGCGATAAAAGACTGTCTGCCCTTTGATCCAGCCATAGCACTGCTGGGTTTGTACCCCAAAGAGATAATAAGGACAAAGACATGTACAAGAATATTCATACCTGCACTCTTTGTGGTGGCCAAAAATTGGAAATTTTGGGGATGTCCTTCAATTGGGGAATGGCTGAACAAATTGTGGTATATGTTGGTGATGGAATACTATTTTGCTCAAAGGAATAATAAAGTGGAGGAATTCCATGGAGACTGGAACAACCTCCAGGAAGTGATGCAGAGTGAGAGGAGCAGAACCAGGAGAATATTGTACACAGAGACTGACACATTGTGGTACAAGAGACTGTAATGGACTTCTCCAGTAATGGCTTTACAATGTCCCTGAACAATCTGCAGTGATGTACGAGAAAAACAAAACAAAACAAAACAAAACAAAACAAAACAACTATCCTCAGGCAGAGGACCAACTGAGGGAGTAAAAACACCAAGAAAAAGCAACTGATTGACTACAGAGACTGAGGGGACATGATCGAGGAGAGATGCTAAATAAGCACCCTAATGCAAATACCATGGGTTCAGAGCAAGGACACATGTGATACCCAGACGAATAGGGAAGGGGTGGCGAGGAGTGGGGGGAGGAGGAAAAGTAAATGATCTGGTTCCAATGAATAATGTACGAAAATGACCAAATAAAATAATGTTTTAAAAACAACAACAACAAAAAGATAGTTTTGATTTCTTTTTTGGACTGTCTTTTCATATCTTTTGATATGAAAATTAGAAAATGCTTTAATTCTTATAAATTTGAGTCAGTTCTCTAGATATTTGCTAAATGAGTCCTGTCAGAGAGACTTGCTATAATTTTTCCCAAGTATGTTGTTTCCCTTCTAATCTTAAATGCATTGGGGTTTCTTGGGACAAATCCGTATTAATTTGTATAGTCAAAGTTATGTTTTTTAAATCTCCTAATATTTTCTATGTTTTGTTGGATAACAAATTCTTCTCTTAACCATAGCTCTAACAGGTACACTATATTGTACTCTAATTTGTTTATCATATCACCCCTTATTTCTAAATCACATATCAATTTCATCTTTTTTTGGTATATGGTTGGAGGTATTGGTCTATATTTAGTTTCTGATATACTTTTCTTCCATTTTCCCCAGAAGTTCTTGTCAAATAGTGAGTTTTTCTTCAAGAAGATTGGATATTTAGGTTTTTCAAATATTATTAGTATGATCAATTACTACTGAGTGTTGAGTGCCTAATACATTCCATTATCCATTATTTTATTTTTCAGACAGTACCAGATTGTTTTGATGGTTTCTGCTTTAAAGTAAAGTTTGAGATCTGGTAGAGATAAGTCACCCTTCTTGCATATTTTCTCCATTAATTATCTTGATATTCTTGACCTTTTGTTTTTTCAGATGAATTATTTATCATTTTTTCTAGTTCGATAAAATAATTTAGTGTAGTTGGTATGACACTGAATAGATAAATTAATTTAGGTGGAATTGCCATTTTTATTATATTGGTCTGGCCTATTCATGAGCAATTAATATTTTCCCAGATATTTAATTCTGACTTCATTTGTGTGAAAAGTGCTTTGTTGTTGTGATCATGTAGCTTCTGGATTTGTCTTGGCAGGTAGACTCTCAGGTATTTTATATTTTCTACAGTTACTTTGAATAGAATTTCTCTTATTAACTCTTGATATTGAACTTTATTGGTAATATGAAGAAATACAGATCATTAATTCGGTTGTTTTTTATCCTGTAACTATACAAAATTTGTTATTTGTTTTGATTAATTTTGTAATTGATTTTCTAGGATTCCCTAAGTTTCCTATTATATTATCTATAAAGAGTGATAGTTTTATTTCTTCAATAACTGTTCTAATTCCTTCAATTTCTTGTTCTCTTAATTGTAGTAAAATACAGAATAGCAATGGGGATAATAAGCATCTTGCTTCCTTACTGATCTTATTTGGAAGGTTTCTAGTTTATCTCCACCACAAATAATGATTACTGATTATTTTAGTTAGATACTATTTATAATTTTAAGAAATAATTATTTTATTCCAATGTTAACTATTAATTGGTTGTATTTTAGCCAAAACATTTTCTGCATTCATTTAGATTATTATACAGTGCTTATTGCTTCTGTTTTTGATATGATCAGTTATGGGTGGAAAGTGTTCTTTCATAATATGCAGGCAGTAAACATTACTGGAAGAATATTGCTACTAAACAAATGGAATTATCTTTTAGGATGAAACTTAGGGTGCTTAAAAAAAAAACACACTTTTGCAAATCCTAAAGGCTCTCCCACCTGCTCTACTCCTCTTCTTCAATGCTGGAAAAAACCAAAATCCATCAAATAAATCTATATCATATATCCACAAAGTTCATAGAGAGATATATAAATAGGTGAGAGGTAATGGAAACATATGTGTATATATATATATACTTATGTCTACATGTGGGTATATATATATATATATGAATATATATGGATAGGCAAGTTAATTAAGAAGTCCTTATAGTTTCAAAAGAGAAGCAATATGCATAGACTTCTTCAGTAACTGTTTTCCCCTGTTAAATAGTTAAGCTGAACTCTTTTGAGTGATTTTGTATTTCATGGAGAAAAGAAAAAAAATACTCTTTGAATCAGTAAAATCAGTACAATATCAATTGCAATGAGTACCATCTAAACATCTTCACCTTTAGAGATTCTCTCTCTCTCTCTCTCTCTCTCTCTCTCTCTCTATATATATATATATATATATATATATATATATATATATATAAAGAGTTAATAATACATACATAACACACAAGCATGCATACACATATATCAGTAAAGATCTGGAGCAAGGAAATGTATATAATATATGTAACTATCTCAATGGAGATTCTCCTCTCCAATAGTGGTGAGTACCTTTTCGTATATACATTTTCTTGCTTCATATCCTCCTTGATATTACCAATATAAACAGTTCAAATGATATTATCTCTATTATACATTTTAAGGAATCTTGTATAATGCTAATAGTCATAAAAACTTATTTAGGAAGAGACTTTAAGTCTGAATTTTGATCTATGGAAAATAATATTTAGTGGCAAAAATGAAGAACAGTGAAATTTTGTATTCTAAGTAACATTGTCTATTTTGTGTAATGATAAAGACATGGTCTGCTCACTTGGAAAATTCTATTGTGCCCTTTGAATTCAACCATCATGAAATCTCAATATCTGTGTAGGTGATTTTCATAAACATGGCATATATTATAAAACAGTAATAGAGTAGGCAGTTATTTTTTTTGAAAATTTTCTTTAATTAGTCAATTTAAAATATTCTTCGATTGTTAGAAGAATCATGTTCTTTACCTCTCCTTCCCTATCCCCCCCCATAGCTGATGCACAGTTCCACTAGGATTTACATCTGTCATTGATCAAGACCTATTTCCATATTATTGATATTTGCTCTAGTTTGATCATTTGGATACTACATCCTGTTAAAATTATGGAGATTATAATTTCATCTTCACAATAAAGAAAGAGCAAAGTATCTTCATTGTTACAATCAGGAGATAGCTAAATCCAATCTTCACAATCCTCAATCATATCCCCATCGGCCCATGTGATCAAGAAGTTGTTTTCCTTATGTGTTGCTACTCCCACAGTTCTTGCTCTGAATGTGGATAGCATTTTTTCTCACAAGTCGCTCCAATTTGTTCTGGATCATTGCATTGCTACTAGTAGAGAAGTCCATTACATTTGATTGAACCACAGTGTTCACTGTGTATACAACATTCTCCTGGTTCTGCCCCTTTCACTCTGCATCACCTGGAGGTCTTTCCAGTTCACATGGAATTCCTCCTGTTCATTATTCCTTTGGGCACAATAGAATTCCATCACCAACAAACCAAAATTTGTTCAAACATTTTCCAATTGGAGGGTATCCCCTCATTTTCCAATTTTTTTGCCACCACAAAGAGCAAGGCTATGAATATTCTTGTACAAGAGTTTTCCTTATAATCTCTTTGGGGTACAAACCCTGCAGTGCAATGGCTGGACCAAAGGGAAGTCTTTTAGCACCCATTGGGCATAGTTCCATATTGCCTTCCAAAATGGTTTGATCAATTTACAACTCTACCAGCAATACATTAATGTCCCAATTTTGTCACATCCCCTCCAACATTCATTATTTTCCTTTGATGTCATTTTAGTCAATCTGTTAGGTGTGAGGTGATACTTCAGAGTTGTTTTGATTTTCATTTCTCTGATTATAGCAGATTTAGAACACTTTTTCATCTACTTAATAATAGTTTTGATTTCTTTATCTGAAAATTGCCTATTCATTCATGTCCCTTGCCCATTTATCAATTGGGGAATGGCTTGATTTTTTGTACAATTGATTGAGCTCCTTATAAATTTGAGTAATTAGACCTTTGCCAGAGGTTTTTATTATAAAGATTTTCCCCCAATTTGTTGCTTCCCTTCTAATTTTTGTTGCATTGGTTTTGTTTGTACAAAAAATTTTTAAATTTAATATAAACAAAATTATTTATTTTTCATTTTGTAAATTTTCTAATTATTGCTTAGTCTTAAATTTTTTCCTTTCCAAAAGATCTGACAAGTAAACGATTCTGTGTTCACCTCATATATTTATAGTTTCTTTCTTTATATTCAAGTCATTCACCTATTCTAAGTTTATCTTGGTGTAGGGTGTGAGATGTTGACCTGCACCTAATCTCTCCCATACTATTTTCTAATTTTCCAGGCAGTTTTTGTCAAATAGTGGATTTTTGTACCCAAAGCCAGGATCATTGAGTTTATCATAGGCTGTCACACTGAGGTCACTTACCCTTAAGTCTATTCCACTGATCCTCCTTTCTCTCTCTTAGCCAATACTATATTATTTTGATGACCACTACTTTCTAGTACAGTTTAAGATCTGGTACTGCAAGTCCATCTTCCTTCACATTTTTTATTGTTTCCCTTGATATTCTTGATCTTTTGTTCTCCCAAATGAACTTTGTTATTTTTTTTTCTAATTCAGTAAAAATTTTCCTTAGTAGTTTAATGAGTATGGGACTAAATAAGCCTATTAATTTTGGTAGGATTATCATTTTTAATGTAAGCTCATCCTACCTGTGAGCAATTAATGCTTTTCCAATTATTTAGATCTAGTTTTAATTGTGTGGAATGGGTTTTGTAGTTGTGTTCATATAGTTCCTGTGTTTGTCTTTGTAGATATATTCCTAAGTATTTTATATTATCTAGGGTGATTTTGAATGGAATTTCACTTTCTAACTCGCTGCTGAGATGTCTTGGAAATATATAGCAATGTTAATGATTTATGTGGGTTTATTTTGTATCCTGCCAGATCCTGTGTTATCCTAACTATGGTTCCATGTGTGAACCTTAAAAATTCACAGACCCTACTTCATAAGGTTAGGATTGTGAACCTTAAAAATTCCCAGACCCTACTTCATAACATTGGGTTAAGACCATTCCCCATTGGGTCCATTCCCCATTTGGGCAGTGAAGGTATCTGATCAGAAATATGAGAACTCTACTTCACCATACTTAAGCATTCCTTAGGGGAAGATAAAGTTGTAAACTCTTTGCTGAACAATGAAAGTACTTAAACCCATACTTATAATAAGGCAAAAAGTTCTTAAGCTGTGCCTATTTTTAGGACTAATACAA
The DNA here is from genome assembly GCF_027887165.1 of Monodelphis domestica. Classification (NCBI taxonomy): domain Eukaryota; kingdom Metazoa; phylum Chordata; class Mammalia; order Didelphimorphia; family Didelphidae; genus Monodelphis; species Monodelphis domestica. The sequence goes on from NC_077233.1 coordinate 201,676,609, forward strand.
AAGGGTGTTAAGTACCTATAAAGGTCAGGCAACTTGTGAACTTACAAGGAGTAAAGATGTGAAAACTTACTCAGAGACTCTAGTCTCCTCAGGTGTGAATTACTCAAAAGATTAGTCTACACATGTCTGAACTAAGAATGGTCTGTCCTTTGAAAAATGTCTACTGTGATTGGTAGATGTGAGAACTTAGCTAAGGAGACATAGGAAAAAATTCCCTTTAGAAGGAGAAGAGAAACTGAGAGCAAGGACAGTCTGTTGAAGAGAGTCTGTTGAAGACAGTCTGTTGAAAAACAGTCTCTTGAAGACAATCTGAGGGAGGCTGACTCTGGCTGGAACTCCCTCTAGGAAGACTCTGTCCCTCTGAATCCTTGCTTGGACAAATCTTATGGTGAGTGATTAAGGACTGTCTCATCTTTCTCTTAAGGTTTAGGCCTGGGTTGGCCAGGGCTGCCCTGGGCCGGCCTGCCCTTTTCTCATTATTTCTTTTCTCTCTCTCTCTCTCTCTCTCTCTCTCTCTCTCTCTCTCTCTCTCTCTCTCTCTCTCTCTCTCTCTTCTCTCTCTCTCTCTCTCTCTCTCTCTCTCTCTCTCTTTCTCTCTCTCTCTCTCTCTCTCTCTCTCTCTCTCTCTCTCTTTCTTATTTCCTCATTTGTATTAATTACATCTCTATAAAACCCAGTTGACTTGGGTATATTCATAATTGGGTATATTTCCCTAGCATCCACCTTATATATTGATTTAAAAACAAGACACTGTAGTGAAAACATATTTTCTGCAGTCACAATTTACTCATCCACTCTTTTATCTATCTCAATTAAAGTCTTCTACTATTTTAATCACTACAGTTTATGGCTTGAACTATTTTAGTAATTACACATGATATCTGAATGACTTCTTAGGAGCTTGTAATATTTTTTCCTTGGTTTGGTAGTTCTTGAATTTGGCTATAACATTCCTGGACATTGTAAATTGAGAATTAAGTACAGGAGGTGATCTGTGGATTCTATCAATTTCCACTATCCCCTCTTGCTCTAGAATGTTGGGGGAATTTCTTGGATAATTTCCTGTAGAATAATATCCAGAATTTTTCTTTTGTCATGATCTTCCAGTAGTCAGATAATTCTTAAATTGTCTCTTCTGGATCTTTTTTCAGTGTCTATGGTTTTGTCAATGAGGTGTTTCTTATTTTCCTCAAATTTTTCATTCTTTTGATTTTATTTTATAGATTATTACTGCCTTGTGAAGTCATTTGCTTCTAGTTGTTGGATTCTAGCTTTTTTAAAATTTTATAGTATTTTATTTGATCATTTCCATGCATTATTCATTAAAGACAAAGATCATTTGCTTTTTCTCCCCACCAACCCCCCATAGCTGACGCGTGATTTCACTGGGTATCACATGTGTTCTTGATTCAAACCCATTGCCATGTTGATAATATTTGCATTAGAGTGTTCATTTAGAGTCTCTCCTCTGTCATGTCCCCTCAACCACTGTAGTCAGGCAGTTGCTTTTCCTAGGTGTTTCTACTCCCACAGTTTGTCCTCTGCTTATGGATAGTGTTTTTTTCTCCTAGATCCCTGCAGATTGTTCAGGGACATTACACTGCCACTAATGGAGAAGTCCATTACGTTCGATTTTACCACAGTGTGTTTGTCTCTGTGTACAATGTTCTTCTGGTTCTGCTCCTCTCCCTCTGCATCACTTCCTGGAGGTCATTCCAGTCTCAATGGAATTTCTCCACTTTATTATTCCATTTTACACAATAATATTCAATCAACAACATATACCACAATTTGTTCAGCCATTCCCCAATTGATGGGCATCCCTTCTTTTTCCAATTTTTGGGCACCACAAAGAGCGCAGCTATGAATATTTTTGTACAAGTCCTTTTGTCCATTATCTCTTTGGGGTACAGACCCAGCAATGCTATGGCTGGATCAAAGGGTAGACATTCTTTTATAGCCCTTTGTGCATAGTTGCAAATTGCCCTCCAGAATGGCTGGATCAGTTCACAACTCCACCAGCAATGACTTTGCCACATCCCCTCCAGCATTCATTACTTTCCATTGCTGTCATGTTGAACAATCTGCTAGGTGTGAGGTGATACCTCAGAGTTGTTTTTATTTGCATCTCTCTGATTATAAGAGATTTAGAACACTTCTTCATGTGCTTATTAATACTTTTGATTTCTTTATCTGAAAACTGCCCATCCATGTCCCTTGCCCAATTATCAATTGAAGAATGGCTTGATTTTTTTGTACAATTGATTTAGCTCTTTATAAATTTGAGTAATTAAACCTTTGTCAGAGGTTTTTATGAAGATTTTTTCCCAAGTTGTTGTTTCCCTTCAGATTTTAGTTATGTTGGTTTTGTTTGTACAAAAGCCTTTTAATGTGATGTAGTCAAAATTATTTATTTTATATTTTGTGATTCTTTCTATGTCTTGCTTAGTTTTAAAGCCTTTCCCCTCCCAAAGGTCTGACATGTATACTATTCTGTGTTTACCCAATTTACTTATGGTTTCCTTCTTTATCTTTAAGCCTTTCACCCATTTTGCATTTATCTTCGTGTAGGGTGTCAGGTATTGATCAATTCCTAATCTCTCCCACACTGTCTTCCAATTTTCCCAGCAGTTTTTATTGAATAATGGATTTTTGTCCAAAACCTGGGATATTTGGGTTTATCGTATACTGTCTGGCTGAGGTCTCTTGCCCCCAGTCTATTCCACTGATCCTCCTTTCTGTCTCTTAGCCAGTACAAAATTGTTTTGATGACTGCTGCTTTGTAATATAGTTTGAGGTTTGGGACTGCAAGGCCCCCCTCATTTGTGTTTTTTTTCATTAATTCCCTGGATATCCTTGATCTTTTGTTCTTCCAAATGAACTTTGTTATATTTTTTTCCAAATCAGTAAAGACATTTTTTGGGAGTTCCATGGGTATGGGACTAAATAGATAAATAAATTTGGGGAGGATGGTCATTTTTATTATATTGGCTCATCCTACCCATGAGCAGTTAATGATTTTCCAATTGCTCTAGTCTAGTTTTAGTTGTGTGGCGAGTGTTTTGTAGTTATGTTCATATAGTTCCTGTGTTTGTCTTGGGAGGTAGATTCCTAGGTATTTTATTTTGTCTAAGGTGATTTTGAATGGGATTTCTCTTTCTAGTTTTTGCTGCTGAGCTGTGTTGGAGATATATAGAAAAGCTGAAGACTTATGTGGGTTTATTTTGTATCCTACAACTTTGCTAAAGTTGTTGATTATTTCAATTAGCTTTTTGGTTGAATTTCTAGGATTCTTTAAGTAGATCATAATGTCATCTGCAAAGATTTCCTTTTCTTCTCTAATTGCTACTGCTAGTGTTTCTAGTACAATGTCAAATAGTAGAGGTGATAATGGGCTTCATTGTTTCACTCCTGATCTTATTGGGAATGCATCTAGTTTATCCCCATTGCAGATGATATTAGCTGATGGTTTTAGATATATACTGTTTATTATTTTTAGGAACGATTCCTATGCTTTCTAGTGTTTTTAATAGGAATGGGTGTTGTATTTTATCAAAGGCTTTTTCTGCATCTATTGAGATAATCATGTGGTTCTTGTTGGTTTGCTTGTTGATGTGGTCAATTATGTGGATAATTTTCCTAATATTGAACCAGCCCTGCATCCCTAGTATAAATCCTACTTGATCATGTTGGATGATCCTTCTGATCACTTGCTGGAGTCTTTTTGCTAGCATCCTATTTAAGATTTTTGCATCTATATTCATTAGAGATTGGTATATAATTTTCTTTCTCTGTTTTTGACCTGCCTGGTTTTGGAATCACTACCATGTTTGTGTCATAAAAGGAGTTTGGTAGAACTCCCTCTTTGCTTATTATGTCAAATAGTTTGTACAATATTGGGATTAACTGTTCTCTTAATGTTTGATAGAATTCACTGGTGAATCCATCAGGCCGTGGGGATTTTTTCTTAGGAAGTTCTTTGATGGCCTGTTGGATTTCATTTTCTGATATGGGATTATTTAAGAATTCTATTTCTTCTTCTGTTAGTCTAGGCAGTTTGTATTTTTGTATATATTCATCCATATCACTTAAATTGGTATATTTATTGCCATATAATTGGGCAAAGTAATTTCTAATGATTGCCTTAATTTCCTCTTCATCAGAGATGATGTCCCCCTTTTCATCTTTGATGCTGTTAATTTGCTTTTCTTCCTTCCTTTTTTAAATTAGATTGACCAGTAGTTTGTCTATTTTGCTTGTTTTTTCAAAGTACCAGTTTCTTGTCTTATTTATTAAATCAATAGTCCTATCACTTTCGATTTTATTAATTTCTCCCTTAATTTTTAGGATTTCTAGTTTGGTTTTCTGCTGGGGTTTTTTAATTTGGTCACTTTCGAGTTTTTTTTATTTGCATTTCCAATTGATTGATCTCTGCTCTCCCTAGTTTGTTAATATATGCACTCAGGGATATGAATATACCTCTGATTACCGCTTTGGCTGCATTCCTAAAGCTTTGAAAGGATTTCTCGCCATTGTAATTTTCCTCGATGAAATTATTAATTGTTTCTATGATTTCTTCTCTAACTTAATGATTCTGGAGTACTATATTGTTTAGTTTCCAATTAGTTTTTGATTTGGTTTTCCATGTACCATTACTGATCGTTATTTTTATTGCCTTGTGGCCTGGAAAGGCTGCATTTATTATTTCTGCTTTTCTGCATTTGTGTGCCATGTTTCTGTGACCTAATGTATGGTCAATCTTTGTGAATGTGCTATGTGGTGCTGAGAAGAAGGTGTATTCCTTTTTATCCCTATTTATTTTTCTCCATATGTCTATTAATTCTAATTTTTCTAAGATTTCATTCACTTCTTTTACCTCTTTCTTATTTATTTTTTGATTTGATTTATCTAAATTTGATAATGGTTGGTTCAAGTCTCCCACTAATATGGTTCTATTGTCTATTTCTTCCTTCAGTTCTCTTAGTTTCTCCATTAGAAATTTGGGTGCTATATTATTTGGTTCATATATGTTGATTAGTGATATTTCCTCATTATCTAAAGTCCCTTTTAACAAAATATAATTACCTTCCCTATCCCTTTTGATCAGGTCTGTTTTTGCTTTGGCTTTATCAGATATTATGATTGCCACTCCTGCCTTCTTTCTCTCAGTTGAGGCCCAGAAGGTCTTACTCCATCCTTTAATTCTGACTTTGTGGGTGTCTTCCCATCTTATGTGTGTTTCTTGGAGACAACATATGGTAGGGTTTTGGATTCTAATCCATTCTTCTATTTGTCTACTTTTTATGGATGAGTTCATCCCATTCAGGTTCAATGTTATGACTGTCACTTGTGGACTCCCGGGCATTTTGATATTCTTCCCTAATTCTAACCTTTCTTCTTCAGCTCTACCTTTTAGACCAGTGATTTACTTTAAATCAGTCCCCCTTGTATTTCCCTTTCTACCTTCTTATTCCCTCCCTTATTTTCCCCTGTAGTCTTTTTAAAATTCCCCCCCACCCTCTCCCTCCCTTGTACTGCTTCCCTCCCTACCAGTCTGTTTTTTACCCTTCTACTGTAAACCTTAAAATTTCTTAGACTTATAAATGTTGGAAATTTCACCATTGGGAAATTTCATACTTGGAAAATTTCCTACTGAACTCTATTGGAATGTGAACCCCATTGGCATGGGAGGTTCCTCCTCCTCCCTTCTTAAGATTATTTTAGGACAGAAACCTTTTGCTGAACAATGGAAAGGACTTTGACCTATGCTTAAGCATAGAACAGGAAGTTCTTTGAGTCATGATTGATTTTAGAATTGATACAATAGAGATACTTGGAATGACAGAACCAGGTCTTGGAACTTACAATCTCCACCCAACTCAGTCCTAACAGGATTTAGGAAGGGCTGCAGCATAGATCAAAATTTAATTATTCCAATCTCCACCCTACTCAGGGTAACAGGATTTAGGAAGGGCTGCAGCAAAGGATCAAGATTTAATTATTTGAGAATATGACCTACAACAGACATGTGCAAAGCCACAGACCTCTGGGTGGTCCTGGGTTAAGCTAGAGCCACCATTGGCACAGGGAAGACATGGACAGTGATTGGTAGATGTGAGAACTGAGGGGAGGGAACTTGGATGGTTTCCTTAAAGATAGCAGGGTGTTAGGACTGAGGTTGGTGGTTGGAGAGGTTTTGCTCTGAGAGGTTGTGCTCAGAGAAGCTTGCTCTGAAGGAAGCTGGAGGTGGAGGCCCCTGAGACTGTTTCTCCATTTTGGTCACGTGAGTGATAGGGAGTGATCTCTTTTCTTTGCTTCAGCTATCTAAGGGCTTGGGCCTTTTGGCCCAGCCTAAACAGAGGGGGTATTTAAGCCCTATTCCCCTCTCTCTCTCTCTCTCTCTCTCTCTCTCTCTCTCTCTCTCTCTCTCTCTCTCTCTCTCTAATACCTTTCTTCCTCCTGTTTGTAATTAAAAACTCCATAAACTCCATAAAAGGTTGACTGCTGACTTGATTTTTCTTTTAGGAATTACATAGCTGAATTCCTTGGCGACCTTAAATTAATATATATCAGTCTTTTAAAGTGATTTCCTTGTCACACTACTCCCGTATAGGGCACAAATCTATTCTCTTCCCCAATGGATTGCATTGTTCTTCCCTCTTTGGGTCAGTTTCAAAGTACATAAGAGTTGAGTATTTCCTATCTCCAACCTCTTTACCCTTCCAGTGTATCAATGTTCTCCCCCCTCCCACCATGAGCTTCTTTGTGACATATAAATTTACCCTCATTTGTTTCTTTTCCCATTTCTTTTAGTCATAACCTCTTTTCCTTTTTAGCTTTATTCATGTATATATATATATACATACACATATATATGTATTTATGCATGCATATATCTATATACCTATTTATGTCTTGTCCTTTCATCCTATACAATTTGTCACTGTTCCCTCTGAGTGTAGTTCTTCTAGCTGCTTAGGTGATAGCAACAGTTTTTAAGAGTTACCAATGACCTCTTTTCTTATAGGGATACATATCATTTTAACTTATTGAGTCTCTTAAAAAAACTTTTTTGTTGTTGTTGTTTTTCCCCTCTTTTTAAATTACCTTTGGATGATTCTCTTGAGTTCTGTGCTTGGACATCAAATTTTCTGTTCAGGTCTGCTCTTTTATTTATGAATGCTTGGAACTCTTCTGTTGTGTTAAATGACCATACTTTCCCCTGTAAGAATATAGTCATTTTTGATGGGTATTTTATTCTTGGCTGTAGGCCTAGTTCCCTTGCTTTCAGGAATATCATATTCCATGCCTTTCGGTCCTTAAGTGTGGATGCAGACAAATCCTGTGTTATCCTCACCATGTTTCCATGGTATCTGAATGGTTTCTTCTTGGCAGCTTGTAATGCCTGTTCTTTCATCTGATTGTTTTTGAATTTGGCTATAACATTTCTTGGTGTTGTCCGTTGCGGATTAAATACAGGGGGTGATCTGTGGATTCTTTCAATCTCCACTTTCCCCTCTTGTTCTAGGATTTGGGGACAGTTTTCCTGGATAATTTCCTCTAGTATTATGTTCAGGCTTTTTCTTTTGTTGTGGTCTTCTGATAGTCCAATTATTCTTAAATTTTCTCTTCTTGAACGATTTTCTAAATCTTCTGTTTTGTGAATGAGATGCTTCACATTTTCCTCAATTTTTTCATTCTTTTTGTTTTGTTTTATAGTGTCTTGCTGCCTTGTGAGGTCACTTGATTCTAGTTGTTGTATTCTGGTTCTTAAAGATTGGATTTAATCTCTGGCTTTTTGGTCATCCTTTTCCTTCTGGTCTGATTTTCTTTGAAGATCGTCTTTCTTACTCTTTACCTCATCTTTCACCTCCTTTGACTCATTTTCCAGCTGGATGATTTTGGCTTTCAAGACACTATTTTCTCGTTTTAGTTCAAGTGCCTCTATTTCCAGATGACTTATCTTAATTTTTAAGCTCTTTTCCCAATTGTCTTCAGCCTCTCTTAGTTGTGTTTTGAGTTCTTCCACAGCCTGTATCCAATTCGCTGGGATTTCTGGTTTATTGTTTGCTAATCTCTCCCCCTCTGTTTCTTTTGGTGAGCAGTAGCTGTCTATTGTAATTTCTTTCTTCTGTTTCTGTTGTTTGTTCAAATCCACCCCTTCTTTCCTCCCCGTATTTGTCTGTGCTCTTGTTCCTCTCATTTTTTTGTTTTTTTTTTTTTGGGGGGGGGACTTCTATCAGTCTCCCCTCTTGGAGCTTTAACAGAGGATCTCTTGGTGTAATCTCTGAGGAAGGGTTGTTGGGGGTTTGAGCTTTCCTGTCCTCTGGAGGCTTTTGATTGGCTTAAAGTCCAGCAGTCAATGAGGATGGATGGGTTGCCTGGGCTTCCCTGTGTTCTGGAGACTTTTGATGGGATTGATTCCAGCTTAGTTGGGCTGTGTTTACTCTGAGTTTTAAACTTCCTGGAAGGCTGGAGCAGATATGGAGGATCTCTAAAGCTCTGGCCAGGCTACCAGGTCTATGCTCCTTCTAGGCTGCTATCTTGACTTCGCCTCTAGGTTTCTGTTTTTTTCAGAAGACCCTGCTCTCTAAGGGGGGAGGGGATGTGGCTTGCCTGGACTCTGAGGGCTCCTGATGAGATTAGGTTCAGATGGTGTGGGCCGAATGATCCCAGAGCCAATAAAAGGAAGGAAAAAAAGCAGCAATCTCCTCTTCCACAGTCTGTGTTGAATGCCCGGAAACTGGCCCAGGTTACTTTCAAGGTAAGCTCTTTGGAGCAACCCGTTTGCCAGCCCTGAGTTTTCTGTCCTTTCAGTAGCTCTGAGGGCTCCTGATGGGATTGGGTTCAGCTGGTGCCCTAAAGCTGGGATCTCCCTTGAGACTCAGATGGAAGGACCCAGCCAGGGGGCTACAGGCTTCCCCCTTCTCTCTATGTTTCCCTGCCGTCTGTGTTGGGCACCCCGGAGACTGGCTCAGGTTGCTTTCAAGGTGAGTCGTCAGAGCCCTGAGGTTCCCACTGCTGCCATGGGCTCAGCACTCTGGGTTGGGGGGGATGGGTCCTGGGACCTTCTTTCTGTCTACCCCTTAGATCCAAGTGATCTAGGGTTCTGGCTTTTGGGGTGTGGTACCTTTTCATCCAGGTCCAGGAGGAGGTTTCCCCAGGTCTATCCTGTTGTTCAGCTTGAATTTCAGTGGCCTAGGAGCACTCTGTTTGCAATCGGTAAGGAAGGGTTTCCGAGGTCTGAACTTTCGCTGCTTCTACACCGCCATCTTAAGTTTCTTCATTTGTAAAAGAAGGGATTCTAGATTTTAAAGACTGAATTTCATCCCTGGATTTTTGGTCATCCTTCTCCTTCTGCTCTAATATTCTTTGCAGGTCATCTTTCATCTTCTTTGCCTCATTTTTCATCTCCTTTGCCTCATTTTCAAGCTAGTTAATTTTGGCTTTCAGGATACTATTTTCTATTTGCAGATGACTTATTTTGCTTTTTTAGTTATTTTCCCAGTTGTCTTCAGCCTCTCTTAATTGTTTTTTTAATTATATTTTGAGTTCTTCCAAAATCTGTGTCCAATTTCCTGGAGTTTTTGTTTTTTCTTGGTGTTCCTTGGTCCTCCTCTATTCCATTTGCTCTTTGTTCTTTACCTCAATAGAAGCTGTCTGTTGTAATTTCTTATTTATTTTTCTGTTGTTTACTCATATTTTTCCTTCTTTCCCCCTTGTAATTGTCCATAATATTGCTCCTCTGACTATGTGCTGAGTCTGTCATTTTGGGCTATTCTCTCCTGAAGGGGCTTCTTCTCTGCTCTGCTGATTGAGTATGTTAGGCTGATAGTATTTATATGCCCTGTGGTCAGATCTTCCCCAGCTGGCAGCAGAAGCTGAAAAGTTGCTGGGCTTCCCACTGTGTTATCAAAGTTGTAGCTTGTAGTGGTTGCAGCCTTCATCCTTGGATCTTAGACAACAAGGCTCTCAGAAGAGTCTGTGGGGGAGGGGTGTTGACATTTGAGCTTCTCTGACTTCTAAAGCCTTCTTACCTGCCCTATTGATAAGATTAAGCTAGGGCAGAGTTGATCTTCAGAGCTGGATGTGCCCTGAGGCTAAAACATCGAGAAGGGGGATGGCAAGGAGTGTCTTGGATGTGACTAGGCTACCTTCTATGCACTTCTCCAATTCATGACACCTGTGTTCAAAGCCCTGAGCCTGGCACAGCTGTGCCAGCAAGGTACCCCCTCCTGATTAGTGCCCTTGTCTGCCCAGAGGTTCCAGCAACCTCTGGAGGCTTAGCACTGTATGTGGGGGAGGGGTCCTGGGACCTTCCTTCTTCTTACACTTTAAACCTAAATTTTCAAGAATTCACACGTTTGGGGCACGCAATTTTTAAGTTCAGTGTAGCAGGAGGGTTCCGTAGCTTTGTCCTATTCTTAGACTTGGTTTTCTGTCCCCTAGATGCATTGTGTTTTTGATTGGTGTGGAAGAGTTTTCATAGGTCTGGACTTGTGCTGTGTCTAAGCAGCCATTTTGACTCCACCCCCTGGGCAGTTATTTAAAATATATTTTACTAGTTACTTTTTATATAATAAAGTATTTCATATATTTTATATTTTTATATAATAAAGTATTGATTAAAATATATTTATCTGATATTCCAGGGATTGATAATCAATTCCTTGCTATCCCCAAAATTTTTTCACCTTTAGCATTCTCTTTTCACTGATGTTTTAGCATACTCTTTTCAGTGACCTTTTGTTTGTGGGAATATTATAAGAGCTGGGTTACAAGACTGCCTCAACCTCCTCTTGTTTCAGGATATAAGGCTCATCATCCTAAATCCTGGCCCAATTACAGTGTACAGATTTGTGGAAAGAAATGTTCCCTTTTCATCTAGTTTTCTTCAAAAATGGTTTATAGCTCCCTATGCAGGCACATCACCAAAATTCTGTTGTGTTTCTCTCTTATTATTGGATAGGCTGAATCTGAATGAACCTCTTTTTTTCTACATGTGGAGAGAGTTGGCAGGGTACTGCACACTCTCTCCAGCCTTGAGCATTAGAAACTTAGGGCTATGGCAGGCTGAAAAAGCTGCATTTTCAGCATTATTCTCTAAGTCTTCTATTTAGATCTCCTATTGCTGGTAAAAGTCTGTTTCAGGGTGAGGGATGAGGATAGACCAGAAAATGTTCCAGTGGATTATCTATAGAAGTTGGGGATCATCTGCAAGTTAGTTTTGACTCTTGCCATTTGCCCAGAACCTATTTGTGGAGTGCTGATTGTTTTAAAGGTTTGAGCTATCATGTTAATCCATAAGGACATCACCTTGTTGACATTTTTTCTTCTTTCTCCTTAAGACATAGCTTAAATTCCTCTACGGATGTTCCTTAGTTGTCCATTTTTTAGAAGTTGAGAGCTGAATTGGATTGGAGAAAGTGATTAATTTGCAATAGTGTAGATCATATCACCTAGAAATCTACCAAGCTATAGTTACTTCGATTTTGTTTTATTTTTGCAAATATATGTCAGGCTCAGTAATGTGAGATGATCTAATTCAATAAAATGATGAATGATCAAAGAAATCCCTTAATTATTTGGCAGCTAACCAAGAAGAGGAGTTGTGTTTTATCATTAGTTCACTAGAATGAATAATGACCATTAAATTGATCTAAGCTAGGTATATTAATATTGTTTTATTTTTACTAGTGTTTATTATGTAAACTGTTCCCTCTCATTCAAGTTATTTTAATTTGCATCAGTTTATACAAGACTCAACAAGATTTTCTGAATTTTTTATATTCATAACATACTTATAAAATTATAATGCCTTACATTCATATTCTATATAATTTTTAAGCATCTTCAATTGAGAAGCATCTCTTTTGTTTCCATTTTTGCCATTACAAAGAATACATCTATAAAGAAGGTTCTTAAACTGGCATCATTAAAATACATTTTGATAACTATTTCTGTTTAATTTATATATTTAAACATATTATTCAAAGAAATTGTCCATAGGCTCTATTAGACCGCCAAAGATTTTAAAGATGCACAAAAATGTTAATGACTTATATTTTTATTTCTGCTACTTATTTGGGGACATATACCAAATTGTAGAATCCCTGAGTTAAAAAGCAGTAAAAATTGAGTCAGTTTTCTTTGTTCCAAAGTACTTATTGGAATAGTGGACAAATTTACAGATAAATGAATAAGGTGTAAAGATTAAAATTAATATTAAATACTCCAAGTATTATTTTAATACTATTTATTAAAATCAACTTAGAGCAAAAGGCAAGTGACACCAGAGAAAAAAGCTGCTTCCTTCCTCCACATGGGACTAAGCCACAGACAGCATGTGTGGGTAGAAACAACATAACGATGCACATCCAGTAAAGGGAAAAGGGAATTGTGGGGATTGTAGTCCCCAAATCAGGACATCCCCCTGTGATCCTTTGGGAGACCAGTTTCCCCTTTGCCTCATGAATACATAATTAACTTATAACTTAAAGTAGAGGTATATACAAATATTACAGTTTTTAAAAGGAAATTATAATAATTTGGGGATAAGAGGAAAATAAAAGAGAAATGGAACAAAACCAATAATAGGTGCATTGAAAAAAGACAATTGGGGGCCCTTTTGCATAAGAGTGTACATTCAAAACAAAAGTATTTTGACCATCCAAAAGTTCAAATTTGCCATATATCAAAGTTCAAATTGAATCTTCTGGTGCAGTGTGTAGTCTCTATAGGTATCTTCATGGATACTTCTAGATTCTGGGAGGTACTCTCTTGTTCTCAATTAGACTCAAATTCAAGTCAAAGTTCCCCAAAAAAGCATAGTCCCATCTGATAAAAATAACAATACATCCCCCCCCCCCCCAGGAGTATAGAGGGATACACGTAGGGATTATAAAAGAATACATGGTCAAGTCATAAGGCAAATGAATCAAGTATCAAAAATATCAATGAAGTCAAAGAAATTTAAAAATTACCTCTCAGTGACATATAAAATATAAAGAGAAAACCTGAAAAATTCTGGGAAGAAGTAAAAAAGAAAATAAAGAAAAAAATTCATCACTCACACTAGGTTCTTCTAGTTATCCATGTCCAATAAGCATGCAACAACAATCATTTGCTAACCCAATTTAGCAGTCTGGACTACAGTAAGTTGTCACATCATGAGAGAAAATAGAAAAAGAGACTAGATCTTCAGACAAATGGGAAATAGAATTCTCTGGTTCAACCCTTTTCTTCACTTTTTTGGGATAATAGACCCAGAACAATTGATGTTACATGCTTCATATAGAATGTGGTACAAGAAAGTCGTGCATTTAACATATGTTAAACATCCACAACCTCGAGTCTCAAACATGATCAAGTAATTGTGCTTGTATGTGCATAATGTCAACAATCCCCATAGGATTGACTTGATTACTTTTACCATTTTTTGTGCTCATTTGGCCCTTTGCAAGTCAAATTCTGTGCTCCTTTGTGGTCCATTTATCCTTTGATTAGATATAGTCATTGAACAAAAGTCTCATTATAGTTAAATGACTAATTTCAGGTTGCTGTAGTCCAAAGCTTTTTGAGTAGGTTTTTATATGCTAGGTAAATGGACATCTTAGCTTGTTCTATTGCAAAAGGTAAAAATAGTTAAAAAAAATAACTTTTCTAAGATGGTGGCATAGAGGTAGTGAACATTCAGTCCTCTGAAAACCCTTCCTTACTGATTACAAAGTAAATGTTCCTGGGGGACTGAAAATCAAACCTAACAACAATACAGAGGCAAAGAACCCTCTTTCTGGACTCAAATTAAAAAGTATTCCCCCCAAAGTCATGGATTTGAGAACACTCAGGATTAAGGGTAAGGAAGAAGAAAGGTCCCAGGAAACCTCCCCCACATAGAGTGCTGAGCCTTCAGTGGAAGCTGGAACCTCTGGGGTTCCAGAGACAAGGGGCCTGGTCTGGAGGGAGTACCTTATGGGCAAAGCTATGCCACCCTCAGCATCAAAAACATGCAGTGGGGAAGCAGTTGGAGAAGAAACACAGAGAGGGCAGCCTAGTGGCAGCAGTAGAGACTCTATATATTGGCCACACCCCTTCCCAAGGTTTTAGCCTCAGGGAACATCCAGCTCTGCAAGTTTAACCCAGATGGAATTAATCTCATCAAAGCCTTCAGAGGGCAGGGAAGTTCAAGCTCCAACACCCCCCCCCCGACTGTGCTGAGAGATTTTCTGACTAAGTTCCAAGGGGGAAGGCTGACAGAAAAGCCCTAAACCACAGAACTAACACAAAATGAAAGGAGAAAAAGCACAGGCAACTACAGAGAGTAAAAAAAGGACTAAATATGAGCAAACAACAGAAAAAGAAAAAAGAAATTACAATTGACATCTTCTACCTAGGTATCTGTCACAGCTGTGACACAAAGTCTATCAGGGAGATGGGAGGACAATTGTTTAATCTTCTTTCTTCTTCTAATTACAAATAGCCACAAACAAAAGTTAATTTCTTTTCAGCCTAGATAAAGAAGCACCCCCTTCAAAGGTCCTACATCCTAGGACAGAAGAAGCCAGTCTCTCCCTTGGTCCAAAACCAAGCTAGTCTCCCTGTTGGTCAGAAACCAAGGCAGTCTCCTCAGCCAAGGCAGTCTCTCAGACCATCTGCTGACCAGGCTCCAACTGACTTTCCTGGGAACATCGTATTTGAAATGTTCATTCTTGATTGACATCGGAGATTCTTTACTCTATGACTTGCATGCATGAAATTCTCTCTTCCTTCATGCCTCTTTCACAACTGAAAAGTTAAAGAGGTTGGAGATGGGAAATACTCAATTCTAAAGTTCATTGAAATTGGCTCAAATATGGAAGAACAATCAAATACATTGGGGCAGAGAATTGATTTGTGCCCTAGAGAGAAGTAGAAGGGTAAAAAATGTACTGGTGGGGAAGGAAGCAATAAAAGGGAGGGAGAAGGTGGGGAGGTAGTTTGAAAAGATGGCAAAGAAAAAAAAGGGGGAATAAGAATAAGGGGGTAGAAAGGGAAGTAAAATAATAGTGGGACTTAGGGAGACTAATTAAAAACAAAGCATTGGTGTAGAAGAAAATAGTGAAAGAAGAAAAGGCAGAATCAGGAGTGGAAATCAAAATTCTGGGAAATACACAATGGGTAATCATAACTCTGAATGTGAATGGAATGAACTCACCCATAAAGCACAAGCAAATAGCAGAGTGGATTACCATATGCTGTCTACAAGAAACACACATGAGGAAGGTAGACATGCATAGGGTAAAAGTAAGAGGATGGAACCAAATCTATTGGGCATCAACTGAATAAAAGAAGGCAGGAGTCTCAATCATGATATCTGACAAAGCCAAAGTAAAAATCAATCTAGTCAAAAGAGAAAGGTAAGGTAATTACATCCTGATAAAAGGCAGTACAATGAGGAAATATCAGTACTCAAAATGTATGCACCAAATGGCATAGCATCCAAATTTCTAAAGGAGAAACTAGTGGAGTTCAAGGATGAAATAGACAGAAAAATTGTACTAGTGGGAGACCTGAACCTCTCTCTATCAGAAATAGATAAATCAAACCAAAAAATAAATAAGAAAGAGGTAATAGAAGTGAATTAAACCTTTGAAAAATTAAAGTTAGAAGATGTGTGGAGAGAAATAAATAGGGACAAAAAGGAATACACCTTCTTTTCTGCAGTACATGGTACATTCACAAAAATTGACCATGTAATAGGGCATAAAAACATTGCAAACAAGAGCAGAAATAATAAAGGCAACCTTCTCAGACAACAGTGCAATGAAAATAATAATTAATAATGGTATATGAAGAGGAAAATAAAAAGATCAATTGGAAATTAAACAATATGATTCTCCAAAACTGGCTAGTTAAAGAACAAATCATAGAAACAATTAATAATTTCATTGAAAAAAATGACAACCATAAGACATCCTTTCAAAATCTATGGGATGCAGCTAAAGCAGTACTCAGGTGAAAATTCATATCCTTGAGTTCGTATATTAACAAATTAGAGAGGGCAGAAGTCAATGAATTGGGCATGCAAATTAAAAAATTAGAAAGTGAACAAATTAAAAATCCTCACTTGAAGACTAAATTAGAGATCCTAAAAATCAAAGGAGATACCTAAGGTCAAAGAACTATTAATTAAATAAATAAGACTAGAAGCTGGTACTTTGAAAAAACAAATAAAATAGACAAAATACTGGTCAATCTAATTAAAAAGAGGAAAGATGAAAACCAGATTGAGAAGATGAAAAGGGAGACTTCACCTTTAATGAAGGGGAAATTAAGGTAATCATTATAAACTATTACACCCAATTATGAGGCAACAAATATGGCAATCTAGGTGATATGGATATGGATTAATATTTATAAAAATATAATTTTCCTAGACTAACAGATGAAGGAATAGATTACCTAAACAACCCCATATTAGAAAAAGAAATTGAACAAGCCATCAAAGAACTCCCTAAGAAAAAAATCCCCAGGTCTAAATGGATTCACAAATGAATTCTATCAAACATTTGAAGAACAACTAATCCCAACATTATACAAACTATTTGACAGAATAAGCAAAGAAGGAGTTCTACCAAATTCATTTCACAACACAATTATAGTACTGATTCCAAAGCCATTCAGGTCAAAAACAGAGAAAAAAAAACTATAGACAAATCTCCTTAATGATTATAGATGCAAAAATCTTAAATAGGATACTAGCAAAAAGACTCCAGCAAGTGATTACAAGGGTTATTCACTATGACCAGGTAAGATTTACACCAGGAATGCAAGGATGGTTTAATATTAGGAAAACCATCCACATAATTGACCATATTAACAAGTTAACTGACAAAAATCATGATTATTTCAATAGATGCAGAAAAACCTTTGACAATATATAACACTCATTTCTATTGAAAACACTAGAAAGAATAGGAATAGAAAGGCCTTTCCTAAAAATAATAAACACTATGTATCTAAAACCATCAGCAAACATCATCTACAATGGGGATAAGCTAGAAGCCTTTCCAATAAGATCAGGAGTGAAAGAAGGATGTCCATTATCACCTTTATTATTTAACACTTTACTAGAAACACTGGCAGTAGCAATTAGAGAAGAAAAAGAAATCGAAGGTATTAAAATTGGCAATGAGGAGACCAAGCTATTCCAGATGATATGATGGTCTACTTAAAGAATCCTAGGGAATCAACCAAAAAGCTAATCAAAATAATCAACAATTTGTTGCTGGATACAAAATAAGCTCACATAAGTCATTAGCATTTCTATATATTTCTAACACATCTCAGCAGCCAGAATTAGAAAGAGAAATTACATTTAACATCACCCTAAACAATATAAAATACTTAGGAATGTATCTGCCAAGACAAACACAGGAACTATATGAACACAACTACAAAACACTCTCCACACAATTAAAACTCTATCTAAACAATTGAAAAATATCGATTGCTCATGGGCAAGATGAGCTAACATAATAAAAATGACAATCCTACCCAAATTAATTTACTTATTTAGTGCCATACATATTGAACTACCAAAAACCTTTTCACTGAATTAGAAAAAACCACAACAAAGTTCATTTGGAAGAACAAAATATCAAGGATATCCAGAAAAATCATGAAAAAAAAAACATGAAGGAAGGAGGCCTTGCAGTCCCAGATCTCAAACTATACTATTAAGCAGGGATCATCAAAACAATTTTGTCCTGGTTAAGAGACAGAAAGGAGGATCAGTGGAATAGACTTGGGGTAAGTGACCTCAGCAAGACAGTCTATAATAAGCCCAATGTTCCTATCTTTTGGGACCAAAACCCACTATTTGATTAAAAAAAATTAGAAGACAGTATGGGAGAAATTAGGTTTGGATCAATATCTCACACCCTACAGCAAGTTAAATTTAGAATGGGTAAATGACTTTAATATAAAGAAGTAAACTATAAGTAAATTAGGTGAACACAGAATAGTATGCATGTCAGACCTTTGGGAAAAGAAAGATTTTATCACCAACCAAGCGCTAAAAGAAATCACAAAATGTAAAATAAATAATTTTGATTACATCAAATTAAAATGCTTTTGTACAAGCAAAACCAATGCAACCAAAATTAGAAGGGAAGCAACACATTGGGAAACAATCTTCATAACAAAAACCTCTGACATGTCTATTCAAATTTGTAAAAAGCTAAATCAATTGTAGAAAACAGTCAAGTTATTCTCCAATTCAAAAATGGGCAAGGGACATGAATAGGCAATTTTCAGTTAAAGAAATCAAGATTATTAATAAGCACATGAAAAAGTGTTCTAAATCTCTTATAATCAGAGAGATACAAATCAAAACAAGTCTGAGGTATCACCTCACACCTAGCAGATTGGTCAACATGACAGCAATGGAAAGTAATGAATGCTGGAGGAGATGTGGCAAGGTCAGAACATTAATACATTCCTGGTGGAGTTGTGAATTGATCCAACCATTCTGGAGGGCAATTTGGAACTATGCCCAAAGGGCAATAAAAGTCTGTCTGCCCTTTGATCCAGTCATAGCACTGCTGAGATTGTACATCAAAGAGATAATAAGGAAAAAGACAGGTACCATAATATTCATAGCTGCACTCTTTATGGTGGCAAAAATTTGGGGATGTCCTTCAATTGGGGAATGGCTGAACAAATTGTGGTATCTGTTGGTGATGGAATACTGTTGTGCTCAAAGGAATAATAAAATGAAGTAATTCCATGGGAACTAGAATGACCTCCAGGAATTGATGTAGATTGAAAGGAGCCAGGAGAACATTATACACAGAGACTGATACATTGTGGTATAATTGAATATAATGGACTTCTCCATTAGTGGCAATGCAGTGATTCTGAACAACTTGGAGGGATCTACAAGAAAGAACACTATCCACATTCAGAGGAAAAACTGTGGGATTAGAAACACAGAAGTAAAACAACTGCTTGATTACATGAGTTGAGGGGATATTATTGGGGATATAGACTCTAAATGAACATCTTAGTGCAAACATCAACAATATGGAAATAGGTTTTGATCAAGGACCCATGTAATACCCAGGGGACTTTTGCATTAGCTATGGGAATGGGGGGGGGAGGGATGGGAGGGAAGGAATATGATTCTTGTTACCAAGGAATAATGTTCTAAATTGACTAAACAAATATACTAATTAAATAAAAAAGCAATTACAATCAGATTTATGTTTTAGTAGTATCAATTTTCCAGCTGTGTGGAGGCTGAAGTGGAAAGGTCAGATATGAAAAGCTGGGAAATTAATATGAAGCTACTGATATAGGCCATGTCGGAGGTAATTACGGCTTAGAGTAATGTCAAGGCTGTGTTAATGCAGAGAATAGAAGAAATGCAAAAGATGGTTTGAAGGTAGTAGCTGGGGCAAAACTGGGGGCAAATAATTGGATAGGACAAGTTGGACAGGAGAGTGAATAGGATACCAGAGTTGGAATTAAGAAGAACTGAGCTCAAGTCTGACCTGAAGTATTTGCTATTAGTGTGACCTCAGAAAATTCAAAATCTATCTGCCTCATTTGTAAAATAGGATAATAATGGCCTGCAGGATTGTTGTGGTGAGATAAGATTTTAAAGTGCTTTGCAAGTCTTAGAGTGCTATATAAATTCTAGTTATTTTACGGCCAATTGAGAGGATAGGGAAGATTCAGCATGATTTCAAGATTGCAAACCTCAGTAATTAGAAGGAAAGAGGATCATCAAAATAGACAAAGAAGTTTGGAGGAGAGATAATCATCATAATCATTGCTGTTGTTATTTATTATACATATAAACGGTTCTGTTTTAATACAATAAGATTAATTAGAGGAAGAATATTGAGCAGACACTTGTTCATGTGGAATTGGGATTCTGGAGGAAGGTTATGTCTGTATATATAGCTTTGGTATCATCTATTTAAGTGATAATTGATCACAGAAAATGATTACTTACATGGAGATATTATATGGATTATTTCCTGATCATGATAATGGCAAGATTGACTAACAAGTATACACAATCTGATGGTACTTTGAATTTAAAAGAGACTAATAAGTTTTATTGCATGACCAGCTATAACTATTTCCATTCCTGGAATTCCTCCTTTCCTGCCCCAGGGTGAAGAATCAAGCAGGAGTATTTTTTAAAAAATTTAATCAATTTCAAACATTATTCCTTGGTTACAAAAATCATCTTCTATTCCTCCCTCCCCTGCCCTTCACCCTCCCATATCCAAAGTGCAATTCCACTGGATATTGCATGTGTCCTTGTTCAGAACCCATTTCCATGTTGTTGGTATTTGCACTAGATGTATCCCCAATCATATCCCCTTCAAACCATGTCAGTGAGGAGTTGTTTTTCTTTGGTGTTTTTACTCCCACAGTTTTTCCTCTGAATGTGGATAGTGTTTTTTCTCCTGTATCCTTCCCAGTTTTTCAGGATCAATGCATTACCACTAATGGAGGAGTCCATTACATTTGATTGTACCACAGTGTATCAGTCTCTATGTATAATGTCCTCCTGGTTCTGCTCCTTTTCCTCTGCATCACTTCCTGGAGGTTGTTCCAGTACCCATGGAATTCCTCCATTTTATTATTCCTTTGAGCACAATAGTATTCCATCACCAACAGATACCACAATTTGTTCAGCCATTCCCCAATTGAAGGACATCCCCAAATTTTTGCCACCATAAAGAGTGCAGCTATGAATATTATTGTATGTTTCTTTTTCCTTATTATCTCTTTGATGTACAATCTCAGCAGTCCTATGGCTGGATCAAAGGGCAGATAGTCTTTTATTGCCCTTTGGGCATAGTTCCAAATTGCCCTCCAGAATGGTTGAATCAATTCATAACTCCACCAGCAATGAATTAATTACATCCCCTCATTACTTTCCATAGCTGTCATGTTAGCCAATCAAGCAGGAGACTTTTTATGAACAGATAATTTTCACATATATAGTAAACTGAATAAAACATGCATTAACTCAAGAAAGGCCACATTTAGTCTGGATTAAGGAAGAACCTTTTGATCATCAAGGTGCTGAAATATTCAAATGGCTTATACAAATAGAGGCAACTTAAATCTGATCCTGAAGATCTTCAAGATGAAAAATAGAAACCATGGTCCAGCTTAATTATCTGTCAATGGGAGATGGATAAGATAATCTCTTAAGGTTCATTTAACCATATAACTTTGCCAAATTATATGAGCCTTGTGTGACTTCCTAAATAGTACAATTTGAATGGTGCCAAAAACCATTATTACAACAATATCTGAATTACAGGCTTGTGATAATGGCCAAAATTTCCTCTCACTAAAATCAGCCTTTTGAATTAAGGAAGAATGTTTTAAGAAGACAATTGTTGGACAGAGTCAGACCTGGAGACAGGAGGTCCTGGGTTTAAATATGACTTCAAGACATTTTCTAGTTGTGTTACCCTGAGCAAGTCTATTAACCTAGTTGCTTAACCTTTACTACTCTTCAACCTTAGAACCAATACTTAGTATCAGTTCTAAGATGGAAGGCAATGGTTTAAACAAAAGACTACTGCTAAACTAGAAAGAATTTCAAATATGTTAAGCCATTGGCACCAGCTATTATTGCTTGGATCTGTTTATCTAGGCAATCAGATCTGACCTGCTACAGAGGATGGGGAGATTTGGTTTAGAGCCTGAAGGTCTGATTCAAAATATGATTCATCCATTTATTATCTAGTTGACAATGAGTAAGCTCCATTGACTCTCAGAAAATCAGCTTTGTCATTTATAAAATAAGGGAGTTGGATCTCAATTTCTAAAGCTTTTTTGATGCTTTAAAACTATAATCTTATGACTTTATTCAGAGAAGGGACTTCATGTAATGAGACATATGTAAATACCTAAGGGATGTCTTTGGCATTATGATATTTTCCCAGTTACAGTAAGATATAATGTTTAATAATAATTTTATGACATTTTGCTATCCTTGTTCTCTCACTACATCTTTTCCTCTCTCCCTGCCTCCCCTCTCTCCAAAATGGCAGAAAATATGGTATAATTTATACATGTGCTATCATGCAATACATTTCCATTTTGTTAATGTTTTGAAAGAAGGCATATATCATTTATATAAGAAAAATTCATGAAGGAAATAAAATAAAATTTTGTTACCTTCAATCTCCATTCAGACTCCATCAGTTCCTTATACAAGGGTGGGTAGCTAAAGGATGTATGTTGCCATCTTCCTTCACCAGTGGAGATAACAATCTGTCTAATATTTAGTAGAAAAATCCTAGGGATTTTTTGTGGGGTACAAAGAGGTTAAATATTTTCCCCATGAGCATCCAGCAAGTAAGGGACAGGGGTCAGATTTAAACATAAGTTTTCTTGGAACTTAACCTAGTACTACTCCATGCTACCTCTCAACACAACCAGAGGCCACTAGGAAACTGGTATAGGAGGCAAAAATTAATCTGTTCCCCACTTTTGGTCCAAATAAGCATTGAATTTGTAACCCTTTCCTTTCAAATATGTGGGGTGGGGAAAGGAGTGTAGGTTCTATATTGGTCCTATCACACATTTCTGGTTTAGATGTTTTTCTTTGGCCATTCACATTTATGTTCAAGTCCAGGTAGTGTGGAGAAAGGTCAGAGAATGGGATCAGGAAAGATTCACAGCATAATGCAGTGCCTCAAAAAGTTATCATAGGTAACCAGTGAGTAGTACTTCCTGCCCTGCAGGTAAGGAAGATAGGCTAAGAGAATTATAAAAGAGGGAAGTGGAAGGCCACTCAAGAAGAATTTCTCATATTTAACAAAGGCCCCCAGCCCTGCTTATAAGAATATCAAGTTTTAGAGAATTCTTCTATTCTCCTTTCTAATTTTTGCATTCCATTATTCTTTTGAATTATATTACATTGAATTTCATAGTATTTTGGGTCACTCATAGGCCTACAAAGATAGTTGACTAGACAAGTATAGAAAGCTTAAGAAACTATAGGACTGACACATATAGGGATTGCTCCAGTGATTTTTAGTATGAAAATGAACTTGTCACTGATACTCTTAGGGAAAGTCCAGATTCATTCATTCATCCATTTATTTGTTTGTTTGCTTGTTGGTTGGTTGGTTGGTTTATAACCTTTACCTTCAGTCTTGGAATCAATACTGTGTATTGGTTCCAAGGAAGACAAGTGGTACGGGCTAGGCAATGGGAGTTAAGTAACTTGCCCAGGGTCAGAGAGTTGGGGAGTGTATGAGGCCATATTTGAACCTAAGACTTCCCACCTCTAGACGTGGCTCTCAATCCACTTAGCTACCGAGCTTCCCCTGAAAGTCCAGATTAAAAGAAAGGACACTCTGCCAGATTTCCACCATTATCTTTTCTACACTGTCACACTTTGGCATTCTAAAATTATTCTACCTTTGGTTGGTATATAATCTTACTATCAGAGATGATGGTGGGGAAGATCACCTGAGATCACTCTTTTTTCCTTTAGATTTGGATTTCTGGTCTTACCTGATGAACATGCCTGAAGTCAGCTTCTGTTGCTTGATAGTGGTGTGGAAAGTGATTTTTTTTTGAAAAATGTATTTAATTAGTTAATTTACAATATTTTTCCATGGTTACAAGATTCATGTCCTTTCCCTCCCCTCCCCCAAAACCTCTTCTCATAACTGACATGCAATTCCACTGGGTTTTACATGTGTCATTGATCAAGACCTATTTCCATATTATTAATATTGGCACTCAGGTGATCATTTAGAGTCTACATCCCCAATCATATCCCCCATTGAACCATGTGATCAAGTAATTGTTTTTCTTCTGTGTTTCTATTACCACTTCTTCCTTTGAATGTGGATTTTTTTTGTGGAATATAGGTACTATAATGGTCTAATAGTTGTGTAAAAACTTTTTTTTAGCTTTTACTTAAAACAAGTTTTCATCAGAAACTATTTAAGTTCACAAATCTATGTTAGCTGGTTTTAAAGGTACTCCCTCCCTTACCTCCAGTTACCACAGAGTAACTGTAAGCATCTGTTAGTGTTTACACTTGAGTAAATCATTCTGGGTATCAAACAGAGGATTGACAAACAAAATGGGCAAAAAAGTGCTTTATTAAAAGTGTATCTTAAATTTGGTAGGATATTCCTAGGACTTATGATGCTGAACTTTGTGTTAGATGTGATGGAAGAATTTCTCCCTCAGTTCAGCAATGTGAGAGGCAGGGCCATTACAATCCCCCACTGAGTCATCTCCATAACCCTAGCATCTCCACCCAGAGGGAAAAAGGTTCCCCTGAAGGGAAAGAGAACCACAGGGAGGCAGAGGATTTTCTGATACCACATCAAGGATAATATGGATAAAGGAGCATAAGCCAAGGGGAGCTTGTGTTGTCATGACTCCCTGGGCAGTTCTGTATACCTTAAAAACAATTAAAGGGTAAGATGTACCTACTCATAGGTGGCTAAGGGCTTTCTCAAAGATTTGCATAAAGACACCACATCACACTAAAACCTAGCACAGTATCCAGGGCTGGTGTTGGTCTGGATGGTCAGAACATATGCTACAGAATAACTGACAATGTTAAAAGATAATTTGGGGGCATTTTAGTCCT
Organism: Monodelphis domestica; assembly: GCF_027887165.1. Classification (NCBI taxonomy): domain Eukaryota; kingdom Metazoa; phylum Chordata; class Mammalia; order Didelphimorphia; family Didelphidae; genus Monodelphis; species Monodelphis domestica. Next base: position 201,701,255 of record NC_077233.1, read on the forward strand.
TATTACAACATTAAGTTATATAAATTGGTGTGTTTGAAGAATTTAGAAAGTAATAATCATGTAAATAATGAAAAATTTATTCTTAAAATATTTTGTTCCAAGTTTATTCCTTTCTTTGATGTTTATGAAGTTAAATTTAGATTATGTTTAAAAGGATTTAAAAACTATATTTACACTGGTTTCTTATTTTAACCCCACATTGAGTGTATATAATCAGCTCCATAACAAAGCTGTTCTAAGTCAATGATACTACCTGGTAAATAACTGTCATCTGTGTAATATTTTATGTAACTAATGATACGCTTTCCAGCAGAAAAACAAATCAACAAACATATTCAAGCCTCCCCAACCCAATCTGCCTCTTCTACAAATATGTCACTTAAAAGTCAGTTATAATATTTCATATCTGTGCCACATCTTCTATTCAGATGCCAAAGAACATTTTTAGGAATTTGAGTCAATGCTGAAAAGTTTCCTGTAAGGTTATTTCTTTTGTGGAGGCCATTTCTTCCAATGAGAAAGTCAAGACTGGAAGAACAAGTGATTTGCTTTGAAATAGTCAGGAATGAACAATAAATTACTTGACTCTCTTCTTCCTTTTCTCAGGGTTAATACCCTGATCATGTTGCCATATTGTAAATCTTTTTACCTGACTTATTTCCACTTCCATATATTTGTTCACATGTAGAAGTTGTTTTTATTTTCTATAAATCTTCCTATAAAACTTCATTTTCAAGGCACGGTAGTATAGAGGGAAACATATTTAGAGCTGAAAGGAACCTTATATTCCATCTAGTTCCACCATTTAATTTTACAAATGAGGAAACAGAGGCAAGGAGAGATTAAGCAAATTGCCTTAGGCTACAAAAGTAGTTGTAGCCTAAGGCAATTTGTTGTGACTGAGTGAAGATTTGAACTAAGGCCCTTTGACTTCAAATCAAGGGCCTTTTGCATATAATGTCCTATAGGACACTTTCCAAAGGAGAAATCTGAGTTTCAGATCTCACTTTGGACACATTCTAGCTGAGTAACCTTACACAAGTCATTTAATTTCTAAGACCTTGATGAACAAAATAGAAATAATATTACCTATGTTTTTTCTTACATGGTTGTTGTGAGGATGAAGTAATGCATGGGGAGTATTTTTCAAAACTTAAAAGCACTATGTAACAATAATCCATCATTATACTTGGAATGTAACCTATATAAGAGGTAACAGAGCTAAGAGGATAGAGAACTGCCTTAAGAACCAGGAAGTTCTGGGTTCAAGTTTTCCCTTTGTTCTATACTCCTTAAACCACTCCTGGTAACTGCTCAGTGTTGTAGACATTTCTTTATGAATATGAATTGGATCTGTAGAATGATTTCCTATACCAATTAAATTACAAGTTCAGTCCCTATCCCTAATCTTTATGATCTGTCTTTCCCTTGGGCACATCTTCCTACCCTACCATATAGATTTTTCCTTCTTCTTTACATTCCATTCCATTGTTGAAATAGAGCTTTCTTCCTTTCCCAAGGATTTCAGGCTTTTAACTTTTAAAGTCTTTCTACTATTCTAATGCAAAACCTACCTCTCATGGCTTTGCCCCTGTCACTCCCTTGAGTCTCAAGCTACAAATTCATTCTGCTGGGAATTGTCCATCCATTCAGCTCACCTGGGGTTTAAGGTGTAAGCAATCCAACTCTAATTGCCTCCTTCCCTGAAGCTACTACTTGATGTGTAGGAGGGGACTATTTGCTTAGCTCTCTTTTTTTCCCCCACCTGCATAAATGGGTATTTTAGTCAAATCCAATAAACATGGCTTATTTATCTAGAAATAAATGCTAACCCCATAACTAGTGTTCTTGATGGGCCTGTTTCTTGGTCTTTTTTGTTTTTGACTTATATTTCTATGATCCATTGCCATAATTTTAATTGAAGTCCCTATTTTCTCTGACTAAAATAAAATAGTTAAAATAAGAGGACTTAATTGTATCTCAAACTCCTGAATCAGAGTTTCCCATTGTACCTCCTAAGATACAAATATCAATCTCATATGGCTATTGTAAGGAGTAAGCAATTGCTGTGGCATAACTAAAGTGGGGCAACTGTTTCTTTTTTCTTTTTTTTTTTGTTCCTGGAAATTAAATTTTTTAAAAAGAATGGAGCATTGACAGGACTCATACTTCTGTATCAGGAAGTAATAACCAAATTTGCTCCCTAGTTATGAAGGATTGATTAAAATATGAAGCTACCCAAAGGTTTTGCTTCCCGTATCCTAAGCCCCAACTTTGTCCTAGCTCTATCCCATCCTGCTTTTTCCTTTAATAGAGTCAGTCTCCAGGAGACCCAGGAATTCTGTCTCCCTACAGCAGAATGATATCCTGAAGACTTGTCCCCCAGACTACTATATGTCCCAAGGTCTGAGGTCTTTCCAACACCTGAGTTAGTGTTAAAAAAATAAAAAGAAGGTACTTTGTATTCTACTTCTTCTTGGGTATGAGAATGGCTGGTTTATTGTTTGTTTTTGTAAACTTTAAAGGCATATATTAATGTAAATTTATCATTAGAGCCTACTTCATTACTGGTACCTGGAAAATTGTAAGAGCTTAATAATTTGACCTACTGACTCACCAATTTACCCATCTATTTATAAGGATACTAGGTTATATGTTGAAAACATGTTTTTTGAATGTTGGCAGATTTTGCCCAGGATGGGGCAGAAATATCAGTAACCACTGTCAAGAGGAAGGGTGCCAGAAGGTGTATATGTCTTATTTTATGTAGAAAAGATGTATTTTGGGATCTTTTATATGGGCATTTTCTTAACTGGGCAAACTATCTCTTCCCTTTCCCCTCCTTCCAATAAGCTCACAGGTAAGTCAGGGACTGAAAAAGATATAGAAACATTTTAGCAAATGGTACTGTTGGGCCTGGAAGGAGTTAATGTACCTCCCTAAGTGCATTATTAGATTACTATCAGAGAGTGACTTAGGCCCTGGAGGGAACAGAGTCCATCGTGGGCAATAGTCAGTGTAATGATGTGACTACACAATGAGCCAAATTCTCCCAGTGCATGTAGGAATGTGCTGATTCCTCTTGCCTAGGAGTATTAGATGCTTTTAGAAATTGCATTAAAATTAAATTTTACTACTAAACTTCCTCCCTCCCCTTCATTTTAGAATAAGAAATATGAATTAAAAACTATACCCAAATATTTCAATTGAATTTTATCAACTATTGACTATCTACTACTTACCTCTATCTTTGGGGACATTTTTATATTAAATGGGGAACTGATGAAAATGACTAAAAAATGCTCACTTTATTTGCACATTCAATTTAGAGCACAGATTAATGTACAGAGTCCTAGGAATTCCAGAAAGATTTTGCTTCAGATCTCATCTGTATTGTCTATTGGACAATAGAGAATCATTTAATCTCTTTCTTCATATCTAAGATTTAATCTCAGTCTTCATATCTAAAATGGGGATAATAAATTTGCTACGCCTACTGTATATAGTTGTTATAAATTCAAATGAGATAATGTATATAAAGATCTTTGCAATCATTAAAACACTACATAAACATTATTATTACAACTAATAATGATAATTTAAAAAAATCTTTGTTTAATGAAATTGATGGAAATATTTGGTCCTGGAACAAGTTGCAATTCTATTGCTATTTATGTTTAATATTGACCAGAATATTGCATGCATAGATAAAATAATGCATTTTTTTCAGTTGAATGGAAGCATTAGGATATAAGCTCATCTTCTATAGTCTCATTAAAAGTATCATTGGTATTGCTCCAGCTACAGACAGGATGACAAGTCTTTATTTTGAAAATTATCTCCCATGGGAAGTGACTATTACAAGTATTTCATATGGTAACATAGATGAATGAATAGTATTTATTAAGAACTTATCTGTCCAAAACAGTATACTAAGCAATGAGATTATAAATAGATAAGTAAAATCATCCCTGCTCTCCAGGAGCTCATATTCTAATAGGGAAGTCAGCACTAATGAACATTTTCAGCTACAGGTCAGATAGAAAAATCCCATGATTCATGGGGAGTAGCAACAAAATTAATAACTCTTCTTTAATGCCATTTCCACTGGTAAAATTATATCACTTTCTGGTATTGAATGGTTTCAGAGTGCCAAGGATTTTGGAGGGAAGAACTTGTTTTTCTGGGCCATCAGCAGTTAATGGCTATAACAGTTGCAGGAGCACTTGCCAGGCTACATCTCTAGAAGGGCTGGTTCATACCTAAAGCCACTAGCCTGGAATAATGGCTTCTCTCTGGGTTCTTGGGTTTATGGTCCTAGGAAAACTATCAAAATAATATTTTTAAGCCTTTATGGATTAATATTACATCTAATTGATTTGGGACAATAGATTTTCTGTAGTAATTGTCTGATTCTACTATAGTTTTTTGGCTACATTATCCAGGATATTTTAAAAATTCTTTCCATCCATCTTAGAATCCATACTGTATATATATTTTTAAGGCAGAAGAGCAGTTAGGGATAGGAAATGGTAGGTAAGTATATTGCCCAGGGTCATACAGCTAGGAAGTTTCAGAGGTCAAATTTGAGTGCAGGACCTCCTTTCTCTGTATCTGCTTCTCAATACCCTGAACCACCTAGTTGCCCCCATTCTCCAGGAAATTTTATGGGGTTTTATTATATCTTACTCCATGAAATATAGAGAGCTTCTAATCAATAATTCCAGAAATCAATCTATGTCTTTTAAGATATCTAGCAAATACTACATTTTTGAAGTCTGTAGTGATATGTTACACAATTTCTACCATATCTTTGCAAAAACTGGATTGATCATTGATTGAGTTCTGGTTCCTTAAAGATAATTTTCAGTAAGTTTTGAGTGTGATTATTTGGTCCTGACATGCTACCCTAAATCACTCAAAATGTATAACAAATCTTCATGTCTCAGCCATTATTGCTATCACTTTTCTTGTCCTTATTATTACTCTACCACTTTCAAGTAATAATATATTAATTATCATTATAGACAATCTGTGTGGAGGCAAGAGTAGGTGCAATACTGCCTCCTAGATGAGATGGAGTTTGGAGTACTTATACCCTCCTGACAACAGGGTCTATGTGACTAGAGATGAGATGATGATTATGGGCTGACATGTTTTGGGGGCTCTAGGACCCAGTATAGGCCATGTGGTTATGTTTAATGCCTCAAAGTCAAAAGGAGGTGAACTGTCCATTTCAGGGGATGATTAGATATCTGGGATATAAAAATAGATGCTTAACAGAAGCAAACTGGGGGGTATCGATCTGTGCTCATCAAGAATGAAAGGAGAGGTCAGAGGGAACATCCCTCTCAGTTAAAAGTCACCATCCCTCAATACTTCAGGAATGTAGGGAAAATGAATTATTTTGGGGTATTTAGGGGAACTCGATACTCCCATATCAGCTAGCACATGAAATCAGTAGCTTGATATTTCTTTGGGTGGATGGGGATGGGGATTGTGATGAGGCTGCTGAAAGTATCAAAAGACTTTTCATTGTTGATGGCTACATAGGACTTGATATAGAATAAAGAAGTGGGAGTTTTCATCTGAAATCAAAAGGTTGTATTCTGAGCTACCTCCTCAAGGACATGAAGAGGACTGAAATTAATATTACACTTGGCTAGTTTAACTAATTCCTCAATACCAGTTGTCTCTATGTCCAGTTCTGTGGTCCTGCATAAAATCTAGCTGTGTCCTTAGTTAGGCTTTGCATTTCTCTAAATTGATCTTTGAATTGAAGAATTCATTTGATATTTGTGTTTATGTTGTATGTGTATATTTTATTCTTATTCAGTAAGAACTTTAGCACTTCATGATGGTAATTTCCATTATTTATAAATGAATATGTTGCAGTTTATGCCTCCTGAAGAACAAAGTGGCATTGGTGTCAATGAAGAAAGGATATGGTCAATTATGATAATGTATTTTCTAAATGTGTTAATGAACACTTAAAATAATCTCAACAACTAATTATACATTGGTTAATTGCTTTGATCCCAAATTGAAAAAGCAATCCTTTACTTATCTTGCTTATAGAAGGTGGAAATTTATGGAAACCGTACAATCATCTTACATATGTTTCAGATGCCATTCTCCTTTTTTTTGTCTTTCTTGCTTTGTTTCTTTCATCAATATACATATATATGTATTATTGCTGTATAGACATATATATATAAACACACATATATATACACACACACAAGTTTGTGAATCATGTTTTATTGTTTTTTTGTGTGTGTGATCATATTTTATAGGCTTTCATAATGGGAAAATGCAGTTCTTATAAAGGGTTCCAAGAAAAAAAATTTAAAAAGGGTTCCAAGGTAGCTTTTTCATCATGGATGCTATCCATTATTTCATAATAGATATATATTTACAGAATTCCTTCAAACTATCCCTCATTGGGTAGGAAAAATAATAAATCATGTAACCATGGAAAATATTCTAACTAAATTAAAAATAAATAAGATATCCTTCATTTTATTAATGGTATATTTTTTGTTTATTCTTTTATTGCTTAATGTGGATAAAACATTACTGAAGCCAGTACATCCTCCTTGTGTTCGCTTCTTTCTCTTTCTTGCCTTCTCTACTTTGTGCCCCAAGTTGCAGTGAATTTCCTTGAAGGAGAGAATGAAGGCTAGGTCATAGAGCCAGGTTTTAGCAAGCTATTATAGACCTTACTTATTTGTGTTTTACCAACATAAATATATCTTGAGGTATGAAACTATTCGTGCATTTTTACATTATACAAAGTCACATGTCACAGGAGAATTTTAGCCCTGAATTCATTCAGTGGTTTCAAAAGGTGATAGGAATGATACTTAAGGCTGGCACTATGACTCTTCATTTCCATTCATTTAAAATGTTCCCTTTGACTTTTTTTAATTGTCTTTTTCAGCTAATATAGGACCTTTGCTACACTTTGTGGAGATAAATCACTTGATAAGTAGAAACATGAGAAAGAGGAAAGTTAAAAATAGTTTTATTACACTTTAATCCTTAGTAGAATATGTATCATTAGAAATAAAGAAAATAAGTTAACTTACAAAGAGGACACAGTAAAATGCACACTATCTCTCTATTTCCACATGTGTGCATATACAAATATAGGCATTTATACACACATAAATATGTACAAACACAAACATCAAATGAATTCTTCAATTCAAAGACCAATTCTGTGGAGGACACTCATTGCTACAAAACAAAATTTTTTAGCCCACAGATGTGAAGTGTCTTTTTAAGATCCCTATAGGTTCTCCTGAGAGGCTGCGCTTCATTTCATATTCTACTATCATTAAAAACAACAACAATAATGAAATCCCTCTTTTTTCTTTTATCTCTGTCCCATATTGCACTAATTCTCCTTCAAGTTCTTGCAGAAGACCAGGTCCCCAAGCTGAAATGCTTTTGAAATTCTGGATCTTCTGCCTCTTTAAAAAATCCATTCCTTAACCACCCTTTGCCTTTTCCCTGGTCCTCATCTCAAGAAAAATATGCCTGCCTGATCTAGTCAGAGGAACAATGCTCTACTTGCACTATTTATGCTTTTCAGGCAGTGGCTCCATTAATTCTAGGTAAAGATCTCTGTCAACAAGCTGGTACCTACAGCATGGAATCTAGCAGCTCATCACCTCCCCTCAAAAGATGGGCTGCCCTAGTCCAATTCTCATTTTGATTTATTTAAGTTTGGATATACAGTATTAAATTAGTAAAGACAAGCAATGAACAAAGCCCTGGAGATGAATTAGCCATTGTCTCTGGTCCATTAATCTCTTCTTCAATTCTAGAGAATTGTGGCTCACCCAGACCTGGAGATCAAATAAAATGCCTAATTGGGAAAATCCTAAACAAGTGTGTCCTGGGGAGCTGGAATTTATTTGTCAACGACTCAAACAACTGGGTTGTTTATATAAGTCTTAATACCCTGATACTTTTCCACTACTATATCTTAATCCCTGGTTCTTTAAGCTCAAGAGGGCAATTTAGAGTTGTTTTCAATTAACTAGAATGGAGAGGAGCACTTATTCCAAAAATGGATAGCTGTGTTCTGAGCATTTTGCCAAACATGCTGAGGGGTTTAGATCTGAATGTCAGGTTTGAAAGATGCTTTGGAATCTCTTTCAAGGTAATGATGCAGGTTGTGCTGGGTCTTTAATATCAGGATGAAATGATTGAACATAATCACAGGTACAGAAGTGTACTCAAATACAAGGGTAAGATTGATTCATTCTGAGTGTCAACAAATGCAAAATGAATTAGAGAACTGAGGTGATTATTTGTATAATTCAGATCCTGCAAAACCTTCATTTTACATATGGGCATATTCAAGGTCATAATACTTTTTGGAGGAAGGGACAGACTTGATTTATCTTGATAATCAAACATTCATTACAATGAGTTTGGGAAGAATCTATTGGTGATTATGACAGTCTAGTGAATTCCAAATGTGGGATCTCTCTCCTCTTATTCAGAAAAGCAATTTTCCTGTAACTTATAGTCTGAAAAGTTGCTAGGTAGAGGGAAATATTATATAACATATTCCTGGTCATGTGGAAAATGTTTTACAAGCTGGCCCTGAGATGAGACCTTTCCTATTCTGAAGTTAAACTTTTTGACTCTCTACCAGGATTTCTTAATCTAAAATCTATATACTCCACAAAGGGATTTTGGACATATTTCAGCGAGTCCATAATTTTTCCCCTTTAACATTGTCTTCTTGATAAAAATAATTTTAAATTTCAGATCTAATTTTTCCTTTTTTTCTCCACCCTTTCCTTACTAATTGAAAAGTCAGGGAATAGGTTCATGAAATTGGAATGGGAAACATGGACTTGTATTTTCACTATCCTTTGCCTAAATAATTTAGTATTTCCTTCAATTATGGATTTAAAACAAATAAAAAGACCCCATTATTCTGAAGTGATCCACAGTATTTCCCATACTGCTGAAGATTTCCACAAAGACAAAAATAAATTAAGTGGAGAATTTTAAATTAGTGTCTGAATTTTAACTGTGTAGATAGTCAAGTAGTATTATCTAGGGAGGGTAAAATGACTTTCAGGTACAAATAATTTATTAGAATGCAATTAAATTTGACTAATACTGTTGCTCTTGAATTTGTATTATATATATATGAAAACAGTTTAAAATTGAGAGGCTTATCAACAAACTTCCAATACTTAAGATTTACTTAAGGTAATATCAACTCTTGTTCTACAAGAACTTTGCTTGGTCTGCAATGTAAAAGCAAGATCTTAAAGAGAATCCATTAAAAACATTACTGCATCAAAGTTAAACATAATTCAGGTAGCTCCTTGTCTTATTTCCAAATTTCTTTATAAACATAGTCCATGACACAATAATACAAGAGTTTCTTTTCTCATACTTGATCTGTATCTTCTTTCACATATGGAATACCTGGTAAGGAAACTCCCCTTACCAACTTAAATAGCAACATTTTGGGGATCTTAGAGTCCTAGAGAATTATATTGGGTGTGGAGTGTTGAGTAGTTCCTTAACTTGTTCAGGTTCAAATAGCCAATACATGCAAGAGCCAGGCCTTGAACCTAAGTATCCCAAGATATCTCTCTATTCATTACATTATATTTCTCCTTTCTAGTAATTTATATCTTTAATGAACTTGCTAGTTATAGTTCATCAAAATGGACTAATTGTATGCAACCATGATAACTATGTCTAAAAGAAAGAATATAGCATTTTGTTTCAAGAAATTCTGTGGTCTTCCTTCAAGCTACCATCTATATAATGTAAACTACCCTGTATATATAAGCAGAAAGATACAAGTTATTTTTTGTCAATTTTTATAAAATATTATTTTTTAAACTAAGAGTAATGATTAATGACAAATATTTCAAGATTCAACAAAAAGAAAGTCTGTGAAGAAAGGAAATGTGAGCATCTATGATAAATTTAAAAATAAATATTTAGTTTTTAAAATATTTTTTCTATTTTTTTTATCTTCTAGCCTTTTTTTCTTTGTTTTTAAAATAGAAGTTCTTTTACCATGTTGATTACTACTCATTAACCTCACCTGGTATCTTCAGTGAATGCCCATCTTTTTAATAAATATTTATAGTTCAACAAAATAAATCAACACACTAACAATGTCTGAGAATTCATGTCTGTTTTTTTTTTTACAGACAATATCTCACCTCTTTGCTAGGTCTTTGGATGTATGTTTTATTATAAATCTTAAGAAGTCATTAATTTGTCTCTGCTCAGATTACAGTTCTTATAATTATGGTCACTAAGTTATTCTCATGTCTCTCCTTACATTATTCTATATCAGATCATACAGCTCTGTCAATTCCTCAACCTCTGTTATATTCATTATTTCTTATTATACAATGCAGTTTGGTTATATTCACATAACACAATTTGTTCAGCCATTCTCCAGTGAAGAGCATCTATTTTTTCTCATTTCACTAGTCATTTTGTACCTTTTGCATTCAGATAGTCTACTGTCTACACTTCAGTGAAAAGTTCCCTTGAAATTAATAAATGAAAAAGACATATAACAAAGAAAAATACAGAAAAGAAATTATTTTCTGATCTGAGGAAACCAATGAAGGCAAGGCATAAACACACACTCATTTAATTACTTGAGCCAGAATACACTTTTGAATGACAATTTTCTATGAGATAGAATGGTTTAATAGAAAGTCAAATTGGAGTAAAAAGATACAGGGTTGAATTCCAGTTCAATTGCTTATATGTATAATTCTAGGCATGTCAGTTAAACATTCTGAGCCTTATTTTGCTCATTTGTAAAAATAAAAGTGTTGGTTTAACTTTGGTATTGTCAATATTGTGTATGTTTGTGTATGCATGCATGGATGTGTGTGAGTTTGACGGACCTCGTTGGTAATTTAGTTGAAACCTAGTGATAATTCTCATGATAATCTTAAAAATGCTAAATTTCAATAAGAGGTTAGTGAAAATAAATATTTATTGTTCCACAAACAAATTCATGGATTTCCTGAAATCTCTTCCTGAATCTGGGGAGTATATAAACCATAGATTAATACTCTTAGAATAGATTATTACTGAAATGTGTTCTATTTCCAAATACTATGATCTAGGTATTGTACTTGAAAGGCATAAATTTTGGGAAGGTGGAAACTAAACTTTCCTATTGATACTTCCTCCCCAAAGGCTTAAGGGAAGGGATAGGTCATAATATTTTGTTAGTTAGGGGGATTCCTATGTGAGGAAATGTCCCCTATGTCAGAAATTGTGTCCTACCCAGGGTGACATAAGCCAGTATGGGTCAGAGGTAGGAGTTGAATTCAGCTCTCAGTTTCCTAGCACTGAGTCCACTTATCCTTCCATTATGCTTTGGCATAATGTGTTTCTTACACAGTAGAGCATAAAACTTTGTTCAACCTTAACTTTTCCTAAATTAACATTTTTGTATAGACCCATCCTCATATATTAATTGAGACTCTTCTACCTAATTTGATAAACTTTGGTTTTAATACTTGAAGGATCTGTAATTTCAGCAGTCTAAATAGTCCAATCATTAATGCCAGGCACAACCCTTATATATATATAACTTAACAGATGGCCTTTTAAAATTCAGTCAGATCAAAATATTAATTACCTAGATGATTATCATGCTCTCTGAGCTTTTGCAAAGATTATAAAATTCATGACCATAAATAGTCTCTCAGCTTTGTAGTATCTTGGGGTCACATATTTATTGCTGCAAAGGACTTTGGATATCATGAAATCCAACCTCTCATTACTTGTAGGACTAGACTCATGGAACTGAAGTGACTTGTTTAAAGTTGCACAGGTAGTAACAGAACAAGAATTTGAAACCATTTCCTCTGGTTCTAGATACAGTGCTCATACTACTGTCCTATAGGGTAGTCTACTGTAATGAAGTATCAGAGTAGGATTTTAATGATGAAACCTAACATGAATCACTCCTGTGAACCACTGAAACCAGGATATGAATATATGAAGTAACAGAAAAAATACTTTGAAATCTGATTGGGTCTAAAGGAAACTTGCCTTGATGTAGGTCTAAAAGTATAATAATGTTTGGTTTTGTTTCCCCAGAACTTAGCAGAAGCCTGACATGTAGTACATGCTTAAGAAATGTTTATTGGTTGACTGACTATATACTAAGACAAACTAATTCCAAATATTATGTTTTACCTCTTACTTTCCTTCCTAGACATGTTTTGGATAGAGATGGATATGAGTCAAGGGATTCCATGAATGAGTACATAGAATATTGCACTCAAGTCATTAGTTTTATGTTAGGGAGATGTAGAAAAAAATTATTATGAATGATTAGTAAGGTCAAAAGACAGAGGTAGAAATGGAGAAGAATAAATGCAAACTTTTCTTTTTGATGAAATGTTGGTGGCTTAATAACTTTTAGTTATTTATAGAAACTTGATAGAAAGCTGCCTTTGATGCCAGTAAAACCTGACATCATATCTTGCCTCTGACACATTCTCTATTACTTGGGAAATTATATAACTTCTTATTGCTTCAAACAACTCTCAAATATTATGAAGTTGTGGGAAAAGTGCTAATCTATATTAATAATGTGAGTTTCCTTGCCTTAGAGTTTCCTATTTCAATGAAATCACTGGCACATTTCCTATTCCCATCCCTGGAAAATTGAAAAGGCTAAAGTACTCTTGAATGGAATTTACATTAGATGAAATAAATTTGGGAAGATTTTAAAAAATTCTTTGGGCCAACCTACTATTTACTACTTCGTAAAATAATGATTTATTTCTTATATATATGAGGCTATTTATCCATGCCTATATGTGTGTACCAGGAAGATAGGTGGCACATTGTACAGAGTGCCAGACCTGGGGTCAGGTAGATTTGAGCTTGAATTCAACCTCAGACAAACTTACTAGCTGTGTGATCCTGGACAAGTCACTTAATTCAGTTTGCCTCAATTTTCTCACCTGTAAAATGAGCTTGGGAGCAAAATAACAAGCCACTCTAGTATCTTTGACAAGAAAACCCTATATGGAGTAGCTGAATTTTATATGACTGAAATGACTGAACAATGACACATTTGTATATGTATGGGTTTGGATCTGTGAGCTCAACACACAGGCAACTCCCAATGTGGAAACACATGCTATCAACATGGATCAGCAGATACTCTGGAATTATAGTCTTAAAGTTGCCAAATTCTTTGGTCTCAATTGAGCCCTATGAGGCAGCCCTGTGTACCACTGTTCTATCATCTCCATTTTCGAGATGAGGATAATGAGTCAGAGTGAGGTTAATTGACTTTTATCATGGCCACACAGCCATAAAAGAGTGAGGGGCAGTGATAGAACCTGGGATTTTCCTGTTTCAATATAATCAGTACTTCTTTCATTAGAACATGTTAACTGATAGGTATGATAACTGTACATACTCAGAGTAGCCTGAAGAAGCAAAATATAGATATTGTTTAATTTTGAGCAAGATATTTTTCTTCCATAATGGCACATTCTCTTTGTTTTCTATACTTTTCAATTTAATAAACATCCATTAAATACCTACTCTTTGTCAGGAATTGTGCTAAATGCTGGGTTTATAAATAAGAAAATAAAAGGAAATTATTGCCCTCAAGGAAATTAATATTGAATTGGAGGAAGACCATATGCAAAAGAAAAGGAATTCAGAGCAGAGCTGCTAATGGAAAGTAGAGTTTCTATCAACTGTAGAAAAAAGCATATTTAGGACAATTGATGGGTCTTTTAGGTGAGATTAATAGTGCTAACAGTAAATCTACTAATTTTGAGATAGTAAAATATTTTATCAATTTGAAAAAAAATGGAAATGCTTGATATTTTGTAGACTGAACAGCCCATTTATGGACAAATATTCATTTTTTATCTAATCATTTTGATAGATTATAGCAGAAATATGAATGGCATATAGTAGGCACTATGCTTTAGTAATTAAAGGAAAAATAGCTAGTTTTTTTGCAATATATATTAAAGTCTGCAGAGGGCTTTTAATTATTTTTAATATATCTTATTTAATTTGATTCTTCATAACCACACTTGGAGGTAGATGCCATTGCTATTCATTTTACAGTTAAGGAAACTGAGGCACAAAGAAATAAGTGGCTTGTCCAAGGTCACACAAATCTATTTTTAAAAAAACTCTTCCCTTATATTTCAGTATTACTTCTAAGACAGAAGAGTTTCAAGGACTAGATATTAGCATTAAGTGACTTGCACAAGGTCACATAGTTAGAAAGTATCTGAGGCCAAGTTTGAATCTAGATCCTTTTGATTCAAGGTCTAGTGCTCTATCAACTGTACTACTTAACTGTCCTACACAAATATATTTCTGAGCCAGAATTTGAATCATGTTTTCTTGACTGCAACTTCAGGACTCTTTGTCTTTTACTACTTGGCTGACTCACTGGCCTGATGTGGTCAAAACTAGTTTCATGGAAGATTTGAGATTAGTTTTGGGGGCTTTTAATTTTAATTTAGTTAATGCATAGGATTTTCAATGGCCAAAAAGGAAAGATATAGACAGTCTCAGGAGAAGGAACAATACAAAGTCAAGTCCCTATCCCTTGCCAAAGAATTCAGTTTTATACTAGAGAGAGAAGAATAGCAATTCAAAGTCAATGCATTTTTTAATACCTGAGGAGATCCTCACTATTCCAGGCAGTATTTGAGTGATTTCTACATGAGAAATGACCTTAATTGACCAAGTTTTAGTTCTGAAAAAGAGGTTATTAAAAAGAAAAAAAAAACTCAGTTCAAAAGCAGTATAGTTCTTTCTCAATAGTTTTCACCTCACTGGTGGATTACAGTATGATACAATAGAGCAAAAAGAGGGTGAAACAGCTAGTCAGCCAAATATACCCAGAGAAACAATGTCTTGGACTCACAGCATGGAAGTTAGATGTAAGACACATTCCAGTGGGACCACTAAAGCAAGCCTCCTCTATGCTGATAATGGGAACCTGGGAAAGCGAATAGTATTAGCTGAATTCCTTGACTGTTCTATATGGAACTAGGTTAATCTTCTCACAAAAGAAGACTTTTGAAGAGAAATATAGAGCAGGTATCTTGGAAAGCACAGTTACTTTTAGGTGCTCTATGGCCTTGCTTGTAATTATAGACATATATTATTGAATTCTGATTTCAATACATGCATATTTTTGCCCAGTTGTTTCCGATTCCAGAAAAGTGTAATTGGATGATTATTTCCCCTTGTTACCCTTTGCAGTTTATTTGTTCCCTTACTCTCAAAGGTTCAGAAGAGCAGATTAATAAATTCAACCAAATGACATTTAACCTTGGGCTTTAATTAAAAGTGGTATGGAGTATCAATGGGTATAGGTGGCACTATTGTAGTACTGAGGTCCCAGGAGAAGAGACTGGAAGAATTCTTCCAAATGATTATGATGCTTTTATGAGTTTACTTCTTTTAGTACAATAGTTCTCATTTTATGGCAGAACTGGCATTTTATCTTTTTGGGTGGCATTTGCATTCAATTACTGAGTTTTGATGACCCATATGCATATTCTACCAACTTCTATCTTTTCATAACCCTTATCATAAGACCAAGTATATACCAAGTATTGATTCCAAGATAGAAGAGAGGTAAAGGGTAGTCAATGGGGGTTAAATGAATTGTCAAGAGTCACACAGGAAGGAAATGTCTGGGGTCAGATTTGAATCCAGGAATTTCCATCCCTAGACCTAGCACACTATCCACCGAGCCACCTAGCTGCCCCTTACCGGTTTTATCTTAGTGTCAATTACTCTCTTTCTTCTCTTTGAATTTTCCTTGTATTATGTTTATGTGTTCATGTACAAATAGTTATGCAAAGTCAACAAGTATTGATTAAATATTTACTATGTGCCTGGCATTATAGTAAGTGCTGGGGGTACAAAGAAAGACAAAAACAGTTTTTGCCCTCAATGAGCTCACAATAAAAAAGGTGAGAAAAAAATGCAAAAACAAATACAAAAAATTATATGGAATGTTTAAAAGTCTTAGTTTTAAGCTTAAATACCTTAAGCAACTTTAAATAACTCAAAAGTACACTAACACTTTTGGAACATTATTAGAGGTACTGAATAAATGAAGGAACTACAATTAAAATAGAAGAGGAAAGACTTCTTGCAGAAGACGGAATTTTAGTTAAGACTTCAGCAAGTAAGAAAAGACAGGGAGCTGAGTGACTAGAACAGGATATATTGCAGGCCTACAGTACATAGAAAGAATGAGTATGCACAGATTTGGGGAATTCAGTATCTTGTACCAGGAAGAGTAAGGAAGCTACTGTGCCTGGACTATAGGGTATGTGTGGGATATTAAGAAGGTAAAAACATTAAAGAAGACAGAGCTACAGTTACTTATATGCCTTCTTTCAGTAGTTCCTTTGAAACCACAAAGGCAGTGTGGTGAAGTATAAAGAAAACTGTTCTCAAAGGTGGGTTCAGGTCTCACTTATGACACATTATGATTGTGTGACTCTTGTAATTGATAAAGGGATTATATGGCAATTAAAAAGGTACAGGCATAAATAAAAATATAAAAAATAAATAAAAATTCATAAAAAATTAATTAAAAATAAATTAAATAAATAAAATTAAAAAATAAAAAATTTATAAAAAATAAATTAAAAAAGGCAGAAGAAATCCAGCACTTTGCTGATACAAAAAACTACAAACAACTTTTCAGTGCCCTCAAGACTGTCTATGGGCCATTAAAACCCACCACCACTCCCTTGCTATCCTCTGACGGTGACACTCTCATAAAAGATAAACAAGGCATCAACAACAGGTGGAAAGAACACTTCAGTCAACTTCTCAACCGACCCTCTTCAGTTCACTAAAGCGCCCTTGACCAGATCCCCCAAAACCACACCATTGAACAACTTGACATCCCTCCTTTAATAGAGGAAGTCCAAAAAGCCATTAAGCAAATGAATGCAGGCAAGGCACCCGGTAAAGACGGGATCCCAACTGAGGTGTACAAGGCCTTAAATGGAAAGGAGCTCCAGGCATTCCACATAGTGCTGACCAGCATATGGGAAGAGGAAGACATGCCCCCAGAACTCAGAGATGCCTCCATCGTAGCCCTATACAAGAACAAAGGTGCACGAGCAGCCTGTGACAACTACAGAGGCATCTCACTACTCTCCACTGCTGGAAAGATCTTCGCCCGTGTTATACTCAACAGACTCCTGTCATCTGTTTCAGAGCAGAATGTACCTGAATCACAATGTGGCTTCCGACCAGATCGTAGCACCATCGATATGGTCTTCATGGTGAGGCAAATGCAGGAAAAATGCTTTGAGCAGAACCTGAGTCTCTACATTATCTTCATAGACCTGACAAAGGTGTTCGACACAGTGAACAGGGATGCATTGTGGGTGATCCTTAGCAAGCTCGGTTGCTCAGCAAAATTCGTCAAACTGATCCAGCTCTTTCATGTCGACATGACAGGGGAAATCCTATCTGGTGGAGAGACTTCCGATCACTTCAACATCTCCAATGGCATGAAACAAGGCTGTGTCCTTGCTCTGGTACTATTCATCCTATCCTTCACCCAAGTATTATGACATGCTGTAATGGATCTTGACCTGGGTGTCTACATCAAATACCAACTGGATGGCTCACTATTCGACCTTTACCGCCTGACTGCAAAAACAAAGACAACAGAGAGACTCATCCTGGAAGCTCTCTTCTCAGATGACTGTGCTCTCATGGCCCACCAAGAAAATCATCTCCAAACCATTGTGGACAGGTTCTCCACTGCAACAAAACTGTTTGGCCTGACTATCAGCCTCAGCAAAATAGAGGTGCTGTTCCAACCTGCACCAGGGAGGCCAACTAACCAGCTGTGCATAACTATCAATGGCATGCAGCTTTCTAACGTCAACACTTTCAAGTACCTGGGCAGCACCGTCGCCAACGACGGGTCCCTAGACCATGAAATGAATGCCAGGATCCAAAAGGCCAGCCAGGCACTCGGGCGGCTGTGCTCCAAAGTCCTCCAACACAGAGGTGTACACACTGTGATGAAGCTCAAGGTGTATAACGCAGTGGTCCTGTAAACCTTAAAATTTCTTAGACTTATGAATGTTGGAAATTTCCCCATTGGGAAATTTCATACTTGAAAAAATTTCCTGCTGATAGTAAGAACTCTATTGAAATGTGAAACTCCTTGGCATGGGAGGATCCTTCTCCTCCCTACTTAAGACTACTTTAGGACAGAAACCTTTTGCTAAACAATGGAAGGGGCTTTGACCTATGCTTAAGCATAGAACAGGAAATTCATTGAGTCATGATTGATTTTAGAATTGATACAATAGAGATACTTGGAATGACAGAACCAGGTCTTGGAACTTACAATCTCCACCCTACTCAGAGTAACAGGATTTAGGAAAGGCTGCAGCAAAAGATCAAGATTTAATTATTTGAGAATATGACTTTCAACAGACATGTGCAAAGGAAAAAGACCTCTGGGTGGTCCTGGGTTAAGCTAGAGGCACCATTGGCACAGGGGAGACATCGACAGTGATTGGTAGATGTGAGAACTGAGGGGAGGGGACTTAAATGGTTTCCTTAAAAATAACAGGGTCTGAGGACAGGAGGAGGAGGTTTTGCTCTGGGAGGTTTTGCTCTAGGAGGAGGTTTTACTCTGAGAGGTTTTGCTCTGAAGGAGTCTGAGAGAAGAGAGGTCCTGGCGGGGGAGCTCCTGGAGAGATCTGAGAGGAGGGCTTGCTCTGAAGGAGGCTGGAGGTGGAGGCCCCTGCGACTGTTTCTCCATTTTGATCACATGAGTGATAGGGACTGATCTCTTTTCTTTGCCTTAGCTATCTAAGGGCTTGGGCCTTTGGCCCAGCCTAAGCAGAGGGGGTATTTAAGCCCTATTCCCTTCTCCCCCTCCCTCTCTCTCTCTCTGTCTCTCTGTCTCTCTGTCTCTCTGTCTCTCTGTCTCTCTCTCTCTCTCTCTCTCTCTCTCTCTCTCTAATACCTTTCTTCCTCCTGTTTGTAATTAAAAACTCCATAAAAGGTTGACTGCTGACTTGAGTTTTCATTTAGGAATTACATAGCTGAATTCCTTGGCGACCTTAAATTAATATATATCAGTCTTTTAAAGTGATTTCCTTGTCACACTACTCCCATCTAGGGCGCAAATCTATTCTCTTCCCCAATGGATTGGATTGTCATTCTTGGTCACTGAGAGACTACCACTAGAAAAATGTACAGGGGATAAGGAAGGTTTTGTAACAGGGAATGGATGAGTTGAAGGGATAGAGGGAATATGATTGCTGGTGAGGTAAGAGGAGAGAGATACTGCCTGTTGAGAGGCCATCTTTAAAAATGGGGTTCTGGAGAAATGGGATAACTATGATAGCCTGGGGAGATGTCTTCTCTATTGATTGATGTTGAAGATACCCCAGAGCAGGTAAGCATGGACCCCCCTCCCCCAGGTATAATCCCCCCTCCAGACCAAGGTCAACCAGCAGGGGTCCTATAAGGACCAATTTTGGTTTAATGACTGTCCTTAGGGTCAGCTCCCTTTATGTCTCTCTGAAATGATAGTCCTCTTATCTGACAATGGTTTATTTAAATAAAGATGAATTTTAATAACAAGTTTGGATTGGGGAGATATCAGGAATGAAGGAATCGGGAGTTTCCTAGATTGGGTTTGAGTCTCTCTCAGCTTTTGAGCTGAGGCCAGGCCTTGAAGGCTGGTAGAGGGTTTCTTTTATTCCTGTGTATGCTAATTTGTGCTACTTTTCTTAAATTCAAAGTCTTTAGCAGTTGTCAGCAAGAGGAAGAAAAGATTCTGACCTTAAAAGCTGGTTGGGTCTATATCTTTGGGCTGATGCCCCTAAAGATGGGCCTTACAGTTCAAACCACTCCCCCTAAATCCTTTTGTTCGATGATAGGATCATAGGAATCCAGGTAGAGCTCACAGTTGGGAAAGGTCCAGGAACAGAGGTACTTCTATCTCAAGATAGGGAAAGAGTGTTCCTTCCAGTTTGAGGTTCAGGAAAGAGCCAGCATTTTGAGAGCAACTGTCATTGCTGTCCATCAATTTCACTCTAACCTTCCAACTGCTATTTCTTCCAACTTAGTGGCAGAAAGTCCAGAGCTCAATTCAGTTTTCCTTTCCACACTCTGAGTAAGTCAATGTCTCAGGTACTGTAGGTACTGTAGGTACTAACCTACTTTGGGAAAAGGAGGTTCCAAACTCAGGGAATTCTATCTAATAGTGAAATCACAGGTAAAGTCTTATCCCTACCTGATGTATGTATCAGGGCTTCTGAGAACTCCGCTCTAAAATTTATATCTACATATATGTTTGTATGTCTTTATACATATCTAGATATAGATATACTTATACCTGAACTTTTGAAGTTGTTTCAGTTATTGGTATTATTTTTATTATTAAATTATTTTAAGTATTTAATATATGACTGGTTAAGATTACACTAAACTGAGCATCATAGCTTGGAATCATAATGCAATGTATATCTAAAATGCATCAATTAATTGTAATTCTGGAGTTATATATATACACATATATATATATAGATCATGATATATATTATATATAATCGTATTATTCTATGCTTTATGTCACATTGTATCATAAATATAATATGTATATTGTATAACATAATGTAATGAGACAATGATACTCTACCTCTTCATTGGCTGATCACCAATTTTGGATGTCAGGGATTTCTAAGGTTGGCTGAGTAATGAGCTTCTAAAATTTTTTTAAATGATCCTTTTGCTGGAATTTTTATTTGATATCCAAGGGTTATTAGAGATCAAATAATTTGATTAATCAATTCATTCATTGGTTATTCCTAGTCTAATTAATAAATTGATTTTTACCTTGAAATTTTTAATCATCACAGGATTATTGCATTATACATTTCTGAGACCAATTTTCATTATCTCACCCATCTTGGGAGTATAGCAGTCACTTATAAACCTGAACTACAACTTAGAACACACCTGTTCTATCACCTGTTCTTTTTCTGATTTGTTTGCCCTTCATTAAGTAGCCTTCCAGTCCTCTCTTCCTTCCTTCCTTCCTCTCCAGGAGGGAATTCCAAGAACTCAGTCTCATCCTATTGATGCTAGACTTTGTGCAGTTATCCAATTAGATTATCCCCAGATCTACAGCAAATTTTCTGCTTCTTTCTCCCCAGCAGTAAGTAGTATTGGAATGTACCACAAAACCCAGATATAGAAATATTTCTTCAGGAAATTGCGTCATTGGAGTTGAATGAATTTTTTACATGTATAACAGAATTCTGGCACATGCATCCAGATTATTTAGAATATACATATTTATGTAAGAGATGATAGAGACTAAACATGCCCTTCACATGAGTGGAAGTAGTCTCTTTTCTTTTACTATGTAGGTAGAATGGCCTGTGTATTTAAATCTAACTGACAGAAGTATAGTAGCTTTCTTTTGTGGTGATTCCCAGAAGCAGAGGTCTTAGATACTATGAATTGAACTGAATGAGGAAATATATCATCTTTTCCTTCTGCTTAAGTGCTGTGAAATGGGAATGGGGTTTGTTAGTCTGTTTTGATTTTGAATTTCAATTCCAGTTACAGAGTGGAGTTTCAGACCTAGGGTCTCTAGTTCCATTGCTCAGCTCCATATGTTTTCTATTCTCATGTCCATCTCCTAGGTTCCTCTAAATCAGCTTATATCCTACAGGAAACCTGTTAATTCTAGTGCCTTAAAACTATTTGTGTATAGCTATTTGCAGATCGTTCTCCTCTTCCTCATTAGATTGTGAGTTCCTAAGCTGAAAATGCTATCTTTTTCCTTTCTTTGTATCCCTTGAAATTAGAACATAGTAACTGCTTAATAAATTGCTTGTTGACCGCCTGAGTGAACACAGAGAATTTAGATCCAGGATTCCAGGCCAAAAGTTGAAACCAAACCAGCAGGGAAGCCCCCTTAGAAGCTAAAGTTCCAGAAAGCAAATTCATGTAGTTTTTGGATTTGGAACTTGGTGATACTAATGCTATATAGGAATCAAAAATTAAACAGTGAATCTAATTCCCTTTCCATCCATAAGAGACTAAAAGATATAGCAGAGAATTATGCCCTCAATGTATTGGGGAGAATGTTTTTGTTCTTGCTATACCATTGAAGTAAATATACCTTTACAAAACCTAATCTTACTGTTAAATGTTAAAAGGAATTGGGGTACTTGGGTCCCTAAAATTAAAGGGAACAGAATCTATGTGGACTTAAGTCAATGACTGGTATAGATACTTATCACACCTGGATTTTAGTCAATAGAGGAAAAATAGGTTGAATAGTACCAGAGTGAGGACGCAGCCTTGTTTCATGCCATTGGAGATGTTGAAGCAATCGGAAGTCTCTCCACCAGATAGGATTTCCCCTGTCATGTCGACATGAAAGAGCTGGATCAGTTTGACGAATTTTGCTGGGCAACCGAGCTT
Organism: Monodelphis domestica; assembly: GCF_027887165.1. Lineage (NCBI taxonomy): Eukaryota > Metazoa > Chordata > Mammalia > Didelphimorphia > Didelphidae > Monodelphis > Monodelphis domestica. The sequence continues at coordinate 201,723,800 of NC_077233.1, forward strand.
GCTGAGGATCACCCACAATGCATCCCTGTTCACTGTGTCGAATGCCTTTGTCAGGTCTATGAAGACAATGTAGAGACTCAGGTTCTGCTCAAAGCATTTTTCCTGCATTTGCCTCACCATGAAGACCATATCGATGGTGCTACGATCTGGTCGGAAGCCACATTGTGATTCAGGTACATTCTGCTCTGAAACAGATGACAGGAGTCTGTTGAGTATAACACGGGCGAAGATCTTTCCAGCAGTGGAGAGTAGTGAGATGCCTCTGTAGTTGTCACAGGCTGCTCGTGCACCTTTGTTCTTGTATAGGGCTACGATGGAGGCATCTCTGAGTTCTGGGGGCATGTCTTCCTCTTCCCATATGCTGGTCAGCACTATGTGGAATGCCTGGAGCTCCTTTCCATTTAAGGCCTTGTACACCTCAGTTGGGATCCCGTCTTTACCGGGTGCCTTGCCTGCATTCATTTGCTTAATGGCTTTTTGGACTTCCTCTATTGAAGGAGGGATGTCAAGTTGTTCAATGGTGTGGTTTTGGGGGATCTGGTCAAGGGCGCTTTAGTCGACTGAGGAGGGTCGGTTGAGAAGCTGACTGAAGTGTTCTTTCCACCTGTTGTTGATGCCTTTTTTATCTTTTATGAGAGTGTCATTGTCAGAGGATAGCAAGGGAGTGGTGGTGGGTTTTAATGGCCCATAGACAGTCTTGAGGGCAGTGAAAAATTGTTTGTAGTTCTTTGTATCAGCAAACCGCTGGATGTCTTCTGCCTTTTTTTCCACCATCAGTCTTGCATCTTCCTGATCTCACACTGCGCAGTGGCTTGGAGAGACTTGAATCTGTCCTTTTTAGGAGCAGAGTTTGGGTTATTTTGCCACTCTATAAAGGCTTTGTTCTTTTTGCTCAATATGTCTTCAATAGCAGTGTTGTTCTCGTTGAACCAGTCCTAGTGGTTGCGTTGTTTGGGCCTGCCTTTGATGTTTCCTTCACTGCGTCTCTGAACTGGTTCCATTTCTCAGTTGAGCTTCCAGTGAGTGGTCCCTTGGCAGACAGCTTGTCGTCCAGGCAGGACTGGAATGTTTGCAAATAAGATGGATCTCTAAGATGACTCATGTTGTAAAATGCGCAAGCTGTCTGGGTGCGTTTTGGATGGCAAGGCACAATGCACATTTGAAGAGTCACTCTAACCAATCGATGGTCTGTCCAGCATTCAGCTCCTCTCATGGCTCTGGTGATCTGTACATCCTGGATGTCTCCCCGGCATATAATGATGTAGTCAATGAGATGCCACTGTTTTGATCGTGGGTGCATCCATGATATTTTATATTTGTTCGCCATTCTGAACACAGTGTTCATGATGGTGAGTTTGAACTCTGAGCATTTGCTGAGTAGTAGTAAGCCGTTGTTGTTCATTTTACCCATGCTGTGTTTGCTGAGCACTCCTTTCCATCTTTCATGGTCCTGGCCAATGCGGGCGTTGAAGTCTCCTAGTAGTATCAGCTTGTCATTTGTGGGCACTGAGTGCAGGACAGCACTCAGGTCAGAGTAGAACTGCTCCATGGTCACCTCTGTGCTGGTCAGTGTTGGGGCATATGCGCTGATGATTGTGGCATACCGGTCTTTGCTGAGAGGCAAACGGATCTTCATGAGCCTCTTGCTGATGCCCACAGGCAAGTCTGGCAGCTGTTTGAGCAAACTGGTCTTGATAGCCAGGCCAACACCATGGATTCTGTCTTCATTTGAGGCTCTACCTTTCTAGAAGAAGGTGTATCTAGTGGTGGGTTTGCTGAGTGATCCCTCTTCTGGTAATCTTTTATGCTTTTGTGAGTTTTTCATGACTTAGATCTTTTTTTGTGAAGGTGCCAAATATAGCTGCGAAAAAGGTATAATTTCCATTTCCAATCAATTTTCTCTAGAGGTCTATCATATTTAAATTTTCTAAAATTTCTAAAAAAAAATGATTTCTCTCCTTAGATTCTCTCTTTTTTAATTTTTGGTTAGATTTACCTAGCTGCAAGATGGGAAAGTTGAGCGGGTCCATTAGTATATTTTACTTTCTATTTACTCCCTGTAATTAGCTGTTCCCTTAGGAATGTGGATGCTTTACAATTTGATGCAAATATATTTCCAGTTGTTATTACTGTATTTGTTTCTTTTAGTAAGATGTATTTTCCCAAAATATCTCTTTTAATTAGATCTATTTTACTTTGACTTTTTCTGAGATGGATTCCTCCCCCTACTTTTTAAAAAACTTTAACTGACACATAACAGATTTTGCTCAGGGTGCTATTGCCCTGCCACATGGGGCAGAAGGTGGTTCCTCTTAGACTCTATTTATTTTGTTGATATTAACCCTTTTCAATTTTTCTCCCCTCCAAATAGCAAAGAAGAATGAATGGATTTTTGAATACAGTTTTTCTGTGATTGATTATACTTTCTGTTGATAATGAATAATTGACTATATTTATTGTATTTAAGTATTGATTATGATAAGACTTTCCTATTGATGGATCTGTACTATTTTGTTGTACTTTATTTGTGCCATATAGTATTTTCTCTCATTTTTCCATTTTTGCACATGTAATTGTATTGAAAATATTTTCTTTTAACTATTTTTTATTTTTGCAATAAGCTAAGATATCCATTTGCTTAGCATAAAAATGCACCCTTGAAAAGCTTTAGACTATGGAAACCTGCCATTTATTGATAAATGTTATGGGACTGTGATTTATAATTGTCTCTGTTTCTAGAAATTGGGGGGGGGGAGGATCACATATTTCATCTACATAGTGCCATAGAAGCACAGATTTAACCTGAAAAGTGCTAAAAAGAGTCCAATATGAAAGGACTTGAACCTAGTGGACTCAAGGTTGCGACACTTGACATATGTTAAGAAGCAATGTAGGGTTCAAGAAAATCCCCCAGGAATGGAGACACAGAGACAATTCAAGCAAGCAAAGGATCACCATTTATTTCTAGCATGCCAGCATGGTAGGGCTGCTCCACAGAAGGAGCTATGCTGGCTTTGCTATGGGAACACCTTTTATAGGATAGGGGGATAGCATGAAATGTTGAACAATAGGAAGTCATGATTTGGCAGTTTCAGCTAGTTGAGGGGTTCACAATCGAGGGGGTGTCTGCTTAGCTGCTGGAACTGTTATGCTGACTTGGGCAAGAGTTTACTCCTAGCCCCCAGAGGGATGTTGTTCTGACCTCCTTCAGCAGGACTCCTTGAACCACACTCCTTGTAAAATATTTTCTATGAAAGTACCTAACAATTGGCTAGCCTGGCTCACCTATCCCTGAGAAATGATGAAATATCAGACCAGGAAATGACACTTCATATTTTACACAAAAAATGATTTTTTTTCTCTCTTAAGATATGGCAACTTCCTGTAGTCCTGACTTATAATGGGTAAATACAACATTATTGCAATTTTTTTCTCATACAGATTTGTAGGACAAAAGTTTACTTTAACTGGACCCTAATAACAAGGGCCTGTTATTAATTTATTTTTAATTCAGAAATTTTAAATACATAGTTTTTGATATTTTGATTTTGAATTTTGAATTTTTTCTCTCAGAGTTTAATTTTTTCTTCCATTTATTTAATTTTCTTTCATGTTTTAGTTTTTTCTTTTGATAATTGCCTCATACACCCCATAACTCAACCATTTTGAGCTGATCCAGTTGATATGCACACTTTTCAGGGTGATTGTATTGTATTTTTATAAAAAAATCCAATATTTAAATTTTGTTTGAGAAAGAATTTCAGGAAAAGAAGTTTGCTAGGAAAAGAAGTTTGCTAACTCCTTGAACCCAAAGAATGAACTCTTTGAAGGAAAATGCTTGCAGAAACCTAAACTGCATCAAGAATATCCAGAATGAACTGTTGGGTGCAATCCATATTTATTGTAAATGTACACTTTTATGCCAAAGGGGACTGCCTCCTAATTTGGCTTTTTATCAATGTGCCTAGCAAAACATTGGTTTTGCTTTCTCTCTTTTCTATTTATTTATAACTATTGTAATTTCCTCTTAGAAACTGAAATCTTGTATACACCTTTAGTTAAAAGTGTTTTAGGACTACAAGATGATTATGTTAAATGATCAATGAGGAGACTAGTCTCCCAATGATCATTAGGGGGTATTGTGAAGATTTGATTTAGCTGTCTCCTGATTGTACCAGTGAATATACTTAGCTCTTTCTATATTGTGAAGATAAAATTGTAATCTCCTGATTGTAACAATGAATGTACTCTTACTTTCATAGTGAAGGTAGAATTTTAAGCTACGATCTATTTTTAGATTTTAACTACAATAAGGTGTTAAGTAACTACAAAAGGTGAACTTAGCAAAAAAAGGTGTTAAGTAACCCAAAAAGATATAATCTAACCAATGAAGGTGAGAAATAAAGAATGGGCAGTCCTGCAATGATTGGTAGACATGAAAATTTTGAGGAGGTAACACAAGAGAAAAAGGTCTTTAAATAGAGGGAAAAAAGACTGAAACAGGTGAGTCACCCAAACTTGAAGTGAAGGGTGGAAGAGTGACTGGAAGATTAATTTCTACCTTATTGAAGCCTTCACAGTTTGGCTTCTATATTTACCTTTTTCTCTTCTATTGAACATTGAATTTGCTTATCAAATATTCTTTTCAGGTCTTTTTTTTTTTTGTAATTTGTAATTTTGCTAAAATTCACAAAATGTCTTGAAACCTCTTATATTAAATATCATTCCCTACCACCTCCACCCCCAGAGAGTTATACTGATTTGTTGTGTATGTGATTCTTGATTGTAGGCCTATATCCTTTGTTTTTTGGATTGTCATATTCCATGTCTTCTGGTCTTTTAATGTAACAGCTTCCAAGTCTTCTGTAATTTTGACTCTAGGTCCATAATATATGAATTATTTTCTTCTGGCTGATTGTAGTTCTTTTTTCTTGGATTGGGAATTTTAGAGGTATGCTATAATAGTCCAAGGATGTTTTATTTTAGTGTGTCTTTCAGGATGTTATTTGTGTATTATTTCAATTTCTATTTTCCTCTCTTGTTTGAGGATATCAGGGTAGTTTTTCCTGATGATTTCTTATAATATGGTATTCAGGTTCTTTTTTTGATCATGGATTTCAGGTTTTCCAATTATTCTTAGATTGCCTCTCCTGGATCTATTTTCCTGGCTAATTTTAAAAATAGGTATTACAGATCTCCTTTAATTCTTTTTCATTCTTTTGCTTTTGTTTTGTTGTTTTCTGATGCCTTATGAAGTCATTAACCTCCATTTGGTCGATTTTCTTTTGGGGGGACTTATTTTCTTCCTTAAGCTTTTATGCTTCCTTTTCCATTTCACCCTTTGGGTGGTTCTTTTCTTCAATGGTAGTTCTGACCTCCATTTCCATCTGAACCATTTAAATTGCTGAATCTTTCATTTAGGCATACAAGGAAAAGGGTATTAACAATTAATATATAATTCCAAATGAATCCTAATTACAAACTTTTAGTATTCAAAATCATATTGCGATTAAAATTTTTGCTCTTAAGAAAATACAAAGAAAATATATTCTTTAATTTCTGTTTCCTGAGTTAAAACAAAATTTCTTTTCACACTCAGCTAAAACTGGTGGAAAACAGGAGGTGAAGTGAAAAAATATAATCTACTTTTGAAATACATAGCCTTCACTCCTCCCCATTCAGGATTTATTATTCCTCAGGAACTGTACCTCTATCACTGCTTTCATTGTAGGGGTCCTGTTTTATTTTTCTTTTGCAGTTTTTGGGCACTATGACCATAATTGAATTTTAAATAAAATATTCTGTTCTTCCTAGTTCAGGTGTTCTTCTAAAAGAAACTTTTTTTGCTGTTATTTGCTCCTATTAAAAAAATCTTCAGGAGGATTCAAGATGGCGACCTAGAAGGATCAGACCTCTGAATACCCTTCTTTACCGATCACAAACTGAATGACCCTAGGGGACTGACAATCAAACCTAACAACAAGAAAGAACCAAGGAACCCTCCTGCTGGACTCAATTCAAAATGTATGCCCCCCCAAAAGCCAGAATATGAGAATACTCAGGTTTGAGGGGAAAGCAGAAGGAAGGTCCCAGGACCCCTGTGCCTACCCTCCTAGAGCACTGAGACTCCAGTGGCAGTGGGAACTTCTGGGAGGGCAAAGGTGCTGGTCTGGAGGGTGTACTTTGTGGACAGTGCTGTGCCAAGCTCAGTGTCAAAGACAGATGACAAGGAAGGAGCTAGAGAGGGAGCATAGACCTGGCAGTCTGGCCAGAGCTGTGGAGATCCTCCATATTTGCTTCAGCCTTACAGGAGTTGTTGGCCTCAGAGCACACCCAGCACAACCAAGGTGAACTTAATCTTATCAAAAGTCTTCAGAAATCAGGGAAGTCCAGGCTCCACACCCCTCACTCATTGACTGCTGGACTTTAATTCAATCAAAAGCCTCCAGAGGACAGGGAAGCTCAAACCCCCAAAAATCCTCTCCAAGAGACTGCACCAAGAGATCTTCTGTCAAAGCTCCAAGAGGGGAGACTGACAGAAGCCCCAAAACTAAAAAATTGAGAGGAGCAAGAGCACAGACAAATACAGGGAGCAAAGAAAGGGTGGATATGAGTAAACAACAGAAAAAAGAAGAAAGAAATTACAATATATAGCTTATATGCAGTGAATGGAACAGAGGGGGAGGGATTAGCAAATGATGAATCAGAAATCCAAGTGAATTGAATACAGGCTTGGAAAAATGCAAAATGCAATTCAAAAGACAATTAAAGGAGGCCGAAGACAACTTTAACAGCAAGATAAGTCATCTGGAAACAGAAAACAGTGTCTTGAAAGCCAAAATTAATCAGCTGGAAAATGAGGCAAAGGAGATGAAAGATGAGGCAAAGAGGATGAAAGATGACCTCCATAGAAAATTAGACCAGAAAGAGAAGGATGACCAAAAAGCCAGGGATGGAATCCAGTTCTTAGGAACCAGAATACAACAACTAGAATTAAGTGACCTCACAAGGCAACAGGACACTATAAAACAAATCCAAAAGAATGAAAAAATTGAGGAAAATATGAAGCATCTCATTCACAAAACAGAGGATTTAGAAAATTGTTTGAGAAGAGACAATTCAAGAATCATTGGTTTACCAGAAGATCATGACCAAAAAAAAAAAAGACTGGACAAATTCTATGGGAAATTATTCAAGAAAACTGCCCTGATATTCTAGAACAAGGGGGAAAAGTGGAGATTGAAAGAATCCACAGATCACCTCCTGTACTTAATCCCCAAATGACCACACCCAGGAATGTTATAGCCAAATTCAAGAACTATCAGACCAAAGAAAAGATATTATAAGCTGCCAAGAAGAAGTCATTCAGATACCATGGAACCACAGTGAGGATAATGCAGGATCTGACTGCATCCACACTGAAGGACTGAAAGGCATGGAATATGATATTCCAGAAAGCAAGGGAACTAGGTTTACAACCAAGAATCAACTACCCAGCAAAACTGACTATATTCTTACAGGGGAAAGTATGGTCATTCAACAAAATAGAAGAATTCCAAGCATTTGTAAAGAAAAGACTAGACCTGAACAGAAAATTTGATGTCCAAGCACAGAACTCAAGAGAATCATCAAAATGTAATAAAGAAAGAGGGAAAAAAGAAAAACAAAACAAAACAAACAAAAATTTTAAAGACTCAATAAGTTAAAATGATATGTATCCCTATAAGAAAGGAGGTCATTGGTACCTCTTAAAAAACTGTTGTTATCACCTGGGGAGCTAGAACAATTACACTTAAAGGAAACAGTGACAAACTGTATAGGATGAAAGGACAAGACATAAATAGGTATATAGATATATGCATGCATAAATACATATACATGTGTGTGTATACACAACTAGAGCTAAAAAAGAGAGGTTAATACTAAAAGAAATGGAAAAAAGAAACAAATGGGGGTAAATTCATATGTCACCAAGAAGCTCATGGTGGGAGTGGGTAGAATATCAATACACTGGAAGGGTAAAGAGGTTGGAAATAGGAGATATTCCACAGTTATGTGCTTTGAAATTGACCCAAAGAGGGAAGAACCATCCAATTGATTGAGGCAGAGAATAGATTTGCACCTTAAAGGGGAGCAGAAGCATAATAAATGGAGTGGTGGGGAAGGAAGCAATACAAGGGAGGGAAAAGGTGGGAGGTAATTTTAGAAAGACTACAGGATAGAAAGGGAGGGACTAAGAAGGGAGGGGGGTAAAAAGGGAAGTAAAATAAGAGCGGGAACTAGGGGGTCTGACTATAAACAAACATTGGTGTAGAAGGAAATAGTGAAAGGAGAAAAGGAAGGATCAGTAGTAGAAATCAAAATGCTGGGAAATACAAAGCTAGTAATCATAACTCTGAATATGAATGGAATGAACTCATCCATAAAAAGGAAGGGAATAGCAGACTGGATTAGAATCCAAAACCCTACCATATGCTGTCTATAAGAAACACACATGAATAAAGTACATACTCATAGGGTGAAAGTAAGAGGATGGAGCCAAATCTATTGGGCATTAACTGATAAAAAGAAGGCAGGAGTCACAATCATGATATCTGACAAAGCCAAAGAAAGAATAAATCTATTTAAAAGAGATAGGGTATACATTACATCCTGATAAAAGGCAATATAGACAATGATGAAATATATGTACTCAACATGTATGCACCAAATGGCATAGCATCCAAATTTCTAAAGAAGAAACTAGAGGAGCTCAAGGATGAAATAGATAGAAAAACTATAATAGTGGGAGACCTGAACCTTTCTCTACCTGAACTAGATAATTAAAACCCAAAAAATAAATAAGAAAGAGGAAAGAGAAGTGAATGAAATCTTAGAAAAATTAGATTAGTAGACATGTGGAGAAAATAAATAGGGACAAAAAGGAAAACATCTTATTTTCAGCAGCACATGGTACATTCACAAAAATTGACCATGTATTAGGGCATAAAAACATTGCAAACAAGTGCAAAAGAGCAGAAATAATCCATGCAACCTTCTCAGATCACAATGTAATGAAAATAATAATTAGTAAGGGTACATGGAGAGGTAAAGAAAAAAATTAATTGGAAATTAAACAATATGATTCTTCAAAACTGGTTAAAGAAGAAATCATAGAAACAATTAATAACTTAATTGAAGAAAATTACAATGATGAGACATCTTTTCAAAACCTATGGGATACAGCTAAAGCAGTCCTCAGGGGAAATTTATATCCTTGAGTTCATATATTAAGAAATTAAGAAGGGCAGAGGTTAATGAATTGGGCATGCAAATTGAAAAATTAGAAAGCAAAGAAATTAAAAATCCTTAGATGAAGACTAAATTTGAGATCCAAAAAATCAAAGGAGTAATTATAAAAATTTAAGTCAAAGAACTATTGCTTTAATAAATAAGACTAGATGCTGGTACTTTGAAAAAAAAACAAATAAAATAGACCAAGTACTAGTCAGTCTAATTAAAAAAAAGGAAAGAAAAAACCAAATTAACAGTATCCAAGATGAAAAGCGAGACCTCACCTCTAATGAAGAGGAAATTAAGACAATCATTAAAACTACTATGTCCAATTATACAGCAAAAAAATATGGTAATCTAGGTGATATGAATGAATACTTACAAAAATATAAATTGCCTAGACTACTAGAGGAAGAAATAAATTACATAAAAAAAACCCATATCAGAAAAAGAAATTGAACAAGCCATCAAAGAAATCCATAAGAAAAAATCCCCAGGTCCAGTTGGATTCACAAATGAATTTTAGCAAATATTCAAAGAGCAACTAATCCCAATATTATACAAACTATTTGATGGAATAAGCAATGAAGGAGTTCTACCAAATTCATTTTACGACCCAAACATGGTACTGATACCAAATCCAGACAGGTCAAAAACAGAGAAAGAAAACTATAGACCAATTTCCTTAATGAATATAGATGGAAAAATCTTAAATAGGATACTAGCAAAACGTCTCCAGTGTGAACCTTAAAAATTGCCCAGACCCTACTTCATAAGGCTGGGTTAAGACCAATCCCCATTTGGGCAGTGAAGGTACTTGATCAGGAATGTGAGAACTCTAATTCACCATACTTAGGCATGCCCTGGGGGAAGATAACATTGTAAACTCTTTGCTGAACAATGAAAAGTACTTAAACCCATGCTTATAGTGAGACAAAAAAGTTCTTAAGCCATGCCTATTTTAGGACTAATACAAAGGGGTGCTAAGTACATATAAAGGTCAAGCAACTTGTAAACTTACATGGGACAAAGAAGTAAGAAACTTACTCAGAGATTCTAGCCTACTCAGGTGTGGATTACTAAAAGGATTAGTCTACTCAGGTGTGAATTCAGAATGGGCTGTCCTTTGGAAAATGTCTACTGTGATTGGTAGATGGAAGAACTTAGGGGAGGTGACATAGGAGAAAGTGCCCTTTAAAAGGAGGCAAAAAGCTCTCTCTAAAAAACTGTCAGCTGGGAAAGGCTGCCTTGAAGGGTCTCTCTCGAGACTCTCTCAGGGACATTTCAGATGGAGAATTGAGCTGGTGGAAGTCAGCTGAGATGGAGTTGGCCTGGTGTCACTAGAATCCTTGCTTGGACAGATCTTGTGGTGCGTGATTAAGGACTGACTGATCTTTTCTCTTAGGCCTTAGGCCTGGGTTGGCCAGGACTGGCCAGGGCCGGCTTATCCCTTTCTCATTATTCCATCTTTTTCTTTCTTTCTTTAATTCCTCATTGTATTATTAATTAAAAATCTCTACAAAACCCAGTTAACTTGGATATATTTCATAATTGAGAATATTTCCCTGGCAACCACCTTATATTTGATTTAAAAACAAAACACTGTAGGGAAAACATATTTCCTGCGGTCACAATTTACTCATCCACTCTTATATCTATCACAGTTTAAGTCTTCCACTATTTTAACTCACTACAGTTTATGACCTCAACCATTTTAATCATTACACTTTATGACTCCCACTCTTTTAAATCTTATACCAGCAAGTGAACACGAGGGTTATTCCCTATGACCAGGTAGTATTCATACTAGAAATGTTCAATATTAAGAAAACCATCCACATAATTGACCATATTAACAAGCAAAATGACAAAAATCACATGATTATCTCAATAGATGCAGAAAATACCTTTGATAAAATACAATACGCATTCCTATTGAAACACTAGAGAGTATAGGAAAGAAGGGCCTTTCATTAAAATAATTATCAGTATATATCTAAAACTATCAGCAAATATCATCTGCAATGGGGATAAACTAGAAACTTTCTGAATAAGAACAGGAGTGAAAGAAGGAGCCCATTATCACCTCTATTATTTAACATTGTACTAGAAACACTAGCAGTAGCAATTAGAGAAGGAAAAGAAATTGAAGGTATTAAAATTGGCAATGAGGAGACATAGCTATCACTCTTTGCGGATGATGTGATGGTTTACTTAAAGAATCCTAGAGAATCAACCAAAAAGCTAATTGAAACAATCAACAATTTTAGCAAAGTTACAGGATACAAAATAAACCCACATAAGTCATCAGCATTTCTATATATCTCCAACCCATTTCAGCATCAAGAATTAGAAAGAGAAATTCCATTTAATATCACCATAGACAAAATATAATACTTAGGAATCTATCTGCTGAAACACAGGAACTATATGAACACAACTACAAAACACTCTCCACACAACTAAAACTAGATCTAAACAATTGGAAAAACATTGATTGCTCATGTGTGGGATGAGCTAACATAATAAAAATTACAATCCTACCCAAATTAATCTACTTATTTAGTGTCATACCTATTAAACTACTAAAAACCTTTTTTATAGAATTAGAAAAAAAAACATAACAAAGTTCATTTGGAAGAACAGAAGATCAAGGATATCCAGGGGAATCATGAAAAAAAAATGCAAAGGAAGGAGGACTTGTAGTCCCAGAACTTATTTATCAAAACAATTTGGTACTATCTAAGAGACAGAAAAGAGTATCAGTAGAATAGACCAGGTAAATGACCTTAGCAAGACAGTCTATGATAAGCCCAACGATCCCAGCTTTGGGGACCAAAATCCATTATTTGATAAAAAAACTGCTGGGAAAATCAGAAGATATTATGGAAGAGTTTAGGTTTGGATCAACATCTCATGCCCTACACCAAGATAAACTCAGAATGGGTGAATGACCTGAATATAAAGAAGGCAACTATAAGCCAATTAGGTGAACACAGAATAGTATACTTCTCAGATCTTTGGGAAAGAAAAGACTTTAAAACCAAGCATGACCTAGTAAAAAACACAAAATGAAAAATCAATAATTTTGATTACATCAAATCAAAAGATTTTGTACAAGCAAAACTAATGCATCCAAATTAGAAGGGAAGCAACAAATTGGGAAACAATCTTCATTTAAAAAACCTCTGACAAAGGTCTAATTACTCAAATTTATAAAGAGCTAAACCAGTTGTACAAAAAATCAAGGCTTTCTCCAATTGAGAAATGGGCAAGGGACATGAATAGGCAATTTTCAGTTAAAGAAATCAAAACTATTAATAAGCACATGAAAAAGTGTTCTAAATCTCTTATAATCAGAGAAATGCAAATGAAAATAAATCTGAGGTATCACCTCACACCTAGCAGATTGGCTAACATGACAGCAAATGAAAGTAATGAATGCTGGAGGGGATGTGGCAAAGTTGGGACATTAATTCATTGCTGATGGAATTGTGAATTGACCCAACCATTTTGGAGGGCAATTTGGAACCATGCCCAAAGGTTACTAAAAGATTGTCTGCTCTTTGATTCAGCCATAGCATTGCTGGGTTTGTACCCCAAAGAGATAATAAGGAAAAAGACATGTAAAATATTCATAGCTGTGCTCTTTGTTGTGGAAAAAATTGGAAAATGAAGGGATGCTCTTCAATTGGGGAATGGCTGAATACATTGTATCTGTTGTTGATGGAATACTATTGTGCTCAAAGGAATAATAAAGTGGAAGAATTCCATGGGGAGTAGAACAACTTCCAGGAATTGATGCAGAGTGAAAGGAGCAGAACCAGGAAAACATTGTACACAGAGACTGATACACTGTGGTACAATTGAATGTAACCGACTTCTCCAGTAGTGGCAATGCAGTGATCCTGAACAACTTGGAGGAACCTACGAGAAAAAACCACTATCCACATCCAGAGGATACACTGAGGGAGTAAAAACACCAATGAAAAACAACTGCTTGAATCCATGGGTCGAAGAGATATGGTTCTGGATGTAGACTCTAAATGAATATCCTAATGTAAACAACAACAAAGAAATAGTTTCTGATCAAGGACACAAGTGAAATTGCCCATTGGCTGTGGGAGAAGAGTGGGTGGAGGGGAGGGAGGGAAATAATGTGATTATTGTAACCAAGGAATAATGTTCTAAATTGATTAAATAAACTCATTTAAATGGAAAAAAATCTTTAATATGACTTGGTAGGGTGTCACCATTACCATACCCTACCCTGTTGTCACTTATACCTATGATCTCAAGTCTATCATGGGTGGAAGATTGTTAAATAACAACAAGAGGGACTAGGTGATGTACCCTTCAATAATTAAAAGTACAACACTCAGACACAAAACCCATGAGGCAGATATATTCTCTTTTCTTTTCAGAGGACCTCAGCTGTTATATTAATGTGGGGGTGGTGAAACTAAGTCTGGGGACTATCTTTCCTTTTAAAGGAATTAAAGGGCCATTATCACCACTAGCATTACTTGTGAACCAGCCGAAGATAAAATCTCTCCTTTCCCTTGAAGGGAAAAGTGGTCTGTAGTTTTACTCATACACACACACACACACACACATACAAAGAGAGAGAGAGAGAGAGAGAGAGAGAGAGAGAGAACAGATTTTGCTCTATAAGGTTTTTACATCTATGAAAGCAGGTCTTGGTTCCTTAATTCCTTAGAACAAGGAAGACATCTTGCTAGAACTACCTAGGATGACAAGTTAATCTTACTAATATTCACAGATATAATTATTGTTTATAATTGTCTATTTTTCCTGTGTATCCTGTTCTTTTTTAACCCTGTCCTTCCTCAAAAAGTTTGTTTTGTCTCCTTTAATATGCCTATCCTTTTATCTCTATCCAGTTCTCTTATTCCCATCCTGTTCTACTTCTTATTGGATAAAAGAGATATATGTATGTGCATATATTTTCCTTTTTGTTTTGAGCCATTTTAGATGGGAGTAAGATTCAAATGTTGCCTGCCACTTCCTCATTTCCTCATGCTCTGAAAAATATTTTCTTTGTGTACCTCTTTTCTAAGATAATTTCCTCCATTCTTCTCTCTTCCCCTACTCTAAATTCATTCCCTTTTCTCACTCCATTTTTAGATCATCCTAACATAATCAAATCATATTCATGACCTCTATATAGATCCTTTTAAATTATAGTCTCTAGAATTTTTAACAATAAATAAAATGAAGTCATTTCTATGAAGATGCTATCATTTATTAATAGGAGTATGAATCTATTAATAAATAACTGGTTAGTATTATACCTTCATTTGTGACAAAATACAGAAAGCAAGAAAATGGCAGCCTTGCTACTGAGGTATATCTTCATTCTGAATGACTTGACAGTAGGTCATTTGGACCTCTCCTGGTATTCTTGATTATTGGATATTTTAATGAGATGATCTGCTTTAAGATTTCAGCTCCTCTCTTCTCATTTCATCTGGGGACGGGAAGGACTACTCAAATGTCAAAGCCTACAGTTTCACTAGGCTAGGGGATATGGTTGATACCCTCTGATCCCCCAAACCTTGGCACTTAAGAAATGGAATGTTAGCTAGTTTATGAAATATAGTTTCATTTAGAATTCTTAGGCTACAAAAACATACACTATCAATAAGGTTTACATTGCCTAAATTTCATCTGTTGTAACTCAGGTAATCCCATATCTTGATAGAAGGAATAGTGAGGATAAAAAGGGTATGTTTGGCATAAGGCTTTGTTCAAACTGTGTTTTGTTTATAAAATCAACAGAAGTAAATGTCTTTGCACTGCTTTTGTTACAACAAAAGATCCTTGCCTAGGTAAATGTTTTGTGGTGCTGAGATTAATTATCTTAAGTCAGTTATACCCTTGAGGCACTTCCTGAACTCAAGAAATTTTTTGAAATGAATGGAATAACAGAAATATCAGTAATAAATAATAATATCTGAATATTATTTTCCTTATAATGCAATAATAATGATAAAATTCTAAGGAATTATATGTTGATAGGCTGTTTGTCTTGCAATGTCATCTATCCATCATGTAATAATACAAAATGACATATGATTATCATATGACCACACACCACTGTCATTCAGCAGCACAAAATCATGCCAAAGAAATTTCTATCATGTAAAAACTCATTTCTATAATGCAACTCCACAACACATTCATATGATTCAACACAAAGATACTTGTCATATGATGGCATGTTTCTGAAATGCAATAACACATTTTTTTTTGCCATATGATAATGGACAACAATACTACATTATAAAACAGTACACTGTTATGTGTATGTATTTAGTGTATATTTCTATAATGAAGGTAATGCAATAAAATTATCAAGTGAGAAGTAACAACTTGGTAAAATAGACACTAAAATACTCCAGGAAAAAAAAATACTTTAAAAAAGTATAATTACCTAATTTGATTCTATTTGAGCTTTTGTGTTTCCTTTGACCTTGCTCAATTCTACTTTTTAAGTTATTGTTTAGTTCAGTGGTTTTTCTTGCCTTCCATTTCCATTTGGCACATTCTAGTTTTTAATGACTTCTTTATATAATAATTTTTTTAAAGCTGTTAATTCTTTCTATCAATTTTCTTATTTTTAAAATTAAAACAAATTCTTTATGAGTTATTTTTTTTCTTTTTTGGAGTCTTGACAAATTTTCTTACTTTCCTCTTTTCTTTTGACCATTGTTGTCCTCTTCTGAGGTTGTATTTTCATTTTCTATGTCACTAAAGTAGTTTTCTTTGTTGTTGTTGCTGTTCTTTTATTTTCCTTCTCAATGGGTGGAGAAAGAAGGAGAGGGAGTGAACTTGAAAATCAAAATTAAAAAAAAAAAGAATGCTAAAATAAATAAATTTAACAAATTTTCAAAAAATAATGGATGATAGAATTATGTCCCCAAACTTGGAAGACCTAGGTTCAATTGTTCACTATGAAAAATACTGGCTATGTCACTAATTGCATACTTATTCTCAATACCATTTTAATATTATTAATTGTTCCAAAGCACTGACCTGTACTGATAGAAGTTTCCTCAACATTGAGTTTCCAATACAAATGAAATCTTAAATCCAATCCTTATCCCCATCTTTATGCTTACCCTACATGTTATTTTGAAATTTCCATTCTATCTAATCCTTCACATTCATTGGGTTCCTAATTCTTCTTGATTGTACATTCCCAGTATTTTGGATACTCTTTTCTTCTGACAGATACAGGTTCTCTTCACCTTATTCCTGAATCATTGCAACATTCTTATAACTGATCTCGCTGTCTCAGTTCTCTCCACATTTTAGTCCGTTCTCTAATCACCTAAGTAATCTCTATAAAGCATAGTTCTAACTATTATACTATTCTATTCAATAAAATTCAGTGGTTCTCTATTTTCTCCAGGATACAATATAACATCTTCTCTTTGGCTTTATATCCATTAAAAATCTAGCCTTTTATAATCTCTGCAGTGTTTTTATAATTTGTTTCCTCTCATAATTTCCCCAAAAGATCTACATCTACAATGTGATGATACTAACCTTCTTCCTATTACTTTTACCTAACTCTCCATCTCTGGATTACATGCATTTCCTTCCTTCCTTCCTTCCTTCCTTCCTTCCTTCCTTCCTTCCTTCCTTCCTTCCTTCCTTCCTTCCTTCCTTCCTTCCTTCCTTCCTTCCTTCCTTCCTTCCTTCCTTCCTTCCTTCCTTCCTTCCTTCCTTCCTT